>NC_046157.1:64420394-64735394 GCF_011064425.1 Rattus rattus | reverse complement strand
ACACTGTAAAATTATTCAGGCATTGGAGGTAATTTTTTTTTAAATTAAATGAATTGAGCAGCACATGATCTACCATGTTGGGTCAAGTACTCAGAAAACATCTAGAGTAGAATACATTCTCTCCATAAAGTACAGATGGGAGTTGACATGGGTCATATTGACCAACTCTTTCTAATAGTGTCCGGGTGGTAATCTTTCTTGAGTAATCCAGGAGTTTAGCAAAGGGGACTATTTTCATAACCTGTGTGTAATTCAGAAAGGTCTATAGCCACATAAAAACTTGCAAACTGGCCATAAAAACTACATTATAGCATGGGAAATCATCAGTGCCTGTTCAAGTTCTGACATATGTTTTATGCTGTGTATGGGTTATTAGTGACCTTCCTGAACTTGCTAGAAAAATCCTTATTTCATGTCCAGATCTCGAAAGTAGATGACTGTAGAGATCTAAAGTATAAGGTTAGGAGCCTTCATTGACTCTTAGCTTAGCTGTTAATGCTGAATGAAAGGAATGAGAAAGCTGTGAATGTACAACATGGGGCAGTGAAGAAGTGTAGCAACCTCAGTGGCCTTGAGAACCTTCGAGACCTGGGTTGTTTTTCAAGGTCTACTTTTCAGTGACGCTCAGTTTCAGCAGGCAAAACAGACATGGTGGATTCTCCCAATGATGCCAAACATGTTTTATTCTTTGCTTTGTAAAATGTATTCAGTGGCAATATATGGTCCTAACAATGACTTCGTGTTTCATTTTTGAGAAAGTGGAAACCCCAAGCGTCTGCACTAAGTCCCACCGAGAGCTACCTTTAACACTTTCATATTCTCTGTTTCTGTCCCTTCGAAACTCCCGCTCTATTTAGAAAGTATTATTTAGTTGCTAATTTTATGACCTGTACATTTTAACTTGTCTTTTTTTGGTTTTATATCAGATAACAGCTGATTAAAACTCATTCTTTTGGCTAAGTAAAGGATGGTGAGGCAGATTCAAGTTCAGCGTCCAAAGGAATTTCCCAGGCAGTGCTGAGGTGGATGCTGCCTTAAGTGCCTGTGGAATTACTTAGAAAAAAGGGTGAAGGATGAAGTGTTGGGCATCCATGTCCCTCTCTGAGTGACAGCTACTGGGAGAGAGGAGGGTGTCTAATCTAATCACTGTAAAAACATGAGCGCTTTAATTTGGTTGGATCACTCAAAGAGAGGGTTTGCTTTGAAGTTCAATTGCTTAATACTTCCTCGCCATAAATTTGATAATGATGATAACTGTAAAGTGTTTTAGAAGACTATGAAAACTTGATGTATAAAATGCAGATATGGTTTTGCAATATAGCATTTTTTTTTACTTAGTGTGTCATAGGTTTTCTTATGAATTTCTCTGTTAAAATCTACTGAAGTGGAGAAGCGCTTTGCTGAACTAGAGGAAATTATGATTGATACAGTTCTGAAAACAAGAAAATTCGTGAAGTTAATTTGGCATGGGATCTCACTAGGGGTTAAGCATTGCTGCATCATGGCCTCAAAGTGAAGTCATTTCCTTAGGTACCAAGAACTTTGTTGATAGTTGCATTAAAAGTAATTAAAATTAATTTTGCATTAAAATTCTTTAAAAGTCTCAAGGAAAACCATAATTCCCATGCTTCATATCCATGTGATACAAGGAATGTGTGTGCTGGTAATTACGTGATTGTCTGTATGAACCCTTTTGTCATTTACATGTCTGCAGGCGTATAATATGAAGGAAATGTGTCGCTATTCTGTCCCAAACGCTGTTTGCTCTAAGGTGAAAAAGTATTGTTTTGAATTCATTGAATTGTGCTTTACCTACTCAGAAAGAACTCTCAGGGGTTCCCTTTGGTTTACTTTACATCTTTACATTTACTATTAAAAATATTTCTAGAATTCAGTGTCGGCTCGGCTTTGGTTATCTAAGCTGTAATAAGTAGCCCTGGGACCCCTGAAGGCACACCCCACACACTTATGCTGTGTGACCTCAGGTCACAAGTAATGGCTGCAAGCTAATTGACTGAGAAAGGCTTGTCTGGCAGGGCCCCTTTGCGTCCTGCCTGTACATTCTGAAGTTCTGTGAAAAGAGGCACTAGCGCTCAGCCACGCAAGGCAGGAAAACAGAGGAAGTTTTTGCATTCTGATTACAGCCTGAGTTCCCTGTACTGAGACTGCTTCTCTCCACCCACTTCTCACCAAGAAATCCTGAACTTGAGGGTGGACGACTTGAAAACTAGCTCCCTCAGACTCACCTAAAGAGGGTTCTGCTGCGCGTTTCATTGAATGAAAGGCCAGATCACCTACGTGAGGCGGTGGGAAGCATATGGAGATTGTATTAGAACTTCAGCAAAGTGCACAGCTGCAGCCGGCAGAAGCCAGCTCTCCGGCTGACAAGCAAATGAACCAGATCGTGGACGGGGCCTCTGGGTGGCAGCTCCGGCCTTTTGGCTGTTGGACAACTATAGTCAGAACTGAAATGGAACAGGGGCAAGGAAAAAGCACACTTTTACTCCACGCAACTGTTGCTTTCCCATGGTGAGTGCAGGTTTAAGATGTTACTCAAATATTCTTTCTGGGTTGTAATAACAGTTAAGAAATCTGCTCTGCCTTCTGGGGTAGGGATGGGCGTGGGGGGGGCAAGCCATCAAGAACACTAAGAAATTCCGAAGCTCTGTGGCTTTGTTTCTGCTTGATTTCACGTGATATTTGCAATCTGAGAAGAGACATACGGTACTTGTAGCGTCCTGTCTTCTCTCTCTTCCAGATTTTCTTTTGTTTAAGTCCTGCTTTTCTGCAACCAGAGTCAATATTGATTTAGGCAAATCATATGTGGCAGGGATGAGGAAGAAAGGAGAGTCGGATGTGTGTAAACATTTCATTTAGTTCAACTTCTGTGTCACTGAGCTCTGGCTTCATGATTTGGTGCCTTATCTCAGGAATGTGCAGAACAGTCCTATGGAAAGAGCTTTGTGTGAACGTTCCTGGCAAGGAGAGGGTCAGGGCCTGAGTTTCACAGACTGCCAGCCAGAGAGAATTGCTGTTGCGCCCTCTAATTTTTAATGTAAAATAGGACAGAAAGTACATCTTTGCCCATTGAAAAGTAAGTGTGCTTTGATTTCCCAAGTCCCTTTCCAGTGGCTTTTGTGCATTATTCCTGGGAAGGATTCTTTAAAAGTCCTTGAGCAGCAGCGTGCAAACTTCTTTTGTTCCTGCTGATCGTGTTTGCTCACACTGCGCGCTGGCAACTTTGCACACGCTGCTTTTTGAAGAATCATGTTGCAATAATGCAGAACATTTTATCTTTGTTTCAGTGCAAATACCTTAGCAGTTAGTAAGGTCATGTTCTCTAAAATCAAACCAACCCAGCACAACCAAAAATCCGTACAACATAAGTTGAGAATAATTTCTTGTTTAAACATACCTAAATCCTATTTTAAATGTTTTGTTGTTGTTGTTGTTCAAAGAAAACCTTAGTTTGCTAGGATGCCTAGGGATGTGAGCAGAGGAGATCTAATTTTCTTATTCCAGAGTTCCATGTTCAGAATTACACTTGTAGTAAATCCTAAAATAAACTTTCTGTTGTTCACTTCATTAGAAAAATCAGCTTTTCCTACCATAATATTTGCAATTGATATTCTCAAAAAATACGAAGTACCTCTATCATCCATTTGTTGATTTGGTGAACTTCTTAGGCCTGTACTTCACAGTCATTTAAACATTTTCCAAAGCAGAGAGATAAGTTGGTTCAGTCTACTTGTTTTAAGTCCAGAATTTACATGGGAGACAGACTCCCTTTATCTGGAATCTTCTGTTTGCTAAAGTAAATCAATAAACCAAAAAAAAAAAAAAAAAAGTCAGTATGAAGCTGCAGACCTGTTATGAAAGGGAAGGGGACATTTAAGGGTGTCAGAACGTGATTTCATTTACAAGGTGATTTTGAAGCATTACTTAACTGCCTTTGCAAACTTTCTGGAAGCCTGTTAACTCCTGACAGCCCTGAGCCCTAATCTTGCATTTTGTACAGAGATTATGCACAAGAAAGACAAGTTCGTCCTGTCATGTGACCAGAGCCGAGTTATCAAAGCAAAATGTGGCAGACGCATTCTTTCCTGAGAGGAATAAGTTCATTATGTCTTTGCCACCTGTTACATTCACTCCTCATCCTTGTGGTCACAGTTCCTGTTTGTGCCTCCTGCCAGAAAGGGATTTTCTTTTTAAAGAGAGGAAAAACAATGATTTTTTTTTCACTCACATGTTTTGAAAAATTGTATTCTCCCCTCCCCTGCCCTCCCAAAGCACCCAGAATATATTTCATACGGCCTTTGTTAAGTCGATGTGAATAGCAAGAAAATGTGTGCATTGTTTCGAAAGCCTTGAACGTCTACCAATAAACAAAGCAAAGGTGAGACTGAGGATTTCTGAAAAAGATGGACCTTTTGAAGATTAGGATTGAAAAAAAAATGTATTCCTTCTTATTTCCTCCAAACCAATTAAAAAACTAGAAACTACAAAGGCAACTTCATTATTACTTTCTTTAAGTGCAGCTTAGAAAGTCAGCATGGCAGAGGGAGGGGCTGCAAAAGAATGTGGCTTCCTCTGGACGTGGGTGAATTGCAAGGAACAAAAGGTAGAAAGGGCTGCTTAGCTCTTAAACATTTAATCTTAAATTATTATCTTTTATCATTGCTGGTCCTAGTTACTTATTGGTAGACTGTAGAGAACTTTTTAAAGCTAAAGTCAACTATGGTAGGATTTTAATTGTGTTTTTAAGAATTTTATAAAAATTGCTAATCTTCATGCTCAGCTTTTTAGCTGAGCTAAAAAGGAAACAGTTGGTATGTGTCACAGTCATATTTCTTATTTATATAAAGACCACGTGCATGTGTATTCCCTGAAAACATATATTCATGCCTCGTGCACATACTTTTAACATCTTAAAGCAATATCCTCCCCTCTCTGAATGGCATAATTAATTTTATTCTTGGGTAGTTTAGAGTCTTTATAAGACGACAACAGATAAATGCAGAAAATGAAAATAAAATGCCCTTTGAAACTGCTAACTAAAACAAGGGGAATGGTGATTTACCAAAGGGAAAGTGTGACACAAGGAGCTTGTTGTAGACTCTCACGAGTCATTCACCAGGCACATTTCTCCCATGTCGGTGATTAACTGTCCTTCTGTACAGCAAAGCAGACTGTGCATTTCTCATTCGACCTTTGAACTTTTGAGTTGACATAGAGAGTTCCAGAGAGGACTGAACATGGGCTGATGTCATCCACCTGCGATCTGCTTACGTCTTATGCTCATTATCTCTCAGGTTCCTTCCTGATCCCTGTAGCAGTAGACATCTGTAGCAGTGAGCCTGCATCTGCACTGGTCAGGATGGGGACCACATCAGTGAGCCTGCATCTGCACTGGTCAGGACGGGGACACACCGTGGCATTGGTCTTTCCGCTGCCCTGCGGAATTTATTTGAAAGGAGATTTAGCCCATCCACACTATGGACTCTCAAAGGCCTTTCCCAGGGAACACTGGTGTTTATTACTTTTCTTTGCCTAAAAGATGAGCAGGAATAATCTTCATTTTCATGGCTACTTGAGCTGTAAGATTCTCATCTTTTGTAAAAAATAGAAAGCTTGGGGACTTTCTTCTTACTTCTACTATTGGCATTCATCTCCTCGTGCAACTCTCTAGTACTATATGTTAAGGTTTCATGATGCAGCATATATAATTCTGAATTTCTCTTTCATCTTTTTATATATCTCTTTGTGCTATGCTTTTGGTAGATTACTACGAGATGCCTTCCAATTTGCTAATTCCTTTTTTGACTATGACCACTATATAAAATATATAGGATGCATTTTACTTACATCTTTATTTGGGGGGGATTCTAATAGATTCTTTTCTAAGAGAAATGTTTATTTCATTAATTCTCTCTTTATACTTGCTATGTATTATACTGTCTGTCTCTTTAAGGATCATAGTGTGCACGTTCTGAAGTAATTCTGAAGTAGCCTTGCTATTTCGCAACCTTTAAAGTAACTTAAGAGATTGCATGTGTGTGCATGCAGGCTAAAGGACAATGTTGAGTGTCTCTCTGTACTATTCCCTACCACATATTCTGAGAGTCACATAATAAACTTAAAGATTTCTAACCAGCTAGAGTCTTGGGCAGTCAACCGCTCAGGATCTTCCACCACTGCTAAGACTACAGTCAGAAGCCACTGCACCCAACTTCGTATTTGAGTGCTGTGGATACAAACTAATATCGTCACGCTTGTGCACGGAGCCCTTTCTGCAGCCCCTAACCTTTGAATGTTATTCTTTTGTGTGTTGGGATTTTGGTTTATTGGCTCAA
The DNA here is from genome assembly GCF_011064425.1 of Rattus rattus. Lineage (NCBI taxonomy): Eukaryota > Metazoa > Chordata > Mammalia > Rodentia > Muridae > Rattus > Rattus rattus. Next base: position 64,729,041 of record NC_046157.1, on the reverse strand, counting down.
GTCAAACAAGAGAGATTGTTTAAATCCTTAGTGTTGCTAGACCTCGTATACAGACCTAAGGCATTATGGCTAGTTTTCTATGTTCTGGCCCATTCCTCGGTCTTGGGTGATGAGCATGTTCTAGATGTAGTTAGTGAGACTTTGACATAAGTTCTGGCTGCGAGATATGGTTCACTCTCAATGCTCCTTAAGACATTTCTGGAGCTGGAAAGAGATGGCTCTAAGAACACTTGCTCCTCTTCCGTAGGACAATTCAGCTACCAGCACACATAGGTGGGAGCTAAAAACTACTGGAAATCCCAGCTTGAGAGCATCCAAGGCCCTCTTCTGGCCTCTGTGAACAATTGCACTCATGCTCATATACCGTTACACAGATAGACACAAAGATGGACTCATAGTTAAAAAATGAAAACAAATAAGGTTGTTCAGTGTGTGCAATGGTTAAGGGTATGGAAGTGGTTGCGGTCACTCAAATTCCATCAGAAAAGTGGCATTGTGAGGCAAATGTGGCAACCAGAAATAATGACCCTGAGACTCCTTATATATGAATAAATACTAAGGCCAATAGCTTTGGCTGTGTTCTCCGACTAGCTCATATTTTAATTACCTGATTATTTTGTTCTAAGTCATGCCACGTGCCTCGTTACCTTGACGTCAGTTTCATATGACTGATTTCTTCTGTGTCTGGGCTTCACTGTTTTCTAAGAATTCCTTTTTCTCTACCTGAAGTCCCACCTTCTAATCTTGCCTCAGCTCATTAGTCAATTGGACTTTTATTGACAGCTGATGCTCCCATTCAGTACAAGAGATTATCTGTACAGGTGGGATAAAGGTGTGGAAGCATGTCATTATAATCCATTAGTGCCTGATGTAGTAGTTTCATTTCAACTCTTATTTTCATATATCTTGATTTTTTCCCTCTTAATCTGGTAAAAGATTTATCATCTCATTCATCTTAAAGAGAGCTTTTGGTTTTACTATTTGTTTTCCTAATTTTGCTTCATTTGTATTTTGTTAATTTCAGCCACGATTTTGATAATATTTTGTCTACTTTCTTGTGGTGTTGTTTCTTCTTGTTTTTCAAGGCCTTCAGGCACTTCAGGTACATTATATTTAAGTCAGATTTCATAAATATTTTAGTTGGTACTAATCTGTATAGACTTCCCTGTTAAGTCTGCTTTCATTTTCTCTATGTCTGGTAAATATTGTGTTTAGAAATGTAACATCTACTCTTGATTGGCTGTTCCTTTGGTGGGTATCACTCTTCTCTTTTCTGACTAGTTTTGAAGACTGTTTTATCAGAGAGATCAGCTTTATCTGCATGGGTTTTTTTAGTTCCATTTGCTTGCAATGTCTTTATCCACCCTTTTACCCTAAAGTATTGTCTTTTGTTTACAACGTGGTATATTTCTTGGAGGTAGTATAAAAATGGATCTTGTCATCTGACCTAAATGGCTTGTCTAAGTCTCCTCATTATGGAATCGAGACCTCCAATATTAAGAGTCAACACTGAACAATTTCTTTTCATTACTGTCATTCTGTTGTTTTGTGCTGTTTTCTTGGGCAGTTTTTGATTAATTCTGGAATAGTTTATTAATTCACTGTGACCTCTAGAGTGTGCTTACCCTTCTCCTCAGACTGAATTACTTCTTCTGTGTCCTGTGTAGGAAGACTGATTAGTCTCATTGTAGGGTCCTTTAACTTATTTTTACCATGGAAAGTTTTATTTTTTTCCTTCATTTCAATAGGTTATTTTTCTAGTTACAATCAACTAATGAATTAAAAGAGTGATCTCAAAAGAAAACACACAAATGAGAGGCAAGTATTTTTTAAAGTGTTCAAAAAGTACAAGAATGTGTGGAAGAAAAACATTTATTTCTGACATTGGAGTACAAGCTTGCTAGCCAATGTAGAAATAAACACAGCTAGCCTTCTTCTGAGCATATACCCAAGTACCCCAGCACTTTCCTCAAAGATATTCTCATTTACATGTTTATTTGGACTACATTCATACAAGAAAGTAAATGAAATCAGTATCTATCAACAGACAGATACACAATAAAAGAGCAATACATACACACAATACACATACATACACATGAAGTTTTAATCACATGTAAACAAAAATTACAGCATGTAATTAGCCAAAAAGTGGATTTCTCCACAAAGTATAATATTTACCAAGGCAAGAAAATCTCAGACAGACAAAAACAAGTTCTTCCTTATATGAGAATCCAAGCCATCAAGCCATCAATCAGTGCATGTGCATGCACGCGCGCACACACACACACACACACACTCAGACACACACACAGACATGCAGACACACACAGACACAGACACACACACATGCACAAACATACATACACACATGCACACACACATGCACACACACATGCACACACACACATGCACACACACACGCACACACACACATGCACACACACACGCACACACACATACATACACACATGTGGGTAGGGGTATGTGTAAAGCAAATAAGCATAAAACAACAGCAAAAAAAACCAAAAATAAAACCCCCAACAAAATGCCAACAATAACAAAAACAAAAACAGAAACAAAAACAAAACAAAACTTGAAAGTAGACCAAGAGAGAGGATAAATAGATGAGAAGTCTTGGAAATGGAAGCACAGCCTGTGTACCTCTATCCACCTGACTTCACCATCTTCTCTTTGTCCCATCTTGCTCTGATCCTAGCAAACTCAGAGCTAACAAAGGAATCCCACATTTCATCTCAAACATACCAACACTATGAAAGATCAATACGGTATCTTCTCTCCCCAACCGTCCAGTTCTATCAAAGTGCCTGTCAATGAGAATAGATGCACTTCAAGAAGCAGAATTTAAGAGAACATTAATTTTTGAGGCACTCGAGAGCAAACAAGCGTATTGTACATGTTAAGAAACTCTTCTATTATTAAGCTTTATCCACCCAAAACCTCATTTCTTATTTTGAGTGTATTCTCAGGTCACATTTTCTTTCTTGATGTACTTTGGAATTACTTCATTAACTCAAGCTGGTGAAATTGAAAATGTAACATTCCATCGTATTTTTAAATATCTGTCTTAGATAATTATAGAGCTATCTAGCTAGATGATAGATGGTAGATAGATGATAGATAAATAGATAGATAAATAGATATTAAGTATGTATCTTGCTTTCTTCTTTTATCTCTCTCTCTCATATGCTACATCTGGACTGCAGTTTCCCTTCCCCTCCCCACAGCCTCTCCTACCCCCTCCTATCTTTCTCTCAGATCCAGCTCCCTGATCTGCCTCCTTTCAGAAAATAGCAGGCTTCCCAGGGACGTGAACAAAACAAGGTGTAACAAGCAACAGTAAGACTGGGCACAGACCATCACACCATAGACGGATGAGGCAGTCCAGTAGGAGGAGAAAGGATCCCGCAAGCAGTCAAAAGACCCAGAGACAGCCCCTGCTACCCGTTAGCAATCCCATAAGAACAGTGAACTACTCATCCATAATACACATGCAGAGGACCCAGGTCAGACAACTATAGGATCCCTGATCTCTGTGAGCCCTCATGAGCAGCGTCCGTTGATTCTGTGGGCCATGTTTTCCTATTCTAGTGGTGTCCCTGACCGCTCCTCCCATCATTCTGCCCCTCCTCCACAGGGCTCCGGGAGATCTGCCTAATGTTTGGCTATGGTACTTTTCACCGGCTCCCTTTAGGTTCTCTGATGACAATTATGTTAAGTTCTAGTCCCAGAATACTTTGAAGGCAGGACATTCTGTTCGTCAAAGGATTTTGTGGTGGGTTGATGTCCCAAGTCTTCCTCTTGAGGCCGTGCATGGTTATAGAGGATGACTGCTTCAGGCTCCATATCCTCCTTTAGTAGGAGTCTTGCTAGGTTCACTCTCATAGATTCCAAGGAGTTTCCATTGCACTAGGTTTCAACCATGCTATGCAAAGCATTCTAATTCCAGTCCTTTCTCAATCCCTCATCATATGATTTCTCCAGTTCCCTATTCACCACACGTCCACTGGTGAAACCTATTTTAGTTCCAATGGATTTTGCTTTTTTAAATGTGTGCTTACAACTAGTCATTTTCAATTTCTCTATAATTAAATTTATATATTTTATAAATGTATAACAGTTATTAAAAAGTTAATAACATTTAGTAAACATTGATCTTTTCTCTACTCACTGAGGAACCGAATTCTAAAGGTTGATTAACATGCTCTAAACCTAGTTGATGTGGGCTATGTTCCTGTGACATTTCCCCCTAGGTAATTTCTAGTGTGTAAACAGTATAAATGAATATTGATTGCAAAAATCTTACTAAATTGTGTTGTGATATCCTCCTTCAAGAACATATGAAATCTAATCGTACTAATTTACATCTGACTGACAAGAAAATATTGATTGAGCAGATGAGAACAATAAGAAAACCAATTATCAGTGGCTACATGATATCAAATTGGAAAATGGAAACACCTGATGTCAACAAGTAGAGATTCCATTTCAAGGCTTAAAAATGTTTCCAATCCTCTTGTCTGAGAGAAAATGCAGAGAAAATAAAATGAACTTTTTGCTGAGGAAAAAGATGATTGGAGTTGAATAATGAGGGATACTTGGGAAGAGTGCAAAAATCACAACCTTTCACTTTCAGTAACAAATAGAAGGATACAAATTCATAAATCAACCACACCTTTGAGAAAGAAATGCCAATAAAGCCAAACAAAACAAGTTAGTGAGACTAGAAGGTCTGCTGAAAAATCACAATGCCACATTTGTGTTCTTGGAAGAAATGCCAAGCTAATAATTAATAAGTAACAATCATCAAAGAAAGTACTAAAGAGAAGGGCTAGCCTGAAGGGAAATAAGCAAGATCAGTAGGCACCATAGCTCTGGTCACTGTTTCTCCACTTGCAGCCATTTCTTATGGAAAGATGAGCATCAGGGACAATAAAAACCCAATTAAGTTATCAAGGAAAATATCTCATGCCTAGAAGAACTGCTGCTATGGAATATAACCTCCACGAATCGATGAAAGATGAAAGACTGTGCACCATATGGCCAATGTTCTATACAAACATAACTTATGAACAGCAGAGTTAATTGTCCTTCAGTGTCTGTAGGTGAAATCCATTAATCCAGTGACGATTGTCAGATGCTAAAGAAGAAAAAAAGGCACAGTGCATATTTATAGAATATTTCTTATTATTTTTACTTATTTCTTGGTATTTTTTCTCCACCTAGCTTAGCCTTGAAATAGCCTTGAAAATGAAATTGTAATTGAACAAGCATCTGCACAGAATAACATGAAAATTAAGTAAAATAACATTTGGCAGAGGTAGGGGTATCATGGCAAGTTCAGTTCAGAGGTAACCTGGTCTACATAATAGATTTCTAGGCCAGTCAAGGCTAGTAGCCTGAATATCTCTCTCTCTCTCTCTCTCTCTCTCTCTCTCTCTCTCTCTCTCTCTCTCTCTTTCACACACACACACACACACCACCACCACCACCACCACCACCAACAACAACAACAACAACAACAACAAAAACAAATTCCTTTCTGGTAGACTAATAATGTAGAGACATCCTATCCTTACAATAGTAAATTCAATCTTTTCTCATCACAAAGGAAAATGATAAAATGAAGTTGGAATTTTATTAAAAGCAAACAAACAAAGAGATGTTCTACCTCATCCAGACTTCATATAAGGGTTCATGTCTAGTCTTACTGTAACTTATTATACCATGTTCAGTTGATAGCCCTGGGAAGGCTGCTCTTTTCTGAAGGAAAATGGAGGAGGAGTGGGGAGGGGAGATGGTGAGGAGGGACTGAGAGGAGAGGAGGGAGAGAAAGGTTGGTCTGGATGCAAAGTATGAAAAAAGAATTAAAAGAAAACATCTGAAAAAGATAATCTAGAACACCCACATTGCCTCAAACACAACCTAGAACCAGGACATGTGGTTCTTCTGCCATTTTTCTTCTAAAGAGATAGCTTTTGTTAGAGCACATGCTACATTCTTTATCTAAACCTTCTTTTCCTAGAATAGGCACTTACAAACGAAGCAGTTAATATTCTATTGGTGTATTGCTTTCTTAGTAGACCTGGGCTTTTTCTATATACAATAAGTTTTGTGCGTTAACACTAGACTTTTATAGTTCTCATCAAGAACTTGTACCAGCCAGACACTGTGACTGCCATCTTAAGTCTCATCACACAAGAGGCTGATGCAGAAGGATGATTGTGAATTGAGCTAGCCTGGACTATATAGGATTTTGTGCCTATCCTCAGTTGTAGAGTGTGGGTATATCTCATAAACTAAATAGAAAATAAGCAAAAGTGTTCGAATGACCTCATATAGCCCTTCCCCCCATATACCTATAGCTCCAATTTATCTGATTCCCAACATCAAATATGACAACTATAAGGCACATGCGTGCACACATACACACATACACACATACATATACACACATACATACAGAGAGAAAGAGAGAGAGAGGGAGAGAGAGAGAGAGAGAGAGAGAGAGAGAGAGAGAGAGAGAGAGAGAATGTGGGGGTGTGTGTAGATATATATATATATAGTTAGATAGATGATAGGTAGATAGATAGATAGATAGATAGATAGATAGATAGATAGATAGATAGATAGATAGATAGATAGATAGATAAGAGAGATAGGGATGGGGCAGAGAGAGAGAGAGAGAGAGAGAGAGAGAGAGAGGCTTCTGGAGGTCAGAAGAAGGTGTTTGATTCTCTGAAACTGGAGTTAAAGACATTCGTGAGCTGTGTAAGAAAGAAATGAAACCAGATCCTTGGCAAGAACAGTACAAGTGCTTAACAGCTGAGACGTCTCTCCATAATTCTCTAATGCACTCTGAGGCTGGAAGGAGACCATGACCTAGTATTGTCCAACCTTAGAATGGATCTTTCCTTTTCAATGAATGTAATCTAGAAAGTCTCTCCCAGACACACTGAGATGTGTGTTTTCCTGATGACTCTGTGTCTAGTCAAGGTAATAGAGAATATTCGCCATCTTAAATGCTGACATCATTCTCCTGGTCTAGATGCCTGCGATTCTGTTTTCTTGGACCTGGTGTGGAGTCTTGTTACTCAGCTGACCAGCACATTTTCATGTGTTGAGGAATGATGCACTTCCTGCATTTCAGCGATGCCATGGTTATTTAACACGAGCAAATATAGTTGCTGTGAAATGGCTTCTTCTTTATTCATATTGCAAAATTTATCGTATCATGCCATTCAAAGCAATCCACTAATGTTTGTCAAGCGCTGTGCTCTCTGATTTGTTACTTATTCAAGTTTGCCTCCTCATATTCTAGAACCTATAATTTGAGGATTAGCCTAAAAGTTTGAAGTGATCAAGAGCTCATTTGTTTGCTCAGTTTTCCAAACCTCAATAGAACTCGTTTATGTTGTGTGGAAGAAAGAATGATTCATTCCAACTGGTTTGTAGGTAGTCTACAGTTGCAGGGACATTTCTTCTGCATGTTTGTAACCATGACTATTTCTTGTAATTTTCAGCACAGTATCATAAAAGTGTTTAGAACTAAAAAATGATCATTTAAATGAGGCATCAAGAAAAAATATAAGACAGCAATAGGTGAAAGAGAAATTTAAAATACCTGGTGTATAAAAGCAGATCATGTATTGTCTCTTAATGAGATATGCTGGGTGGTGACAAGGATTTGGTATGTAATATAGAGTGAATATCAGAGATGAAATATTTATGGGTGAATATAAAATATTTCCCCAATTAAAATAATAAATACATTAGTGTTAGGAATACTAAGATTTGTTAAGGATTTCCCATTGCAAACACTTGGTGGATGATTAGCCAAAATATTGAGATTAGAATATAGGTGCACATTCGTATTCTGCTTCTGCTTTAAGTAGTAGTGTGTATTTTATGATTTGATTTGGAGGATAGAATTTTCCTTTCCTGTAGAGAGCCAATCTGTACAGGCAGAGCGAAGTTCTGATGTATGTTGAAAGGATTATACATACAAGCTGCTATTTGTAGCCTTTCCATTGCTTGTCAAAGAAAATCACCATCATCCATACATGGTTACAATAACAGTGACATTTCACAGATAAGGACAAGATTATTATTCATGGAAAATTTGCAGTCACTCCTGACTCTCCCAGATAAAACAATTCAAGTTCTTGCCTGCAGATGGAGGTGACTTTTTCCAGGTCAGTAAGGATCAGGAAGAGGATGGATGTCCTTTGTGAGGAAATGCGATGTCGCTGTGAAATATGTCCAGTTGTGGACGGAAGTTTATAAGGAAATGGTGGAAATGCCGACACTCGTAGTAAGAGCTGAATAGACAAGACAGAGTACTGAACTTCAGCCATGGAAGTCCTTTTAAGTACAGATGCTTGTGATAACAATGATAAAATTCTTTACTGTGGTAGAATGAGCAGGTGGGTGGGTTGAAACCTGGGTGCTATGTCAGTGCTTGAAGAAATTCAGTTAAATTAAGAGGAAGGAAAAACTATACGTATTAGAGAATAAAAATAATTCTCCTGTCAGTGAGATTTGCTTAACTATGATCCTGGAATACCCAAAAAGTTCCCACATTCCTTTAATATTGAGGGTGTAATCAACATTTAGATTATATCTATCTATCTGTCTATCTATATATCTATCTATCTAGAAAGAGAGAGAAAGGAAGTACTAACTTAAATATTTGGTTTAGTGACACATATTAGTCATGGTGTAAAATCTTATGTAATTCTCATGACAAAATGTGGCTGCATTTCTAACTTCTCAGAAACACAGTTCAGCGTGGAAGTTTGGAAGCAGATAATAAGGGATGAGATTATAGATCATGCAATAAAGTGTTTGCTTGCATGGATGGGAACCTGAGCTTGATTTCTAGAACTGACATAAAAAACAAATTTAGCTGGTGACAAGTGTGCTCAATACCAGTGCTGGGAAGAGATGGAGTCAGGCAGACCCACGTGGTTCACTGGCCAAAATACTGTGGGCAGCACCTGAGGGACAACACCCATGCCTCCCCCATACATGTACAATCCCCTATGTACACTCATCTGGTCACATATGGACCACACGTACATACGCAAAGACACACTGAATGATGACTTAGATGTGATCATTCCAAGACTAGGCTGGCGGCTGTTGACACTGGATAATTACATGTGAGTTTCTCATCACCAAGTATCATGTTTCCACTAATACAGATTAAGAAGCCTGTATGAAGGATAATTACCTCTGTGGCTTGTGTATAACATAATTAGATTTTTGTAATGCAAAGTGTTTCCCTAAGTGGAACATGATTTTTTAAAACTTACCGAAATGGCCACCAGAGCAATTCAACCGAAGACAGAAATGTTGGCACACGTAACAGGGATATCTGAGACATGTTTATCTCTTTTGTTTTATAGTTTTCAGAATTCCAAGTCCTGATTGTATGGCAGACACATGGAAACTGATTTCAATTACGATTTCCTGTGGTTTGTGTACCAGGTGTCCAGACCACTAAATGGAGAACACAGTGTCTGTCTGCCTTGAATAAATCCCATCCTAAGGCTGACTTAACTTTGAAGTGCCTGATTGAGAGTTCATTATAAAAAATCACTATCTTGATTAATAATAGTAACTAAAGTATAATTTCTTAATTGCCCTTCTCCATCAGCCCTTCTACCCTCTTCATATCATCATCATTTTTCCTGATCCCTCTACATCATGGACTCTCCCCCCGTCCCCACCCCTGGAGCTGAGGACCGAACCCAGGGCCTTGCACTTTCTAGGCAAGCGCTTTACCACTGAGCTAAATCCCCAACCCCGACTCTCCTTTCTTTTTACCAGTGTTGTTATACGTACGTATGAAAGGAATTTGAATGTAACCTGCTAAGTCAGGGTTGCTTGCCTATATATGTTTCTAGAGCTGCCTTCTTGGTCTTGGTTAACTAAACTGGGGAATAGTTTAAAAAGATTCATACTACCCCCAGCACAGCAAGAACAATGACAAGAGCATCATCATAATAATAGATTCCAGAGTTCTTCAGACATTCACCTATAACGTTTATAATATTCTGATGATCTTATGCAATCAGGTTTATTGGATGGTTGGGCAATATTTATTCTACATATACTTTCTTGAATCATCTAGTGCTAAAGGGCTTGCTCTGCAAGTGTGAGAACCTGAGATCCCAAGGACTCACATGTAACCGGGTGTGGTAATCCCATTCTCTGATCTCAGTGTTCCTACAGAAAGGATGGTAGGCTGAGAAAAGAGAACCCCCAAATGTTTGAGGGCCAGCTAACATGTTATGTACATGGATAACAAAGCTTACGGCCTAAAACAAAAGTGGAAGGCTAGGATCAGAAACTAAGATCATCCTCTGATCTCTGTAGGCTTAGTATTCTTATGCACACATTCGTGAATTTGCATGCATACACACACAAGTATACACACGAATGTGCAATGTTACAAAAATACCACCTCATGAGAATGCTTTTGTTTATCAGTGAAAGTTCACTAAACCTATGAATATAGATATTTATTTCCATTCTGGTGGGACTTTTAAGGTCAATATTGTGTGATGGAAGTGTCTTAAAACTGAAGTGAAAAATGAAATTTCAGACTCTAGCTCTGAAGTGTTGCTAAACAAACATCTGGTAAGACTTTCACCAAGAGCAAAGCTAACATCAAGGGTAACCTGTGATTCATTTAATTCTTCCCTTGGTTTTCACATGTCTCTCAGAAATACTGCTAGTCAATCTTGGTAGGTAAGAGAAAATGCCTTAGGTACCGCTTCTGGGAAGTATGTTCTGTAGTGAGTGTGCACCTTTACAACCTCTAAGGCTCCAGAGAAGGCCTGAGACTCCTAGTTACCCTGCTGTGCCCTCTAAATACACCAAACTGTAAAATCAAGTTGTTTTTCTTGCGATACAAAAGGAAGCCGGAGCCTGCCTTCTCTTCTGAAGTTGATCCTCTTCTCTTTCAGCTACTCCAAGTCTCAGCTTTTGCTGTGCTTGGAGCTGCACTGGAATGCTTGATGCTTGCTCTGCTAGTTTCATGCCCTCTGGACTTCCATCGGTCAACAGTGAAATGATGCTAACCATGTCCATCCAGGAGGGCAGTTGAGAAAATTATATAATTTACATTAAACCTTAGGTTACGTTTGTTTATTCAAGACTTCAAAAAATAACTCATAAGAAAATTATCAGACTGCTTTCTCTTTTACTTCAAATGAGAATATGCAGTAGAGTTGATGACAGTTTGGGGGGAAGAACTATACTTGAAATTGTTGTTAAGCCAAGAGATCTGTAAGCATTTCTCAAATACGGTCTTTTGGATCTTTCATTCTTATGGTTGTAGTCTGGATTGTTGCCTTGATTTCACTAGTGACTTATTAACTTAATGCCTGAGGCCAGTTTGCAGACAAATGCAGTATCACCTGGTACTATATGACCCAATCCAATCTTTAATCAATTTCTTGCATTTAGTTTCTTTAAATGTGGACTGGCTTAGATACATAGCCATTAACAGAACTCAAACATTTAATTTACTAGAGTTTATAGCCTTCTGCGTTCTTCAATACAAGACAGACTGTGACCTTGCATATCTCCCGAGATCAAGACCTTACTCTTCACTTGCAGGGAAGGCACTCCAAAAAGGCAACTGCAGAAACAATGAGAGCCAAATGGTAGTAATAATTTGACCACTGAAAAGTACAATCATAGTCTTTGTCTCACTTAACTCAAGTGAGAATCAGGGAATCAATATTTTCCTCACTCAACAATTTGGCATACTTTATGTTAAGTACAAATTAGGCAAGATGAGGTAAAACCATATTCTAAAATTGAGTGTTCCATTTATAGACTGGCAATAAGTCTAAAAAACAAAAAGTATGAATAAATATCAACAGTGTTTCAAATGATTATTGGGAATGAAGAACAATTAGAACCGTCAGTGCCATTCACGTTTTACTTAGTTTATTAAGATTAAATTTTAATTTGGAAGGAAATTATTTCACTTAAAAAATATATTAGTAGTGAACACTGAATTAAAATTAATTCAATAGCATTTCAAAATAGATGTCTCTTGTTGATATACATGTACACACATATATGCATATGTTTTATAGATTTCATTTAATAAATTATAATTATCAAAAGACATGCTTATACTACTTACCTAATTGTCTTAATTTGTATAAATTAAGTTAGTTTATATCAAAGATATGAGTTGCTGATGGAATGACTTCCCTTGTAATTTAAGAACAAATTTAATGAACAAATATTTATGCTTTGAACTTTAATATTAATTTATTGCAACTTTAGGGTTTGAGGCACTAAAGCTGATCAATGCCAGTTGTTTTCTTCCAAGTCAGTTTTCAAAGCCCGTTGTTTGTCACTACCTTCTTAGCAGGAGGTGATTTCTAAAAATTAAAAAAGTTCCTTTTCAATCTGGCACCAACAAGCAAATTTTAGTGCATTGTTTTTTTCTGACACTGAGTAATTTACCATTATTAATATTCTCTTGCCATATTTATGCCTGGGAAATACTGCTTAAAACAAAATTTTTGTCTCAAGGAACAATGTAAATACTTATATTTCTATAGCGTACTATACCAGCAGAATGAGAATTCACACTATGAATTATATGATGGTTATATCATAGTATACTTAGACATTCCTCACTGTAGTTTTCATTCACTTCATTAAATCGCCTACAGTGGACACTGTCTTTGCATAAATGATATCATTAGTTAAATGTTCAACTTTAAAGTATTTGCACTTCTTTGAGCATTGTGAGGTAACGCACAGGAGAGAATAATACATTTTATAAATGACCTGTGTGTTTTGTTAGTGAAATTTGTCCTCTGATGTTTCTATACATGTACGCAGTGCATTTGGATAACTCTTACGTCACATTCTCCCTTGCTGTCCTCCTGTCCTCATTGCTGTCCTCTCTTCTCCATAAGGCCCTTTTCCCATGGTCATGAGTTTTTCTTTTGTTTTGGGACTAAATGGGTATAACCAGGGCAATCTGTGAGGCTATCTTTGGAACCCTCCCAAAGCCTGTTGTCTTTATCCACCAAGAACTATTTAAATGATGGCCACAAATCTCCATTTCCCAGGATGCGTTGTGCCCAGGAGATGACATTTTGTAGCCCGTCTTCCTGTCTTCAAACTGTTGCTCTCCTCCTGTCCCTTGTGCAATGTCTTTTGAGCTTTAGCTGGATTGATGGTAAAGGTCCTATTTAGAGCGGAACATAGCTGTCATGTGTTCTCAGCACCTTAAGCAATCAAATGTCTTTGAACTCACTTCCTTTTACTATACAGAGGCTTCTCTGATTAAGCCTAGGAGTAGCACTTTTATATTAGGTATAAATATAAATATTCAGAAGATAGTTTGAAGCTATCCTTCCTGGAGCCAATTACTTTTCCATGCATTGATTTAAACTTCTTTTTAATTTTTGAGATTATATATAATTTCATCATTTCCCCTCACTTCTCTCCCCAAACCTTCTCATATATGCCTCCTGTTCTTTTTCAAATTCATGGCCCTTTGTTTATTAACTGTTGTTACATGCATATATGCACATGTACATATATGTCCATTTCTAAAATAACCATCTATATTGTTTGTGTTATGTCTGTATTGTGTTTGAAACAAAATATACTCTTTGAGAATTGTATACAATGTATTTTTATCATATACTTTCCACTTCTCCAACTCCCCCAAGATCCTCCTTCATCTTCCTACCCACCCAATTTTACGTTCTCTTTTTTTCTTTCTAAAAACAAACGAACAAAACTACTTGAAATTTATTGTGTTGTGTTAGTTGGGTGTTTTTTGGTTTGGGCCTGTCCTGGACTGTAGTTGACATACCAACAAGGAAACTGACTTTCCTTCACCAAACAGCAGTCAAACGTTGATGTCTTGGCTAGGAATGAAACCTCATGCCTACCCCCCCTCTCCTGTATAATGAATTTCTCTTTTCTTTTTTCTTTTTTTTTTTCTGTCTTGAGTTTGTTCAGCTCCTGTGCCATGAGTTACAGTCTCTGAGTTCATTTGTTAATCTGCCCACTTATTTCCTTGAAGTCGCCTACTGTCTACCTCTGGTTCTTAAGATCTTTAAGCCTTGTGTTCTACATACATCTTTGAGCTTTGAGAGGAAGGATATGTTCTAGATATCTTCTTTAAGGTTGAATATTCCAAAGTCTTCTCTTTTTTGCATACTGACCAGTTGTGGATTTCTGTGTTGTCTGTTATTTCTAGTACCAGAGAAGGATGCTCACCTTTGAGACAGGTCTCTTATCCAATCAGACAGAAGTTGGTTACCCACGTAACAGTTTGTACCACTATTAAACAATTGAGTACACCTTGCTTGACAGATTGATGTTGTGGTTTGTGGAATTTTCAGTTTGATAAGGATGTTGGTGTGTGTTGTTTTTACTCAGAAGCCTATACAGCATCCTCCAAAAATATTAATACTAGGCAGAAGAGAAGACGAGTCCAGCTTTGTTTCTCTGTATTTTGCAGTCAAGGCATGCAGTGTTTGCAGCAATACTTCTGCAAATTGTTAGTGTAGGAAACCAAGAAGAATGTCAAAAGCTTGCTGTTTAGAGGAAAGGGTTCTAGAACCTCACTGAACAACAGCTCAAAAAGTGGTACTCTACAGTCGGCACTGGGGTTTCTGTTTAACAACCAGTAACTTCTAGGAACAGCTTAGTATTCTGTGTGTGTATGTGTGTGTGTGTGTGTGTGTGTGTGTGTGTGTGTGCATGTACATACATGTGACTGTTAATTGTTATAGTTTTGAATTAGTACAGGATTCCAGGTTTCTGTGACTTTTTCCTACACAATACAGTTTGGGTAACTTTATCCTTTCCCCTTTTCTTTCCCACATTCCCCATTATTTCCCTGCTTAAATCACTTGGACTTTCCAAACCATAGGTTCTCATGCATCTAAATATATCTCATGCTCGTATTATACACATTAAACACTTACTTTGGGAAAAATAAATGGTTAGAGAAAATTTTTAAAAGTATGTATGCTTTTATTGAGCTAGGCATGTGAAATTTACAGTGAAAATGATGTTACATGCTATCATTATTTTTAATATTAAGAACTAAATTTAGACTCGATTTTAATTATTATGAAGGCATCAGAGTAAATGGTGTGAAATCATTATATCAAAATTTCACAGGAGGGATGTGATGACTTTCTAATTTAGATATGTCTTGGCATATCTTAATTTCTACAGCTTCTCATTTCTCTAGCATGTTTTCATAGGTATCTTAATTAACTAACCAATCACGCTATGTTTGCAGAGAAAATCACTTGTACCAGTGCCACGATGTATGTCCAGTTTTAACTCAACCCCATCAAAAACATTAATGAGTTTTAAATTTTTTTTACTGGAGCATAAGCAATTCACATACTTTCTGTATATCTAACTTTGATGTGTAAAAGAAAGACAGCTGAGAGGTCTTTAAACTCTACTCAGAAATAGTGCCAGTTGTATTTAACCTGAACATGCAGTTTATTTTGATTTCTTTTCTTCTTCCAAAATTCTAGAGTTCAGCATTTAACTTGAAATTGTTTTCTTGAGTTTAGTTCCAGCCAAAGTCCAGGAAATGGCTTATGTCTGTCAATATTTGACTTAATGGATTTGTCCTGTGTTGGCATTTCGTTCCTTTCATACTGGACTGTGCCTATGGCATAATGATGTGGCTCTTAGAAGGCTCCACTTCCAAGTGACACTCAAAAAAAAAAAAAAAACTTCAAGAAATCAGTATTTGGATGAGTTGATAATTCTTTGTAAAGTTTTGGGATAAATCATGTGCGTATGCACTCATTTTTTTCCTCATCCTGTAATTCCTTTAGTATTTCAGTGAATTCCAACCGTACTCAGGAAGTTTTTAAGGCAGGAACAGTAGGATGATGTCCAAGGTATGAAAGCAATGAGTTATCTGAGTACTAAGGTTGTTGCTTGCTGAAAACTCTTGACAACAGGAACAAATCAGTCAAGAACTTCATGAGTTCATGTCATGATGAGAAGTTGTTTTGAGTTAGAAAATGTCCGGCAGAATCTATATGTAAGTTGTAAGTTATGGGAGCTTTTAATGCTGGGACTGGTGGCATATTTATTACATCCAACCACTGATAGGAGAAAGCCTAGCATGAAGTACTGTATGTAGAGTGTGTCCTTCTTGAGCTTATAAATGAGATGCGATTAAAGATCAATATACGCAGGCAATTTGCGTGGGTGGCCACATTTCTGAAACCATAAGAAGCTTCTATTAAGATCATAGACTTTGAACTCATGCGCTCAGTCTCTCTAAGAGTCTTCCGTGGGAGAGTAAAAAGAAAGGACTGTCCATTATCAGAAGATGTTAACAGGAGGGCCAAAGATGGATGCTGAGAGAACAAAAGATATCAAATGAAGATACCAGATGATATCTTCGGGGCAAACGTAACCTTGAACTATTGTCAAGTGGTAGGGTTAGGCAGGAGAAATATTGATGGTAGATATGAGGAAAGCATTTTTGGCAAGGCATCCTCAGCAATAAAATTTGGACAGTGTAGCAAATGCAGCTGCAAGTTCATTCCCAGACATCTGTTTTAAGTTACTAGGTGGAGAGTTGGGCTAGTCACAGCTGGGAATAGGAGGAGAGGTAGATTACTTACTTTTATGTAACAGGGACCACATTGCCCAACAAAAACAACTTATGGAAGAAAAGATTTATATTGTCTAGTGTTTTCAGAAGTTTCATTCTGCCCTAGAAGGGAAATTATGGTAAAGCACATCAACCAGGGGCAGAGGCTGATCAATATTTACATATGAAACTTTTTATAACTTTTTAAAATTTGTTTTTCTATAGTTTCATGGATTGTACAATGCACTCTGATTAATGTTATCTCACGCTTTTACCTCTTGAAAACGCATCCCCTTCTCTACACCACTCTCCCTTCCTCGAATGCAGGAGTTTGTGTTTTGTTTTGTTCCATACTGAGTTTTACCAGGGCTATTCGCTGAAGCCTCATGGGATTCATCAGTGGGTATAGAACCAAAGACCACAACTCTGTCTCTCCCAGAATTTATCAGGAACCCATAGTTCAGCAAGAAGACGGAAGGAACTGTGATCCCACTGCTGCCCACATTATAGCTGCTTCACATTCTTGTGAAGGCTCAGCACAGACAACCAAAACTGATGTGAGATCATTATTTCAATGGTTATGTGATGCGCAGAAGACAGCAGGTGAAAGCCCTTTTCTTTATCTTCCCCCTTTAAATTTTTTCCAACCCCTATATTGTGATGTCCTCTGCTTTCAGAAAGGACGGTATGTCTCGTTTAGGGTTGAACATTCAACCACCCCTATTCTCAACATGTTAAGCAGCCACAAGATTTTACATTCACCTCACTCATTTAATAGGTTCATTTCTCTGATTATAGCTTAGCACAGTATTGGTCAATGGGTATAAACGTAACTATTTAGAAAATAGTTTGATATTATGTACATTTAACTTTATAGCAGGAGTCATTTTCCTTCTAGGGCATATGACCTTCTCTCCCATTTTTTTAAAACCAGGTTTGTGGTATCAGGTGTGAATGTGTTTTGAGCCTGGGATAAATGGACAGAATCACTCCCTTAAAGATATACCATTAATATACCCGTGTACACATTTTCCATGGCAGGTTGGTGCTATAGTTCCTAGCATTTACAGCTAGGTAAGATTATCTCAACCTTCACCCCACAGCAATCTACATATCACCTCTGACACTCTGATGGCTTTTATATAGGGACGAAGCTTCCAATTCACCTCTAATTTGACTTCTCTGCATTGTTCAGTCAAGGAGTATGGTGTCCTCTGCATTAGCGTCTTACCACGTAACCCTGGTGAGCCACCAAGAGCAGCAGCACAGACCTGTTTTGTTTTAGGAACTTTGGGGAAGTAAACTTATAAGAAAGTGCTCCACACCTGGGACTTTGATTCTGTTTAATGACGCAGCGCTGTCGAGCTCTGTAGGATATCACAGTTGTAACTCCCTTGGTTAACCTGTAGGTTTTAGCTGGATTACAAGTTTCAGGATCACAAATTACAAATGGATTTCCACTCCTCTTTCGTCGTAGTCTCTACCCTCCATCTTTTCCGTTTGCCTCACTCCATTCCTGCTTTAATTTTGTGCTGCTAGTATAATTGTTCTCACTGAGTATCACATATGTCGGTTACCCGCACGCCCTTAAGTATTTCTCTACCACTACAGCCCCTTCCAAGTTTCCGTGAACCCTCCATGTCTTCCAGGTTAAGCACACAAATCCAATCACTTGAAGCTCGAATTCATGAAAAAGAGAAAACATATGGCACTTGTCTTTGTACACTTGCACATTTTACTCAGTTTCTATTTTTCTAGTTCTATCTATCCATTTATCTGTGAATTTTAGTTTTCATTACAGTTGAATAAAATTTCAGTGTGTGTGTGTGTGTGTGTGTGTGTGTGTGTTCTATTTTATTATCAATTCATCAGTTTATTGATACCAAGACTGGTTACATTGCACAGCAACTGTGGCTATCGTAGCTAAGATCATGGGTGTGCGACCTTACAGTAGGAAGTAAAATCCTTGAGTAGAAGCCTAGGAGTGGCATAGTCAGATCATTTGACAGTTCTATTTCTAGCTTTTGGGGAAGGCTGAACACATTTTTCACTAGTGGCTACCAGAGTTGGCACTCAATGACGAGTACAGCTCCTTTTCATGTGTGGCGTCATCCTTAGATGCCATTTGATTTCTTCAGGGTAGCCATTTTGACAAGAGTGAGGAGAATCAAAGTAGTTTTAATTTGCATTTCCATGATGGCTTATGATGACACGGAGGGTAAATACTTTTAAAAAGTATCTACTAGCCACTAATGTCTGTCTGTTGATTTGTTTGAAATGGACCTGATTGGTGATGCCAGAGCTCCATCTGAACAGGTGGGCCTATGTGTCAGAATGAAGAACTGGACATCTCTAATGCACGAGACAAGATGCTCACCAGCATGTGAGCTAAATATTCATAAGAACTAAAGCGAATGTTGAGAGGAAAAAGATAAAATTAGGAACAGTAGCTTGGAGATGTGTATTTAAGGGAAAGAAGTGAAATGGGCACGATGGCTCAGTGGAGTGGTCGTGCAGCCCTGACATCCCTCCTTCATCACCAGACCATGCTGAAAGGGAAAGGAAGAGCCAATTCTACAAGGTCATTCTCTGACTGCACACGGTTGCTATGACACACACATAAATGATAATAATAATAAATAATCAGAACATAATAATAAATATATTATAGGCATGACACACACACGGTAATAACATTTTATATTATGAATATGGCAAGCACATTAATAATAATTCATAATTACAATGATGACTATTGTCACTGTTATTATCCATTGTTGTTATGTCTAATTTCAAAAGAAGAAAGACGCGCCAGTAAAGGAGCTCATAAAAATCTGTAAAGAACTGTAACCAGGAGTGTATTAGGGATCTTTGTGAGATTCATTACAGCGACATTGGAAGTCAAAGTTAAGAACTCACTCGCTGGCATAGAGGAATGGAAAAGAAATGGAAGCGATAGGCTGAGCAAGTTCACATTCTGTTTTGAGGTGCTTGTAAGAGAATAGAACATTGACTATCAAGCAAGATCAGACGCGAAGAATGCTTACTAGTGACTTGTGGTGTATCAGGTCGGGGGTGGGCCTAGACGCACGGGTGAGATGGGAATCACTCATTGAGGCAGAGATGTAGAACTGTCAAGGAAACTGTGGTTGTTCAAGTACATACTGTGGCATCTGAAAGTACCACTGTTAACCACTGATGATATAGCAAGTGGGTTTGAACCTTTGGACAAGCCAAGCTTCTTGCTCAATGTGCTTCTACTCACCATATACAGCTGTTTCTTCTTAGATGCACTGATGAATAGGGTACACATAAAATAATCAAGACAGCTGCTGCATTCAAAGACTGTCCTAGGAAACACTAGCAGTGAGTGATTAACATTTGGGAAATCATCCCCAAGTGTTTCTGTGACTTGCTGTAAATTTGGAGAGAATTGTAGTTAGTGCTGAAATTGGCAATAGTCTCATATTCTTAGGATATAATTTGGGCTCTTAGCTTTTCAGATTTCAACTGATAATCATGATACAGAAAAGATTGCACCTCAATAAGTGGAGGTCATACTAGTATATTTAATAATTCCAAAGTTATTAAGATATTATAACTAAACTTGACATACTTACATATCACCAGTAAGAGGTACGAGAATGGAGGAAGGAATGCAATTTAGATATCTGAAAGTACAACCTTTGTATTTTGAATGATGCA
The DNA here is from genome assembly GCF_011064425.1 of Rattus rattus. NCBI lineage: Eukaryota > Metazoa > Chordata > Mammalia > Rodentia > Muridae > Rattus > Rattus rattus. The sequence goes on along the minus strand of NC_046157.1, from coordinate 64,708,670 downwards.
ATACCTATGATAAACAGGACCTTGCGCTCAGTTCCAATACAGGGGTTAAGATCAGATCTGCAGGATGGCTCTCGGGCCTTGATTTACTCTTCCACATGGTACTTTTAGGCTCTGCAGTCCTTTTTCACACTTCACGCTGAGCTTGGAAGATGACCAGAATTTAGACCAGTAATCAAATAAAAGATTAATTTAAAGGCATCCAGGGAAAAATGTTTGCTCTTTCCCCCCAATTTGTAAGTTTTGTCCTTGAGCAAAATATCTAGCTACAGGTCAAAGATACTCAGCTATTTGACTAAGCACTTTGCGAGCCAAATACACTTCAAAGGTTAAAGAAAAGATAGGCACAGGAAATGAGGTTTGACTCCCAGTACAGCTGGATTCTGCGATCGCTTTACCTGACTACATTTTATTCCATATTAATCAAGTAGATGTAAAAAGTGTGGTCAATATTTTAATGAGCTAAGATCATTAGAGTTAAGCTTCATGAAGTCAGGTGATCTATCTTGTTCATTACTGAATCCCTAGTGTCCACTTCAACCGCTGGCATCCATCAGAGCTTTAATAAAGGTGTTCTAGAATAATCCATGGAAGGACAATGAACACTGAACGTCAGCATCTGGTCACAAATCCGTCTCTGAATTAATAGTTCAGCCAAACAAGTTTTTCTTGTCTCATTGTTCTCAGTATTTTAAAACAAATGCTATTTATTGATAAAACCCGTTCCAGTTTTATTAAAATGCTTGAAAAGGATTTTCAAATAAGTTGGCAATTGCTACCTTAAAAATACATTTTTCGCAAGTGGCATAATTGCTAAACTTATAAATTGGATCCTACAGTAAGCGAAATAACATAGATTTGAGGATATTGATTTCCCCTTATCTTCGTGAAATGTTAGAGCGCAGCTTTCCCACGCAGAAAGTTTTCAAAGTACCGTGAACAAAGAAGAGCCTTGGGGTGCAGGTTTCCCAGTTTGTGTCAAGGAAATATTGAGTCAGAGTCCTGAATGAATTCTTTCTTTTAAGTTCACAGTGTGACGCCTGCAGGTCAGAGTGCAGGCTGTGGGCAGGCAGGTGGGAGGGGGACTCCTAGTCTGAAATGTGTGAAATACATTACTCACAGAGGGTAGGCCGTATTCATAATATCTGGTGCCATGGTGCTGGATACATCTTTATAGAAATCTGAAGTAGAATGTTAAAAATTGTGGAATTCATTTATAGAAAAATGAAAGAGAGGATTGCAGAAATTGTACTGTACTGATACCCCTCAATTTCTCTCATATCTTAGATCTTCAGGAATGTCCCTGGGATAATTGTCCAAATCAAATGACATGCCCCCATCATGGTGAGTAGAACCATTTAAAATGACATTTTTGTGTTTACCTGTAATTTTTTCTGGTGATTGGCATAGGATTTTCATGTTTTAATTCTTTGTATGCTGGAAAGGAGAATGCTAGGCTAGGGACGTAGCTTCGTGGTTAGTGTGATTGACTAGCACACTTGAAGCCCTGACTCTGCCTAGCACCACATACACATGGCATGCTGGCATACTGAAATTCTCGCATGGGGAGTTTGAGGCCAGAGCATCAAAAGTTCAAGATCATCAATAGTTGCAGAGTGAGTACCAAGGAGAATATTAAATGACAGAATCGCTAAACATTTTTTGGCTAAATTTTAAAATTGTTATCCTGAGATGTAGACATACCATACATACACTGGTGAGATGCTGGTCAATTTTCTCTCAACTCCGGCCAAAGTAAAATGTCTGAAAAGCACTTCACTTCTTAGTCTCAGGTTCATTTCACAGTGTAGGAAGGACTGATTGTCTACACGTATGTGTACACGTGTACCTACATACATGCACACTGCAGCCTAGACTGGAGATCTTGCTCACTGTTTGAACTTGACTGATTGTTAGTTGTTCAAGGCTTTCTTTAATGTGTTAATACACACACGCCCACACACACACACACACACACACACACACACACACACACCACACACCACACATACCATACACACACATACATACCACACACACCACACTCACACTGTTACACACCACACACACCACACGCACACACCACACATACCATACACATGCACACCACCCACACACACCATACACATACATACATACCATATACACCACACACACACACGCACACACACCACACACACACACACACACACACACACACACACCACACATACCATACACATGCACACCACCCACACACACCATACACACACATACATACCACACACACCACACTCACACCTTACACACCGCGTGCACATACAAACACACACACACACACACACACACACACACACACACACATCAAAATCTTTTGATTAGTTTTCTTAAACCCCCTTACCCTGAGTTGCTTTGAAGGTTAGTACTTTGGCCCTGAAGGTTCAGAAAAAGGAGAAATTCTTTATCGGTATCAATTAAAGAAACACAAATGAAAGAATGTCACTAGACATAGTAACACCTATGGTGACTAAAATAAAAATGCACATGATAATTGAATTACTATGCATGAATTACACCCACTGAGTTAATTTTCAGCCTGACCCTTCTGAAATACTGTTATCCATTTTGTTGAATTTTATATTTTATTACCATATTTTTCATATATTTATAAATAAAATATCTTTTGCTTACAAAACTATCACTGAATAAACTTGATGGACTTCTGATATTTTCAATTTTTATGTGCTCAATCTCTGATATTTAGCTTTTTATGCAAGTAGCTTGAATTCTTTCCAAAAGCCCAACCTGTAGTTTTTGCTTGGTGCTATTTTTCAAGGTAACAGTTAATCCATTCTATTCATACTGTAATATTTATTACTATGAAAATGTCTGTAATTCTATTTTGAGTTACATAACTATAATTTGAATATACTAGTTTTCTAATGTTTAAAGATGTCAGATACAAAGGTAATTGTATAAAGATTTAATTTAACATTCTATATATATTAATTCAAACTGGAAATTAATATGAGGATAGTTATTCCTTAACTGGTTAATTTCCCAAATAGCCAATCAGAAACCCTTTAATATTTAAAAGTTTAAGCCTTAGCTAGACAGACGTTTAACTAGCTCATCTAAGATTATCTGACCATCTATCCCCACTCATTCATGTGACTAGCTATACCTTCCTGGCTCATGGTCACATCTGTCTCCCCCATGTATCCTGGCAAAATGGCCTTCTTTCTTCTTCTGAGTTCCTTTATCCTTCCCAGGAAGTTCTGCCCTCCTCTTCCTGCTACCCATCCAAATTAGCCTTTTATTGACCAATTAACTTGGAGAACAAGGTTTGCATAACAAAAACTGGTATATGTGCCCATTTGAGGGCAACCAGATCTTGGGGTACAGAATCTAGCATTTGAATACATAGGCAGCACAAGTCCAATTCCATGAAGTAATCCTTGTTATAGAGCAATTTAAAGACATTTCTACTTATCATAAATTATTATGGTGTATAAATTCTTTTATTTTTTTCCACTGGATAAAGACAACAGTTGTTTGTGCAGACTGCATAAATCCATTTGGGTTTATATACTAGGTTTAACACTACCAAGTCTAAACAGGTGAGTTGTGTGAGTAGATGACTAGAAGGATGAGCATTATGGGAATGTGGAGGATCCCGTGCAGTGGGTGGCAGTAGGGCCAGATATAGGAATTAATGCTCTATGTAGATCTGCATTGTTACACAGAAGATCTCGCCCTGTCTCAGAGGGAAGTATCAGGTTCTAGTTATTTACCAGAATTTTTTTTCATCTACTACTCCTACCCTAAGTGGATTTCTTTCTCATTCATTTTGTGACAATCAGCTCAAAAAGAACATTATTTCTCTTTCGGTGAATAAGCATGTTTCCCCTGCCTCTTATTTTTAAGCACCACTTTATAACCTGCAAAACTCAAGGCAAACTTCAGGCAGAAGTTGCAGCGATGCAGCCTTCCTTCTGCTATGCACTAACATCCTCTAATATCAGCTGTTTGCCAAGCAACCTATCAAGAAATGGAGAGAGCAGACTCCCTACCACAGATAAAGCCCTTACAAGTCTGTGAAAGACAACATGTCCTTTTGTTTGAATTCTCCAAGGATCAGTGTCTCCTCTTCCTAGTAATATATCTTTTATTTGTGGACCTAAAGATAACCCAAACTTGGGGAATTTATCTTCAACTTTCCCTTCTTGCCAATTGCTGTCTTACAAAGGGCTATTCACATTGCTAAACTCATGGGCTTTCCATATTTAATCTGCACTGAATTAACATTGTATTGATGCTGTGTTCATTATTCGTCCTTATTTTTACTAGCCTGTATCAAAATTGTACTGACTACCAATTTACGTATATCCCAAACCTTTTGTTTTCCTTCTTTGATTCAGAAAATAAAAATGCCTGAGTGTTCCGGGAACCCTGATTGTATGTAGTCCTCCCTTTTTTCCTCGTTCACACTGCCACTACAGTTCCCTGAAATTGATCTATAACTGTGATAAATTTCATCTCAGCCTGATATGCCCTAGAATGAGAGTCTCGAGGAAGAATTATGTAGATCAGGTCAGCCCGTGAGAGATGTTCTTAAATGGGCTAATTGAAGTGGAGGTCACACTATGGATGTGTGCAATGCTATTTCTTTGGCTGTGTCCTGCCTGTGATAACACAGCGGGAACTGAAGCAAGCGAATGTGTGAGTTCTCGTCCTCTTGGCTGATGTGACGTAGCTCACGGCCTCAAGCTTCTGCCACTGTGACTTCTGGGATAATATGGTCTATAATCGAGAACTGCTAGCTGAAACAAACCTTTTCTTTTCAAACTTGCTTAATGTCAGGGTTTTCTTTTTTCCATAGAAACAGAAAGCTATGCCCTACATGATGATACCTGTCACACAGTCAAAATTTTTTCTTTTGTATTTCTTAAAGAAAAAGTCAAAGCACTTAAGATGCTTATTCACAAATGATCAAGTTAAAATCTTCTCTTTACTGTTCATATCCTCATTTTGTCCAAATATGATCTCATTAATTATTAAGGATTATAGATTACTTTTATTCAGTTGCATAGAAAATGTATACCCATCATTATTTTAAAAATAAAAATATTAAGAATAATAAGTAAATACTATCTTTTATATGAATCTTGTGGAGAAAACTTTCTCTCGTTTAGTTTGGTAGCACTCAGCAACACTTGAAGTTTTGTTATGGGAAGAATGACATAGGAGTGGAATTCTCATCTTGCAGTTTAGATATTCTCATCTGCAGTTTAGATTTGGTCTAGTCTACATGTTTTTATGTAGATTGAGAAATAATGTGTCAGAATCTTGTAAGTATTGTAATTAGCGAAGTCTACTATTTTGGGACCCAACGTGCCTACATCTTAATGACCAAAATAAATAGTAGTTTGAGTCTTGATTAGAAACTCAAGAAAACAGTAAGCTATGGCTTTATGTGAAATTAAGAGTAAATTCTAGTGTGGATTTATGTAACTGCGTACATATACCACTAAGTAATTTAGCCTGAAGGCTGTAATGGAGTGCTTTTTCTGAAACATTCATATTGAGAATTTGTGATCATACGAATGTCAGAATTAATTTAAGTATACAATTAGATATTTGATTTCTGACCCAAATGGCAGGGCAGGGGTAGTTAAAAGTGCTCCTGATGATGTCATGAAAGACGAGAGTTGGAGGGAAGGACCTCAGATTGCATGAACTCTGTGTATGCTTCACAAAACAGCTTAACTACAGCTTAGTGCTCTTGGTTTCAATATACCTATTTGTTATGTCTTTACAGTTATTCTTTTCAAGGTTTTAATATTTTCAACTTAGTCATTTCAAGTGTCAAACTATCAATGTTCAATAGAGTGGTGTGAAATATTCTAAAAATGTTACCAATGTCAAATGACTTAGAAAGTTATATCACATGTAACATGGTTTCACTAATTTGACAACTACTGGTGGATCACATATTAATTACAGACAACTTGGCTATGATCCACACGTTTGTTCTAAGCCTGTCTTATATTTTGTTAACATTATAACATCTATTTTTTTCTGTTTTCTTTCCTATAAGTAACATAATTTTGTTCTTTATGGTCAAGTAAAGCTGAATTGGGTATGCATACAAATTTGATGTTATCCATTTATTTTTCAGTGGACATACTAGGTGTTTCCAGATTAAACATTTCTTGTACTATCTCTAATGAAGAATTTATTCTTAAATAAATTCTTAAATAAGCAAAAGAGGGACTATTTTAGGTTTTAGAAGGGGAAGAACATGACTAAGGAACATGGAGGATAGTGCCAGAAAAAAATATAATCAAAATACATAAGAACATATAGGAAAATGTCCTAGTGAAGCCCGTTTTGTACAATTAATATTTGCTAATAAAAATTTGTAAAGAGAAATTGTTCTTATTCAATGAGACTTAGTCTTATAAAAGATCTCAACTGACCTTTTGAAGAGTTTATAGTTTTATAAGGTAAAACCCTTTGGAGTTTTGAAGAGATTAAAATAATATTTAAACCTAGAAAACATGCTATGTGCACAATGAAGGTCAATAAGGGTCCCATGTATTACAATTTTAGAAAGGCAAAATGATAACTAATACCTTTAAATGGTCCTTGTGCTTCACACACGGAGGTCATTCTATGACAGAAGGACAGATGTCTACAGGTAGATTTATAATATAAAATTAAAATGTTCCGTAGTATACTGAGCCCATTTGATGCAATATCTTTATCATGTAGAGTACAAAAGGAACTTAGTGGATTAACAATGTCATTGATGTAGTCATCGGCACCATTTAACTACAGTGACAAATAGATGAGGATAAGTACCATGGTACTATGGGCTGTACCGTTTGCTTTAGATTTGAGTATAGGCTCTAAAATTGGGTTATATGGAAAAGCAACCTGGAAGCAATTGTAGCTGTGCAAACTCAGTGTACAAACTTTTCAAATGTATCAGGCTAATGTCGCAATGTGGCTTCACATGGGGAGTGAACAGTATACCATTCTATTTCTGTGAAAATATACTTCACAGCTACAATTTTTTGGAAGACATGGAACCATTGTTATGTCCTTGATTAAATAATCTAATTGACTTATTACACAATCTAATCTGTGACTAAGATACTATGGAAACAATTTAGAGATGTAAAGATCATCACAACTTAATTCTTACCGCTGGTGGAGAAAACAGGACAAGGGAATATGAGTCTAATAACTTAGAAGCATCAGAGCCTTTCTTTTCCCGTCAGATAGACCTGACATGGTTGGGGGAGCATACGGTCCCAACTGTTTTTGGGCTCAGCAATCCGACTGTGTCCTGATAGTACGGTGGGACTAAGTCATGATAAAAGGATTAGCTCTGTTTCCTCTTCCTGCTCCTTGTGCCTACTTGGCTCTTCTTGGACTGATCTCCGAAGCCTGTGGAAAAACTTCTTCCTCATGACTAGCTCAAAATGAAGTCTTCGTGGCCTTTTTAATGAGCCATGAGGTATTTCTCTTGCTTTGTTTACAGACAGGGAGAGCCCTTTTTCTTTGCTAGTTTAAACTTTTCATTAACATAGGTGGAGATGTAAAATTAGAAATAATCTTAATTAAATGCTTTCCAGACTACATCATTGGTCTGGCAACCATTTTGGCCTGCACCTCTCTTCTTAGTAAAACCACCAGCAACAGACCCTATCACAAAAGGAAAGGGTAAATACTTATCACTTATCAAGCCCAGAAAATAGTTGAAGGACCCGTTTGTATTTAGTCTTGAGAAGATGTTAAGCACATGTGGCATTATTAGGGCTTCCGGAAGAAACAATGTGTTCCTTAATATTTTCAAATAAAACTGTATGCCCCAAACAAACAGTTAAAGTCTTTCAAGTGTCCAGAATAAATATTTAAAGGATGTTTGTTTTAAGATTAGGGTCTCAGAGAATAGCATATGCTTCACTAAACTTCTCTAGTGTCTGTCTCTTGGAGGAATATGTAGTTTAACACTTTACGATATTGGTCTTTGTAGAGCTGACTCACTTTCACTGCAAAGTCATGGATGACAAGAGAAAAATCTCTTTAGTTTGATTAAGTACATTTTTCTCGAAGGTCAAAGAAATTCTGAATCAACATTGTATGGCTTTTAATTGGTAACATTTCAGAATATGAATAGTTGGCCAGTTATGATTAATTTTCTTTTTCTGTTAGGAACACAAAACAATTAAGAATAGAGTATGTACTTCATGTAGTGTTTACAGGTTTATAGTTTTTTCTAAAAAGTGATAATTATATAAGATTATTAGGGCATAGTTGTAAATTAGAATTAATAGTTTATTGTTGTAAAATGCATTTAAAACATTAGGAGATAAATAGAGACACTTGAAATTACTTATTGTTTTAAGAATTTTATTTTTATTACAATAACATGGAAATATCCATTACTGTGAGAGATGAATATGTAATTTTCTTTTTAATTATTTTATAATCTTTAGTATGAATGTATTCTGTTCTTCTCTTATCTCCACACATATGGGTAACTATTTATGGATTAAAGAACTTTAGTTGAGGCAGAGCAGTACTTGGAGATTTGGTTTTTATATCAAATATGTCATAGTTTTGCAATTATATCTATGGAGGAATAGTGTTTTCATTGTATTTTCATTTAAATTTTTGAAGAGTTTAAGGCCTAAATCTTTTTTCTCATGTAACAAAAAGAACGAACTAGTTTGTTTATTATGATATATAGTAAATTAAGAGCTAATGGTTTTCTAAGTGAATAATGTCATTTTTTGTAGTTTTAATTTTTTTGTTAAATTACATTTTCTACATGAATTAAGTGAGCCTAATAAAAATTCTTATTAAGTATCTGTGAAATTACCTTTATTCAGTTCTCTACTCTGATATTTTTTCCAAGGGGTCAAGACATACAATGATGAATTCTCCAATGATGTGCTACTTTCTTAAAAGCATAAATTAGTGCCTTTTAGGTTTCTTTTTTCTTTTCTCTTGATGACTATTTTTGTTATTTACACTTCAAGTGTTATCTCCTTTCCCAATTACCCCTGCAGAAACTCTCCATTCCATCCCTCTACCCGCAACCTCGATGAGGGTGCTCCCCCACCCACACACCCACTCCCTCCCTCCTCCCCGCCCTGACATTCCCCTACACTGGGGCATTGAGTCTTTAAAGGACCAAGGGCTTCTCCTCCCACTGATGCCTGACGAGGCCACCCTCTGCTACATATGCAGCTGGACCATAGGTCTATCCCTGTGTACTCTTTGGTTGGTGGTTTAGTCTCTGGGAGTTCCGTGGGTTCCGGTTAGTTGATATTGTTGTTCTTCCTATGGGTTTGGTGATTGTGTATGGGATGGATTCCCGGGCGTGGCAGTCTCTGAATGGCCATTTCTTCAGTGTCTTTATTTCCTCCTGTGAGTATTTTGTTCCCCTTCTAATTTTAATTAAACAAAACTGTCGTTTCTTTCTCCTCTCTCCGTTCTCCCCCTTCCCCTCCCCCCTCTCTCCCCTGTCCTTCTCTCCTCTGTGTGCCCTATCCTGTGCCCTATCCCTCTCTCTCTCTCTCTCTCTCTCTCTCTCTCTCTCTCTCTCTCTCTCTCTCTCTCTCTCTCTCTCTCTCTCTCTCTCTCTCCTTTCTCCATGAAAGTAGATTTTTTTTTTAACTTTATACCATTGCAGTAAAGGGTTAAAGCTTACTACCTATAGAGGTCTTTTTAAAAGTTCGTTTCTCAGATAAAGAATTTGCTTCTAGCTAGTAGAACTTAGTTATTGTGCGTATTTTCCCAACTAAGCTTCGCATTAGTTCCTGTGTTTATTAAACATGTGCAAGGCATCTAAAAACCTAATGACGAGCCAGCTATTGTTGAGATGGTTCACTCCAGCCTCCTGGGAGTTTCCTCAAGTATTTGCAGTTTTGGTGATAATCTTCTGTGGCTGTCGTGGTTCTGGCCAGTTGCTGGATGAAGACTTTATAAGAACAACCTGTTGCTTTTATCGAAAGTTGGTTTCTCAGGGGACTTTTAATTCCTATCAACTGAAGGTTCTATGAATTCGTTAATAAAATAAGTCAAAATTTGCTTTTTTTTTAAGACAAGCAGTATGCTTTAATATAGTGTTTGAAAATAATTGCCAAATGAAAAACTCTTTTTCAGCATTTCAGCTGCCTTTTACATTCATTTTATATTTTTAAACACCTAAATTTCAAGTGTTACTTTGCTGCAGAAAATTTGGGATTTTCTAGATAGTTCTTTCGTGCTGATTGAGAGCAAGTAGAGCTTATAATATGTAGTATGACTTGTCTGAAAATAACTTAAACCCTTGATAAATGCAGCTTGTAAGTTCTACTGTTAAGTAAAGTTTAGGCCTGTGATGTTTTTCTGATAATTTGGATGGGATAAGTGAGAGTTCAATTTCCCATTTAACCGACTAAAAATATTAGATGCAAAGGAAAATTCTAAGATCGTAGAGTTGACACTGCCTTGTCTGATGTGACAAAGAGATAGTGCTCTCTAAAGACAAAATCTCTGTCTTCTGGGTTTTATTTTATTAACAATTATATTTTCATGGTTTCTTATATGTATACAAAGTATTCTGACTACTCTTTGCTGGTCTTTTCTATATAAACACCCTGCCCCTATACCATCCCCACCAGTCTTGTTCCCAGATCCATAGATTGTGGGTTTTGCCTCCAGAAGCATTTACTTTAACTGGGGCATCTGTGAATCTTTTGGATTGGAACTGTCTGTTGCAGTCTGGTTGGGCCAGCAGTGGACTTACAACCAAAGGCAATGGCTCCCACCGCCCCTGACTTTATCAGTAGCACAGAGATTAGCAGTGATGTGCAGAGTCCGCAGAGCCCCTCCATCCATCCCTTACTGATGAAGGGTTACCTTTCTTGTGCAGGCCTAACATGGACTAACACAGCTGCTATGTATTTAATACTGAAATGGGTGAACAAAACAAAGAAAATTTAAAAAAAAATAATCTGAGGGGAGATGTCCTGAGTAGATAGAAACATCTGCTTTTAGAAGTCATGATTTGTTAAACAGCATTCCTATTGTGAAAAGTGGGTGTCTCTTTGTGAGTTGTTGGTCGGTAAAGACTCAGAAGTCTCCCAGATAGAGACGTTTACACTTCCTCTTGGTTTTCCACCATCACTAGAAGCTGTTGCTAAAGCCATTACATACCTCGGGTTTACATAGAGAAATCACAGGCTGAAATGGGAGCTTCCTCCCTGCTGATTAAGCATCACGGTTCCCGAAGCCGCTGTGCACAGTAGTGGGAAAGAAAAGGCATCGATAATTTTACTCAAATTGCAAATTCTGTAATCTCTGAGATCAACATTCCAAGTAAGATGTGCCCATTTGGTAAAATGGCGTGACTGTTATGGGCTTAACCAAGTGCCCTCTGATTGGATTTGAGGCCTGATACTATAAACCCATTAAAACCCATGCTTTGGGAGGTCTTGGGCCTTTCAAGACAACTTTATAATTTTACTGAGTTAAATATATCTATATATATCTATATATATATATATATATATCTATATATATATATTCATGTTATACATATAAAATTTAACACTTGAGGACCAGAACTTTGGTACTAAAAATCAAAATTATCAAGAAGAAAAATTTCAGTTTTCATTGTAAAATTATAGATAACAAGCTGTAACATTGAGTATCTTTAGCTTCTTAAAATTATCATTGACGATATAGAAATGTTATTAGGAAACAACTTTAATATGGACAGAGAAGATAATCATCAAAACTTAAGTTTTATCTTAAAATCATATAAGAATAATTAATTATGCTAATTTTAGAATTTACAACAGTTGAGGCTTTTTGAGTTGCATAAAAACAAAGAGCTTCTGGATGCTGCTGGCTTATTAATTACATCCTGCTAATGCAGGTTTATGTGTTGCAAACCCTGTGTCTTTCCTTTGACAGAATTATTTTTAATCGTATAATGAGTATTTCAGAACATGAAAAGCTCTCACTAAATTTGTTTTATACTAATTACAGAAGGTCAAGCTTTGTTGAATTTTTTTATTGGATAATTTTTTATTTACGTTTCAAATATTCCCTTTCCCCAACCCAACCACCCACCCCTTCCTGCCTACCCGCCCTAACATTTCCCTACATTGGGGCATCACGCTTTGACAGGACCAAGGGCTTCTCCTCCCTTCGGTGCCCAACAAGGCCATCCTCTGCTACATATGCAGCTGAGCCATGGGTCTATACATGTGTGCTCTTTAGGTAGTGGTTTAGTCACTGGGGGCTCTGGTTGGTTGGTATTGTTGTTCATATGGGGTTGCAAACCCCTTCAGCTTCTTCAATCCTTTCTCTAACTCCTCCAATGGGGACCCCATTCTCAGTTCAATGGTTTGCTGCCAGCACTTGCCTCTGTATTTGTCAAGCTTTAGCAGAGCCTCTCAGGAGACATCCATATCAGGCTCCTGTCAGCATGCATTTCTTGGCATCAGCAATATTGGCTGGGTTTGGTGGCTGTATGTATATGGGCTGGATCTCCAGGTGGGGCAGGCTCTGAATGACCATTCTTTCAGTCTTTGCTTCAAACTTTGTCTTCATATTTCCTCCTATGAATATTTTTGTTCCCCCCTTCTAAGAGGAACTGAAGCATTTGCACATTGGGAAGAGGAATAAAATATGCATAGGCTTCATTACCCTCCACTGGATACCAACTCAGTGGTTAGATATAAAGAGGGGCATTATTTAATTTTTGTTATTTTACTTTAGATGACTGTTCTCTAATGACAGAAAGAAACAGTATGGATGTGACTGGCGGGGTGGGGATGGGCAAGTGGAGAGGCTCGGAGGAGCTTTGGTAGGGGAAACCATAGCCAAAATATGTTATATGAAAAATCTATTTTCAATAAAAGAAAAATGGATAGACAGACAGACAGACAGACAGACAAATAAGCAGTCTTGGTCAAGCTGTGAAACTATGATCCTGTCAATCATTGCCTGTCCTAAAACTTGTCAGTACCATGTAATATCTCTGTGGGGGAAACAAGTTTTCATCAAGCCTACAGCAGTGCCCTTAAGTTTCCTGTTCCCACCATGAACATCCTAGGGGAGATCCGAGCACCCATCTTCTCAGTAGTCTGATGATTGCTGAAGAGAGGGGCTCTTGGTAGGATGGCTAAATGTCTATTGTCTGAACTGTGTAGTTGAGACTTTCATTCCAGTGAGAAAACTGTCCTTTGAGTGTCAGATATCTTGACTATAACAAACTGGAATACACTAGAAGCATAACATTTTAAAGAATAAAGTTGCATCAAAAACACCTGGGTACTGTACACTGAGTTCCCTCCTATAAACACAGACAAGGTATTCTAGATCAGCACACCAGATCCCACTAGAAACATTCTCTTAGGGATTTCTTTGTGCAAAAAGACAAAATTCTTCACTCCAGTAACGAAGCTAACACTGGAAATGGGCTCATCGCGTACTATAAGAAGCCTGCAGTAAGACGACAGGGTGAAGCAAGCCTGAGCTTGGCTCTTTCTTGTGGGAGATGACCACGCTTCTTCTGCAAGCATCCTGGAATTCACATCTATGTAGAATTAGTCAGGTTTGCACATAGAAATGTCTTGGATCACAAGATAATTTAACTGCTGTATGGATTTGGCTGGGCTTTGTGACTGGTCCCAGAAAGAATTCCTACCCCGTACAACCAAAGGCTTATATTTGTTTGGAAGAACAGGCAAATTGTTCATCAGAATTTTCATCACCAATTTAAAGGAGTTTGGAAAGCGTAGAGCAACATTATTTAATCAATATTTTCAAGTGTTTGAATAAATATAATATTTCATGACATTTCTATATATCTTTACCTATAATTTATAAAGTACAATAAAATCCATAAAAGTATGCATTTGGACTGTATATAAAAAATATGTGACATGCAATGGATCATTAGAGACATTTAAATGTTCCTCTTTCCTACAGTATATAGAAAACACATTTCTTGGTTACATTAGAAATTGGAACAGGAGATATTATTTTTTCTGATTTTATTTAAATTACTTTTATTTTTTTAAAAGTCCAGTCATTGTCAGCCTCCTGGTCTGCCCTCCCACAGTTTCTCATCCCATTCCTCATCCCTACTATCTCTAAAAGGATGCTCTCCCTTCCCCTTTACTCCCTGGGGCCTCAAGTCTCTCAGGGTTAGGTACATCTTCTCTCACTGAGTCCTGACGCAGCAGTCATCTGCTGCATATGTGTCAGGGGCCTCATATCAGCTGGTGTTGCTGCTTGGTTGGCGGCTCAGTGTCTGAGAGATCATGGGGTACCAGGTTAGTTGAGACTGCTGTTTTTCCTATTTTTTTAATATTTCAATCATTTCCTTTTACTTAAGACACTTTTATTTTGCCTTTTAATTTCTCAGATTATATAAGTCAATATTTTATTGAGTTCAGTGTTTTCGTTGTAAAGTTGAAAACATTTCTATGACATGACTTTGTATCATTGTATTTCGTGCTCATACTGCATTTCTAAATCTCTGTAAGGACCCAGATTCGTGTGCATTTATATCTCACATTTTTCAAGTGGTGCAAAGATAGAAAAGCAATAATATTGTGTAATGTTCTAACAGCATTCCCAGGGAGATGTAGACCAATGGCTGTTTACTGTACAGAAAGCATAGAGTGATTCCATCCAAGTCTAATTTAGGGAGACAAATAGTTGGCTGGCATTCTACAGGTACGCTGAGTGAGACGTTTCCTACAAGACAATGTGTGACTCAAAGGTGACTTAAGATACCTGGACAAAGCTACATCCTACATCCTGGAGTTCCCTATCCAAATCGAAATTAGTTCCATGGGGTAGCCTCATCTCCCCACTAAGTGTTCACTGCTTTTATAACTATGCTGAGGTGAATCTTATCATCTTCAACCTTCCTGAGCCTTACTTTTATGAATATCCTTTCCCTTCAGTGGAAAGAGTTATGCAACAAACTTGAGCATTATAGAACATAATGTTGGAAAAACTTGAGGAGATTTTAAATCTATCATTTGCTATGATCATAGTTGTCTGTGGAGAAAGGATACAGGTCGTTTCCTGTTGTTGGTAGACATTGCTTAATGCGATAGCACATGAAACACCTCTGACTTCCCCGTATTTTGTCAGAAAGCCATGGTAAAGGACATTTATGATGCCGTCTGACAGAACTTACATGAGGCACAAGTCCTATGCCCATGTTTTATTGGTATGTGTAGGAAGTGAAGAGATAGAAGTTTACACAGAAACAATAATATTAAACAACCCAGGCACGGAGAAACCTTTCCTGAATCACCTCCTTCTAATAACCACTGTCAGGTGATTAATATGGCTTCCCATAACACTCTTACAGAGGATTTACAGAACAGAAAATGTATTTTTTATTGATTCTTTGAGAAGGTAATACAATGGACTTGGAATATATTCACCCCCTCAACCACACCCCTTGCCACCTCCTCACCCATCCAATTGCTTCCCATCATGTTTGAGATTATTTCTAGTTTCATTTGTCCTTCCTTTGCCATCAAGTCCAGTTTGCCTTACCCAGCTAGGCTGCGGTTGGACCACCAGGCATCACATCATTTCAGCAAACTGACTCCCTCTCCCTCAGCAGCCGTCACACCACCTCAGCTAGTGGTGTGATGGGATGCCCACCTTCCCTTAACTCCTACCCCTTCAATGCTGCATTTGTGTTTGACTGAAGGTTACATATCCATTGTACATGGTACCACAATCCCCGCTCTCCTCTGTCTGGATCATATTGTTCCCTTGATGTTATTGCCCACCTTTGGCCTTTACAGGCTTCCTCTCTTTCATTCAGATAATATGAATGGGGCACTTAGAGCTAAGCATACCAATGTTTTTATTCTCTACATATGGACAAGTCTCTGTGGTAATTGCTATCCCGTGCAAACTATGGAATGAGCTACTGGCTAGCAGGGATTTGTAATAGTCTCTGCTATAGTTTGTATTAAGTAGATAATTGCTAAACGCCAAACCCCTAAGGCTAAGTTAATAGAATCTTATAGAATTCCTGGTCCTGTATGTGAGGCAAACACTGAGTGTTGTTCCTTGACAACAGTGGGATCTGGAAGTATACACTTACCTGGTGTGTAATCATGATATTAAGAAGCCACCCTCTTCTTTAAGATGGACTGTTAAGGGTTATATAAGACACACATATGGTGGGTTTAAGAGAAACTTACTTCATTTCTTTCTTCCTATGTTCATTCCAATTTGGTCCTGGATAAAAGAAAATTAAGTATTCATGTTTCCTCATTAGAAATGAAAAATCTTGTTTCAACCACAGATAATAATCTTGTGTACAAGTAACATTTATTTCCCTGTTGGAATTGTTGTCTGGAAGGCTTCCTGCCTTCATTTGCTAACCTATGACTAATCCTGGAAGCTTCCAGTCTCTGTACAATCTAATCTAGGCCTAGAATGCTTCCAGCCTCTGACACCTCAAGAGCAAGAATAAGCTCACCCTTTCTTGTTCTTTCTGAGCTCTCACTGCTTTACCTCAACTGTTGTGGCTTGCACTCCTCTCCTAGCTGACTTATTTCATCTGCCTTTTCTTTGGCCTCTGAACTGCTCTGCTTGGCCTCGAACCAACTCTAGAAATCTTGGCTAATCGTCTGGCTCCTTCTCATTCTCTTGCTAGTTCTTTCTTTCCCTGTGCCTAGCTCGTTCTCTCTTCAATCCGTCTCTGTAAAGCTCTCCTGGTAAAACTGCCTTCTCCTTCTCTGTGCTGCTCTACTCTCCCTCTCGACTCTACCACACTGCTCTCTATGACTGATCCTGTGCTCCTGTACTGTGCTCTCTTCCTCCTGTGCTGCCCCACTCTCCCTTAAGGAGCTTTCCTTTCCTTATTCTTCTTGTGAGAGTTGGGCACATCAAGTCTTTCTCTGATTCGTCACTTTTTCTGCCACTCAATTAGACATCACTTTCCAACTTGGGTGCTTCCTTCTGTAAACTAACTTTACTTGCATTGTTTGGGATTAAAGGTGAGTTCTAGGGTCTGAACCACACCATCACTAGAAACAAGTATTTCAGTAAATAACACAATCTTTGGGTTCATAGTGTGATCAAAGTTCTGGCAACAGTCATAGATGACCTGGAAACAGTTTAGGGATAACTGTCAAACACCATAATTTATCAGTAATAATTTCACATAATTGTTTATTTTGTGTATTTTCCCTAATACCCCTAATTCTTATATTGTTTCTAATCATATGTACTTAAAGCTTTCTAGTTAAAACTTTTACTATAAATATATATTTGAATTGTTAAGTTCCAAATGCCTGAATGATAGTGTCATTTACAGTAGCATTTTAAACTTCAATTAATATTGATTTTTTAAAAGAACATATTTTTAACCAAAATATATGTTTTAGACATTTAAAATTCTCTTTACATTAGGAGTTATAGAAAATTAGAAAGACAAAAACACTGTAATTTAATAAGTCTTCTCCAAGCTGCATTCATAGGCCTGAAGAATTTATCAGATGTTGGCACATTTTTAGTTTATGAAACAGCCTCATTTTTATAAAAGGAGAAAGCTTAAATTTCCCCCTCTATGATTTGACTTCATTTATTACAAAGATTCCAAAGTAATTGAAGGAAAATGAAAACTAAATGAAATAATTAAATAAGCAATCTAATTTCTGGGTGTTAATTCAATTCTGTTTCTAATCAATTTTCTGTATTTTAAACTTCATTTACTCCCTATCTTCTTCTTGCCTGAAGGCTTCTATCCCTCACATTATGAGACAGATACACCCCTGAGTGGTTAGCATGATGACACGAGGGAAAATGTCACGCGGAGGGCTGCACTAATACATTTACAGTTACTCTGCTCTTCGAAGCTTCCCATCTCCAGATGGCCTTGTCTTGATGATTTGATTATCTCGGAATGTGAGCGATCTGTACTGTGAAATTACAGAAGCAGGAGATTACAAATCTCGTCTTGCTACAGGTGACCTTATTGCTTCTGAGATGTTTGCACAGGGAAAGAATTAGTGTTCCATAATGGAGACAAACAAGGTAAGCCGCAACATTCTTCATGTGTCTCAGTCCGTTAAAGCCAATCTATTAAGTATGAGGATCCTTACGGTATGGTTTCCACATTTCTGTCTTCTACCCACACAGTTGCAGATCTGAAAACACTGCCCTGAGGACTTCTCTGAGTCGGTGGGAGCTTGCCTGCTTTGTATGGACAGGCTAGATGCCAGCTCCTTCGAGGGTGCTTGCTGACCTCTAAGCTAACAGAGCTCACGCAGCAGTGGGTTCTGTCCTTTGTAAAGCAGACAGTGAAGTAAAGGTGCTTGGGGGGCTGGCGGGGAGCACTGAGACAAACAGCCTCCTTCCTGAGTGATCCGGATATCAAGTGATCGTAACTGAATTTAGTAGGTTATGTCAGAAAGGAATTTTTCAAGAAATAATAAGTAATCCCTTAACCAAATACTGGCTTTTGACAGTATTTGGAAAAGAAAATACATTGTTTCAACATATTTGCTTTTAGATGCCATTTAAAAGCCTTCGTAGCTTTCTTAGGAAGAGCCGATCTCCCATAAAAATTCCACTACAGTTCTTGGAGGCTTGAATTCATGTGAAATTAATAATTAAATTAATATCGGTCATATATTACTGTGTCTTTTTGAAAATAAGATGTTTAAAAGTAATTATAATTTCTGAATGTTTTTTCTCAGACACATGTACAAGACCAAGGGAATATTTGAAGATTAAAAAATAAGTATATTTCCTAGATTACTCTGTATTACAATGTTTTGTGATTAAAACCAACACTCATACTTTATTCCTGCTGATGTGGTCAGTATTTTCTCTTAAGCAAACTGGGGAGGTGTGTGTATGGCTACCTGTGCTCACAGTATATAGTAGGTTGACACTTACAACAGTAAACTGAACTGCTTGCTTGACTGTACTAAAAATATTTAACACTAAATTAGGCTTGTGTGTATAAGAAGGCAGAGGGGACGATTCAGAGGGAGAGAGAAGAGAGGGAGAAGAACAGAGAACAAGAAAGAGGGAAGGAGAGAGGAGAGGAAGACAGCAAGAGAGAAAAAGAGAAAGCAAATGGAGGGAGAGAGAGAGAGAGAGAGAGAGAGAGAGAGAGAGAGAGAGAGAGAATGAATGAATGAATGAATGTTCTTTGTATTGCCACCTAGAAACAAGTTCTTTTTTTTCCTCTTGTGTCCTTCCTTGGGCTCGTGAATACCTTTGATTCTCTGGCCAGGCATACACCCTTAAATTATATGATCTCACATGGCCGCGATCTCCCTCATCGACATCTTCAAGATGGATTAACTGAGGCTGGATGTGTGGGGTTTGCCCTTAGTCCTGTCAGAGACCAATGTCCTATCTCCTCTGGGAACTTGCACTTCCCATGAAAGAGAGGTCATAAATTGTGCTCCCCACCCCCATCTCCTTGGTGATCAGAGAATGGGCTAACAGTCATGCGTGGCTCTATCGTTGCAAGTCTAAGTATGTTCCGTGTTTCTCAGTGGAAATTTCCCTAGTTTCGTTTTTTTTCTATATGATATCTTTATGATTATCTACCGAAATGTCCATTTTTGTAGTGTTCACTTACCTAATAGGAATCTTTGGCTTCTAATTGTGACAGTCTGAAAGCTGCTTCCAGAGAAATCTAATTACGCTCGGTCAGGAAAGTTCTTCTAAGTGATACCGCCAGCCTCCTGGGTACTAAGCGTGCCCAATGATGGGGGATTCCTAAGTACAGTGTGACATTTCCCAGTGAGTTGTTTTGTCATAGGTTATCCATTTTGTCAGACGTGTTATTTCATCCCGAGCGTTAATATGACTATCCCATCAGTGGTCCAGTTACTGAGACGGCTGCGAAGCTTGGCAAATCATAACACTATTTGAAACAGAACATACAATTTTTATAACAGAGTTATGATGTTTAAATGAGGGTCCTACTGAGACACAGTTAATTTTTGTCCTACTAGGTAGGAGCCCAAGGTACTGTGAATGTTACATTGCCATAACCACCTTTACAAAAAAAAGTTAAACTAATTTTTAAGAATAATTTCCTGCCTGTGTAGATTCAGTGACCTGTCTGGTGAGCTTACATGGACTTCCATTGAAGAAAACAATGGCTCATTGAAGAAAACATTGGCTCATGCGTTGGGAAAAGTCATCAGTGGCCAAAGCAGGTGTTTCTGCTTGTATGGTGTAATTCTAGTGGCCACATCTGTAGAGCACATCTGTAATTTAAGTATAACTTATCTTCCTTTAATTTAATTTTATTTTGATTGGTTGTTTTATTTATTAACATTTCAAGTGTTGTCCCCCTTCCCCTCTGCAAAGCCCCGTCCCATTCCTCCTCCCCTTTGCCTCTATGAGAGCTGTTGCCAGTTAGAAACACGTTTCTAGTATCAATACCATGTACATCTCAAGGCTGTTTCTAATCTGCTAGAATAAATACTTAAGTTTAAAACTAAAAATCAGTAGTTGAGTGTAATGTCACTGAAGAAAGGTAGCCAAAAGTTTAAGTGAAACGGCACTTTAGGAAGTCAAAGAAAGTGGGATTAGGGCACATAGTTATAGACTAATCACATCTTTATATTTCACGGACTTTACTGGGTCATATCTTTTAACGCGTAGTATTAGTAACATTGACAATTTTTAATATATTTCTATTTTATATTAAACTTAAATAAACCATGTACTCTTTGATAAAGCAATGTCATAATTTACCACCATTTCTAGGGTCACTTAAATTTATTCACATGTTGCATTCTGTGACATTCTACTTAAGATGTTAAAATAGGATGTGTATATAAAGATGGGTACCTTCCCATTCATCCATGTATCTATATGTATGCATACAAAGATATTTGAAAGAAGAAAGGGGCTCAATAACAGTTCTAGTTAGTTCTTTTCTGCATGAGCATGTGAGCTATTCTGCTTTCCATGTGGTAGGAAATCATTCTGTGTGATTAATTATCTGTCTGTCTGTCTGTCTGTCTATCTATCTATCTATCTATCCATCTATCTATTATCTATCTATCCACCATTTATCATCTATCTATCTATATCTATCATCTCTATCATCTATCTCTTCATTTATTTATTTTGGTTTTTCAAGACAGTGTTTGCCTGTGTAGCCCTAGCTTTCCTAGAACTCCGTCTGTAGACCATACTGGAGTAAAACTCACCTCACAGAGATCCATCTGCTTTTGGCTCCCTGATGTCATTAAAGGCATGCATCTGCACATCCCAGCTCTTATTGCATTTTTAAAGTTAGTATAACTACTCGTATAAAAAGAAAACATCATAACAATGAGATGAAAATACTAACTTCATGAGAATACTAACAATTTTCTAAGAAGTCATTAGTGTAATATGTCTTGTTTACTTTATATAATTTAGATCCTTTATATTGTATTACATTTATTTCTTTATTAATTTATTATATCTCTCTGTGTGGAGTATTATGCTGTGGTGTGCCCATAGAGGTCACAGAGCAAAATGTGGAAATTGGTTTGTTTTGTCTGCCATGTAGGTTCCAGGGATGGAATTCACTGTGTGTCTTACTGAGTGTCTTTACCTGCTGAACTATCTTGTGAAGAGGAGACTCATAGTTTAAAAGCATGTGTTGCTCTTCCGGAGGACCCAAGAGTATTTCCTAACTCACATTGGGCAGTTCCTAGTTTCTAGGACATCTGACACTCTATTTGGTGTCATTGCCACACATACAAATGTGGTACATGCACGTGCACATACACACACACACACACACACACACACACACACACACACACACACACACACGCATGCACGCACACACACCACAAATAAAAATAAAGTATATAAATAAATGCTGAAAAATAAAAATTTCAACTTTAGAAACATTAATCACTTTTAAATCAACATGAACAAATCATTCTAGAACTAGCAATTGAAGAGAAATGATATTTCCGCGAATAAAATACATAAAATACCATTATAAACTGTACTTTCCTGGTGTACTCTTGCTGCCAATCTGCAGTCCCAATAACAACCGCACTGTTTTTGGAAGCAGATTTTTGAAACTTGTTAAAGGGGATAGAATTTTCCATCTCAGAATGGAATTCATTAGACACTATCTGCATTCTATGAAAACATGTAGTGGAATTTTGGACATTTTTTTTCATCTTCTGGCTCGAGTCTTTGCCATAAGCAAAGCTGAGGTTTAAACACAATTGACATTTTTTTTTTCTGTAAAGGTTTGAACATTAAAATTATGTTTGGTGCTTGAGACTTGAACTTGTGAATGAATTGTTTGGCCTATAAGCATGAGGGCTGAGTATCAGAATTTAAATAAAAGCAAGACATTTGTGCTAGGAGCCCACCATTCCAGCATTGAGGAAAGGATCTCCGGTAAAGCTGGGTAACTAAAATGAGTACAGTTGACAAACTCTGGGCTCAGGGAGAGACTTTGCCTTAATAAGTTGGCTTTGAGATTTCTCATGTACAAACACACACGTGCACACACATGTACATGTGCTCAAACATAGGTAAACCTGCATACACCAATGAATGTACACCACACGTGCATGCAAAAAGGCAGAAAATATGTTTATATTGATGGATTAAACAATGAGAGTGATAATTGTGAGTTTTGTAAACTTTTTTTTTTGAGGTACATCCAATATATTTTATTAGAAAAAAAAAAAGGCAAGGTCACATGAATTGTTAAATCCATTCTGATTTTATAAGCAAAGTTAAATCCATTCTGATTTTATAAGCAAAAGCCTAGAAAGTTCAGTTTTCTTTACTTTGAAATGAAATTCAGGAACAAAGAAGCATGGAATACTTCTTAGAAATACAAGTTAAGTCAGCTGAGGTAGCTCACACCTTTAACTCAGTAGCCAGGAGGCCCAGGCAAGCGGATCTCTGAGTTCTAGGCCCAGCTTGGTCTACAGAGCCAGTTCCAGGATTGTGGGGACTGTTACACAAAGAAACACTGTTTCAACAAAACAAAACAAAACAAAACAAAACAAAACAAAACAAAACAAAACAAAGCAAAACAAAGCAAAGCAAAGCAAAATAAAAACTAAAGCAAGCAGCAAACAAACCAAGAACAAAACAAAAAGAAAAAAAAAGAAAACTAAAAGAATAGTAAGTATTCAAAACCAGTTTTTTTAATTTCTTTTTTTATTGGATATTTTTTATTTACATTTCAAATGTTATCCCCTTTCCCTGTTTCCCATCCATAACCCCAATATCCAATCTCCCCTCCCCTGCTTCTGTGAGGGTGTTCCCCAACCCACCCACCCCTTCCCTCCTCACCACACTGACATTCCCCTACACCGGGACATTGAGCCTTGGCAGGACCAAGGGCCTCTCATCCCATTGATGCCCAACCAGGCCATCCTCTGCAAAGCTGGAGTGATGGGTCTGTCCATGTGTACTCTTTAGATGGTGGTTTAGTCCCTGGGAGTTCTGGTTGGTTGGTATTGTTGGAAATAACAAATCCCTCATTTTCACAGAACCCTTTTCTCTGTGGTTCATAAGGGTACTATGAGTTTATGCAAGATTTGCAATGTATCTGGTGTAGGACCCATCTGTGGGATTGCTTTATGGGAGTGCTTATTTCATGTTCTATATACCTACTTCAGACTATTCCATGTGGTAGGGTATGATCATCAAGAGCTTCGGTGTTTGTTTCAATTGTAATTGACTTAATTCCAGAATATGGATCAATTGTAGTGAAAGATTTCTTATCATCTTCTAATTTTAGGCAAAGTAATCATTACATTGATACACTGTAACTTAATACAATAACTAACCATATTATAATTGAATATTAAGATGTAACTTTTAATCATTGACAATGTTAAATATATTTAACTATTTTATAATTTGTTTTATTGTCAAACATACAGACCTTCAAACTCACTTGGATTCTCTATGGTTTCTTTAGAAAATCTTTAAAATTACATATCGCAGAGTGAAAAGCTTGAATAGAACTTTTATTCTAAAACTGACTCTTTGTTTTGAGCTTAGATTCCATGGATAAGACTGTCAGTTTGGGGAAGGAGTCAAAAACTAAAAGAGTACTTGAGATTTCATAGACTCCTTTCTTCCGTACCCTTGTCCTAGAGTAAGGGTCATCAGAAATTCTTGGGATTGGGTTCCATATTTAAAGTTGAAAAAAAAATTGCCTTTTCCAATTCTAAGTGTCGCTATGAAGATCTGAAAATTAATATTAAGAAAATTCTTAAATCAGCATTCCATTGCAGTGCAAGGGAATTTGACTTTTACAGATCTACGTAAGGACTAATGTCTCCTGATAGGGCATGAGTGACATCAAATTCCAATTTCCTTTCTCTCTTGTGTGGATTTGTTCTCATATTGGAGGACCACATTCCAATTTTTGCCAGGTGTCCAGTCAAATTGCATCGGTCAACATCCACCCCGTCTGTGGGCAGATCTAAGATATTGACTCTGAACATAGTCTTACCCATGGAGTTTTAGCTAAGTATGTTCTGTTGCTGTGAACATTAACCTATGTGAGATGAATTTTCATAGGCTCATGGAGATTGTTCAATGGGAACTACTGAGTCAACCATGAAGGGAATTTTATGAATGGTAAATACACTTCCCTCCTTCTAATAAAAGTATTGTGCACCTCACATCTAGTTTATATTGATTCCTTTCTGGCATGGAAATAAACCAATTTTTATATTATGCAGGGTTCCTGTTAGTAGCAATATTGAGACTATAAATCTTCCCCGATGATGTCTGCTTCTATGCCTTTCTTCAACCTCAAGTGACCCTAATTTAAATTAGGTTTTTAATTAAAGTAATGTGAGAACCACTGAGTGTTCCACTTTCTTTAATGCATGGCCAGATTGCCACAGAATAAGTATATTCCAGTTCTGTTGTAACTCGAACTTCCTGGATTGGTAATAAAATTATTGTTTCCAATGTTGAGATTAGATTTCCACCTTTAAAAAATGTTGTAGTCTCTTGGCAGGTATTATATAAACATACATAAAATGTGAGTTATAGAAGGTACAGTTTTATGTAGGTATCAATTACTGAGTTTGAAATGTAGACTCTAATTCATCTTTGAATTTATTTAGCTGTTTACGTGATAAGGTACAGTTTAGAAAATCACGCAATTCCATTTGTTTGTACAATGTATGTTCAATAGAATCTTTTAAACTCAATCTGAAAATTAAGACACTTTTTTTTCTAAAGGAAGAGTTTTGGATTTTAATCGGTGTTTCATGGCATGTGGCAATAAAACCCCCTGTGTTTGGAGAAAAGTCTCTAAGAAAAATGGTAAGCATAGGTATTCCTTGCTACTGGCCCCATGTTCTGAGTGCTGCAGTCTGTGAGCACAGGTAGAAATAGAGAAAAAGATTTAAGAACCTGGTGTTTAGATAATTCTTAAGATCAGACTAGATTCCCCACCTTGGTTAATTACTTGATTCTTTTTAGTCTGTAAGCTTGACGATGTTTATATTTACATTCCTTAGGTTAGAGAAAATGTGAGCTAAAGCAGTGGAAACAATAACATGCACAAATTAATTGTTCCAGACTGCTAATTAGAATAAGTGATCATCAATCCAACTGCTTAAAAAAAATTCTCTGTTTCCTTTGAAAATGCGATCATTGAACACGAGTTCAACATACATACTAGTGCCTCATCTGTGGCTTGTGATAATAGAAAGTTCTCTGTAGTACTAGGAAGTTAGTTTGCCTTCTATGTTGGGTTTGCTATATTCTAAACTGACCCAAGAAATGTCTGACACGTTCTTTCTGCGTCATCACTTGAAGTCATTATTATTCTCTGTATTCTGCTTTTTTTTTTAACTTTGGTTGTGTTATCTGATGGCCTGTACTTAGCAATAGCAACATATTGCTATAACAATCTTTTGTTGTTGTTGTTGTTGTTTCTTTCTTTTTCTCCATCTTTATTAAATTGGGTATTTCTTATTGAGAACCAAATGATGTGTTTCCTTTCTCCTTGTCCTTCCCTTTCTCCCTTACTTTTCCACATCTTGCCTTTTCTTCAATACTATGTACCATTGCAAAAATGTCCTTATAATCACCAGGTACAATTACAAAGGTATTCATACCTTGAAATGTTTTTTATCTTCAAACTGTTTGTAATATACTCCGCTATGATGACTGGATGGGTGGATGGATGGAAGAATGGCAGCTCGAAGTTTTACATGTATTTATTTCTGTATGCAACAGATGTATACATCATAGCCTGCATGTGGAGATCAGATGAGAGCATGTGGTTTCTTTTTCCCTTTAATCTCAGCCATTGAAGGGATTGATAATGGGTTGCCAGTTTGAGCAGAAAGTTCCCTTATCTGCTGAGCTGTGCTGAAAACCTAAGAATATTTATACTTTTGAGGGTAAATCCATGCTCTAATTCATGCATTGCAAATCTCATGAAAAAACTGAAAAGGTGGCATGAATGGAATGTGAAAAACAAAGACTCAAATTTGAGGCAAAACTTCAAGGAATAAGGCAATAACTGAGACAGACTTGTACTTCTGAGCATTTCCGCGCTGGTGCAGTAAATGGATCAATGACAGAATTAAATTCTCCAATTTTCAGAGACTATACTACCTTACCTAAAGTTGGACCACTGAGTTCTTTTTATGCAATAGCGGGTCCTCTGTGGACTGAGCTAAGGGGTGGGGAAGGGTTTTCTCAGAGGACCCTATATGAGCTTGAAAGAAAAAGTTTGGCATTGCTTCAAACATCCAAAACTACTCTGAAAATCAAGTGTTATTCTGATTTTGTGGGTTCCTTTTGCTAAGACTCTTAGGTATTTGCATGTGTCTAAGATATCAGTGTGGATGAGGTAGATCACCATTTGAGGGAGAGGCACTGCCCATTTCATTGTGTTCCATCATCTCTCTCCATCTTCTCTCTACATCTACATCTTCTAGAACTTCTTAGAGTGGGTAGCCAAGCCTTTGCTGTGCAAGCGAGGATGTGTAAACTGAGATGCATGTAAGAAGCTGATACTTTTGTAATTCTGCAAACAGTAATCTGTCCTCTTATCTCTGAATTCTAAGAGCCACTATATCTGTGTGTCAAGATGTCTACCAAAGCCCCCACCATCCACATCATGATAAATTAGCAAACATCTGAATTATGTAAGGAGAATTTATTTTCCTGATTTATGTCCTTATACATTCAGGAAACTTACACCTTAAAAAATATACAAGTTTTAAAAGAGGCTCTTCCATTCATTGAATTCTTTGGTTGACTCTGTCAGTAAAATGTGCACTTGGAAGTCCTTCACAAGCCTGGCTATGTGGTAAGAATGTTGTTGAATGCAAAGCAGGCATTAATCTTGCCTTTATTGACTGGCTTTGGGGGTGAGGGGCGGGTGCCACCTGGGTTATCTTAATAGTTGTGTGTGACAGTGAGGACTGTGATGGCTTATTTTATTTTAAAAAAAAAGGAAAGAAATCCATTGTATCTTTAAACAGTAGATGATCTGTTAAGGTTACAAGAAAAAGTTCACTGTTACACAAAATGTTGTTTAAGGACCCTCAACATCAATCTGCAGATAAAATAAAGCGTTTTATCTTTTGACCTTTGTCTCCTCTTGGGCTCTGAGCATGTAATGCACAGCAGGAGAACATACACACCTGGGGGATCAGCATGAAATTAACCTGAACAGGAAGCAAAGCAAGGCTTAGGTTTAGGCTTCCGGGAAGTTTAGCAGTAACATTCGGGTGGTTAGTATGAGTATAGTCTGTACTTTATTCTCTTAGGAAAATTTCAAATGCTCATAACTACCCCAAGTACACCCTCCTGGCATGGCTAACCATGTGTTATTACTGCTATCATCAAGATTTATGTAAAGTTCCAAGGAGCATAGCCCTTTTGAAAGTCTGATGTACCAGTTTTTTCATCTTCTTAAAAAATAGTGCAGAATTTATATTTTCATTACCAAACAACAACCTCTTAAACTACACCGAATAATGAAATAAGTCTGCTATAAGGAACATGTTCGTGGCAGTAAATGAGAATTTACTATTTAGCATCCCTTTTTTATGATGAGGTAATCAGAACACTGTATATTTATAGCTATATTTTGCAGAGCTCTGAGGTATGGGAAAGTATTTTGTAACTGATTGGACGTTTTCATTTAAACCATGTGAAAGTCACTTTCCTAATTGGAAGGCAAGATTTACCTAGTAAGGTGGCCATGGTATGTGCACCAAACAGAAACTACGAGCTGACAGAAGAACATTAAAGGACACTGAGAGTGGAGGGAAGAAATGAGGATGCAAATACATACCAGGCTTCCATGTCTAATCATAAGGCAAAGGAAGAGTAAAGGTAGTGTCCACTTGGGCGGAAAGGTCCTTTTAAGAAAGGAGCAAAGGAAGCACAACTCTATTTGATTTTAATTCTCTTCATGAAATGCTTTGGAGAAAGCATATATCTGACTGGTAGAAATTTCGGCCTGAAACACACAATGTAACAATATCTTATTTACATCAGAGTTACAGATTACAACAGTGAATTTTAAGATTTTTATGAAACTTCAAGCTGTATGACCTGTTTACGTCTCAAGTTCTATCATGTTTACATCAGCCATGCATGGGAGTCGGTTAGACTTAGCCTGTAATATGCTATCTACTCTCTACCTTCTGTCTGTCTGTCCATCCATTATCTATTTCAATTATTATTTATAATTTAGCCAGTTTCCCATTTCACAATGACAACTTTTTTCATGATTATCTTGTTAACCACATTCTCTATGGTTCACAAATCCTGTCTGGACTTTGTACTTGAGGCTGTCGTGAGCTGATTTTCATATATGCATATTTTCTTAAAGAAAATTTTTAGCACGTTTGTTTGCTTGCTTGTTTGTTCGTTGAGAACACAGTCCAAAGAACCTCTTTGGAGCCCTGAGGACAACCTAAGGTTGTCTATGCTCTCTTGGCACCTGGTGAGTCCAGGGAATCAAACTAGGGTCATCAGTCTTGGCGACAAAGAGCCTTTACATTGAGCCTTTACACCACTCTGACCAGGTTTTCAAAGCCAAAGCCTTGGGACTCCATTAGGAGGGAGTACGTCCAGGGTTAAGTAAACCAGAGTAAGAAATATTCTATTACAGAATTCTCCTGCAACGGCCTTCAGATTTATATTTTAGAAAGAAACCCCATGCTTGATAGGTCAGTGCTGTGAATAATCACATAATTCTTAAATAATGAATTTTACAAACGTTTTTAAATCAAGAAAGTAATTTGCTAAAATTAGTTTAGAATTTTGGGCAAGGTTTTACACACACACACACACACACACACTCAGGTTTATTTATTTATTATCTTTATGCAGTCTACATCAAAATATGTGTGCATTTTCAAATTTGTTTCTTCAGTTACTTTTATTTATTTCTTTATTTTTATTGTTTATTACTCTTTAATCTTTTTTTTACCCCTCCAGTCATTATCCCCTCAGGGGTCCTTCCACTGTTCCTCCCCATTCCTCCTACCCTGTTGCCAAGAGGACCCCACCCCTTACCCACTCACCCAGACCACCCCACTCCCTGCGGCCTCAAATCTCCCAAGGTTAGGTGCACCTTTCCTCACTGAGGCCAGACCAAGCAGTCCTCTGCTGTGTATGTGCGGGCCTCATATCAGCTGGTATATCCTGCCTGGTTGGTGGCTCAGTGTCTGATACATCTAAGGATCCATGTTAGTTGAGACAGCTGGTCTTCCTATGGGGTCGTCCTCCTCCTCAGCTTCTTCCAGCCTTTCCCTAATTCAACCATAGGGGTCCCCGACTTCGGCCCATCAGTTGGGTATAAGTATCTCTGTCTGTCTCTTCCAGCTGCTTGTTTATTTTCTCAGTTATTATTTGGCGTGTACGCTTGCATGTGCGCGTGTGCGTGTGTAGATATGTGCGTGACATTACAGAGCTCAGAGGACACCTTGTGAGAAGTCTCTGCTTCTACCACGAGAGTCTTGAGATAAACTCTGGGTAGCGGGTCTGGACAAGCATCTCACTTACCTGCTGAGCCATCTTGTCAGCCCATGCCTTTGTATTTTAACTATTTCTCAGTTAATATTAGGTTTATCACAGCGTGTGACTTCCAATGTCACCTTATTTGTTTCTTTAAAAATAAAATGGTTGTTAAACAGTAGTAAACAGTTAACCCCTGTTAAAACTCAGAGATAATATGGTATGGAACTGTGGCAGAGAGATCTGGAATGGAATGGTATTTTAAGTGTTTATTTGTTTTGACTAAGTACAGTGCTACTAATTTCATTCTATTTTTATAAATTTAATTTGGAAAAGCACTGCCTATCTTTTCTTCACAATATTACGACATTAATCAAATTATCTTCTGCGTTTTATTTGAAACTCACTTCAGCGTTACGTTCTACAGAACAGAATAAATGGAATTTGACTATGACATTACAGGTACTGTACGATGTTTGGTATATTCTTATACAGCATATTTTCTTAAGTGAAAATTGAATAATATGTTTAATTTAGCTTTAATTTAATGGAAAGAGCTGACTCCACTTATTAAGTCTTCCTCATGATCTTTAAATCAATTTATAATAATTAGAGAAACAGAAATCAGGCTATAAATATAACATCCGTTATCATGTATGCATATATGTGTGTGCTATATGTATATTTACATATATACAAACATACATACACATATATGCATATATATACATACATCACATATGTATACACACACACACACATATATATATATATATATATCCATGGAGACATGCATATTCACAGTATTACATAGAATCTGTTGATGTAATACATTTTGAAAAATGAGTATTCTGACACATTCATAGTTCTTATGAAATCAGGCTATAAATATAATATCTGTATCATGTATGCATATATGTGTGTATTATATGTATATTTACATATATACAAACATACATACACATATATGCATATATATACATACATATGTATACATATATACACATACATATGTATATATATATATATATACATATCTCCATGGAGACATGCGTATTCACTGAATTACATAGAATCTATTGATGTAATACATTTTGAAAAATGAGTATTCTGACACATTCATAGTTCTTATGAGTCAATAAGCTTTCAGATTTTGTTGAGAACATTTATAACCTGTCTTAAAACTTGACTTTACAGAATAATAGCACTGTTTCTCCCTACCCTATTTGTTCATCAAAAAAGTGTCAGAAGCGGACTAGTGTTTGAGAAGTATTTCGGTTGTCGGATTCAGAGTCTATGGCACCAACCATTAAACTATGCAGCCACATTTCTATAACTTTGGTTTCAATAACTCGACGTATTTCATCAGTAATATTTAAACCATTTAATGAAAAACCTCATATCCATATTTTCCTTATTTTTAAAGAGACCTTTAAACCTAATTTATATAGGGGTGTGTGTGTGTGTGTGTGCATATATATGTCTACACATACAAATGCTTTGAGGAATTTATTAAATGTGTGCCATATATTTCAATCCTATTCATCCCAATACCTCCCCTAATTCCTCTAAACTCCACCTCCACCTCCCTACCCTATCTGAGCTTAGTGTCTTTTTCTGTAAGTTCATGTACCTGCCCAGTACGACTTGTGTTGTATTCACTGGTGTGGGGCTATTTAGTGGTACTGACTTCACCTACGAAGACCACATCCTTAAAGAAGACTGAGTCTCCATCCTACAGACACATCTGACTGTCCATAGCTCCTTACGGGTAGGAGATGATGAGTTTCCAAGCCCAGCATGCTGGAGTGTGGACTGCATGATCTTCAATCCTTATTCAGACAACTATAGCTACTTGTACATTAATGAGTACAATGGCCTTGGAATATCTAGAAGACACTTTCTTTTCAGCCTTTTTCTACTTCTGGCTCCCTCCATCTTTCCTTACCTATTTACCTGCTTCCACAATGGTACCTCAGCCTTGGTAGCAGTAGATGTGTTCTAGATGACCCAATTATGGCTCAGCATTCCACAGACACCTGTTCTCTCACTTTGACCAGTTGTGGTTTACCTACTTCCCACTGCTCAGAGCAGTTTCTCTGATAAGATTTTAAAGCTACTCTAATTTATGGGTGTAGAGACACTAATTTAGACTTCAGTTTGGAGCTCTGACTATTTAGTAGAGTAATAATTATGGCTTTACCCTGGAGCTTATGGGCTCTCTAAATCTGCATTTTCAGCCAGATTTACAGTACAAGGGACTTGCTCATGCCTGTGGAATGGGTTTAAATATAAGAAAGAGATTGGTTTTACCCATATGGTTTCTAACACATGCGTGGACATATCTCGAACAACATCTGTCCCTGCTATAGTTCACATCTAGGCAAAGCTAGCTGCTCATGAATTTTCTCCCCAGTGGCCTGAAGAACACTTTCTAATACTATGAGAGCTAGTCAATAGGGACAAAGCTTTCTAATCAGTGCTAACTTGATTTCTCCATGTCCTGTGACCAAAATGTTTCTTATCATCATCTTCAAGATTTGGTGGACAACCAAGAGGGTTGGCAATAGTGTGTATTGTTTTGGTGGGCTCCAGAATACCCTTGACTAACAACTTGAACCAAGGCATCCTACAACTGTCTCTGGCTCTCTTGTTTGGCAACCTTAGTCTTCATGGAAAGAAGGCTATAACCTGGATATGGTAACTCTAATTGAATACACGTGTGTGTGTGTGTGTGTAACTTTTCTTAGGTTGCTATATGGCTTTTCCAAACATCCCTATTAGTAGAAATATTCCTGATACAGAATGGCTAGTATATACTGAATGGCTAATGTGTCCTTTGACTCATGTGACAGATATGTAGTAACTCCACTCTCTCCATAATTTCTCTATTGACACTCAACTGTTAAATAGCAATTCTGTCTTTGAACACCAATTCATAGTCCAAAATCTCCATGCTACATTTTTATTGCCTCTATCTTTCTATTCATTGTCCTAAATAGATAAGCATTTTCGCAAATTAAACCATTTTGACAGACAAGTAAAAAGAGGAATAAACAAACAAACAAAGCAAGTCTGGGAGAATGCCAATTAAGGCATGTAATCATTTGCTATTAGGTTCTCAAAGACAGGGAAGAAGAAAGACTATACACACATATTCTTTGCAGTGTGGTAAGGTATTTCATGTAGGCCACTTTTCAAGGACCATATGATTATCAAAGTCCTTATGAATATCTCAACATCAGGTCAAAATAATGCTAGTTCTAGTTCTGAGCAGCAATGAAATTCAGACAGAACACGATTTTAAATCATTTAAGTATGTGACTCCAAATATATTTACATTGGTGAATTAATTCAAATGGAAAGAAATTGGAGGAGTTTAGAAAAGTGTTAAGAGAAGATATTCCTCAGACTTAAAGCCATCTGATGTCAACAATATGGTGCCTATTATACAGCTTTGGAAACTGAGCTTGGCCATCAGTCAAATGCATGCCAGTAGCTGAACCCCAATTGTAGCTAGATGCATAGCCTCAAATCCAAGCTTTTTATTGTTTTTTTCCCAATTAGGTGTATTGATAGTCAATGACTATGTGCAAAGTAAATATTTCACTCTCTGGTTTAGGAATGCAATCAATGGATCTGGTTAAAGACAGATCCACAGCCTGTCCAGGAACCAGGTAAGGGAGAAGGAGTGATGTGTGCTTTCTATGAGCAGCAACCATTCAGCCTGAGGTCCATACCCACTCTGCACAGCTCTGAAAAAAATACACAAAACATAAATCTGTTTAGAATACAAAGTCTGACTCACTTCAATTTTTAATTATCAGTTTGCTTCAATTGCTAACTTTAACATGTGAATATGAATCAGCTTGTGTTGACATACAGCACACTACAGGATGGGTAGAGTTCTAACTGTTCTGACATTGAGAGTCCATGATTCAGGTCTTTGGCTTTTGGATAGCAATTTTCTCTTATAACTCGTATGTGTTAAAAGCAAAAGGGAGAGCTTTCTGATGTCATTTCCGACTCTCATAGAATTAAATCAGGACCTTACCCATTGAAACCCCATTTAACATTAATTATCCACAGATGCTCTTTTCTGATTCTTGCCCACACTAGGAGCTAAAATATCAGCACAATACATTTTGGAGTAACGTAAGAGTCTACAATAATATGACAGCTTGATCCTCTCCTTCTGGCTTCCCGGGTTCAGTCAGAGAAGGTGTACTATAAGTGGTGGCTCCTCCAAATTTTCCTGCAACATTCAGGAAAATCTTTCCTCTTTTTTTCATCCAGATATGAATAGAAAGCTCCAATGGAATTATTGAGACACATTCTTTAGAACATGAATGGATAAGTCTATTCTAGAATCATGTGTCTTATTCCAAATTTTTATATATTCAAAATATCGTTTAAAGGAACCATCCAAATCATTAATTTGTTTCTCAGAAAATACTCATCCTGATAAGACTTAATTGTGTGCTAAAATATTAAGAAATGTAAAGAATCAAAATAAAGTCCTAGGTTGATAGAATTAAGTAACAGGGTCCTTCTTATGATAAGAATCATTGAAGTGTATGTATCTATTTCATAATAAACCCATTACAATAAAATGTTCTTTTCCATAAAAAACTTTTTCCCAAATATGTTTGTATGACTTTCTAGGAATGTTCTTAGAATTCAATTACTGACTTTTTATATATTTAAAAATTAATTTAATTTGGGTATATTTGAAGAACTATTCAAATTTCATAGCCTCTAGAAGCATAAATGGCATACTATTGGCGATAATTTGTATCAATGTTGGATAAGAATTCTGAATTATTGAAGCGTGCTTGCAAGCTGCATTTAATGGTTTTCTACTTTTAAGGAGAATATATTAGATGATGTGAGACCAAATTTTGCATAAGACCAAATTTCGTGTTTGAAAACTTTGTCAAACTCCTGTCACTTAAAATTTGGGGAGAAGACTTCTTTGAACTATCAATAGCAAGGCCTTGAAACTGGAACTGATATCTGCATATACTGAGCAAAGGGACACAATATTTATCTAAACGGGGTGACATAATAATTTATATAGTTTTACTAGTTACTGACTGAGAAGTCACTGTTTTCCCTTTAGCTTGACTCTTTCTGTAAGGAAGGAGTTTGTAAGAGAATTTGTGTATCATTTTCTGAACTATAGCTAAGAGGATTTGAAGACATTTAGTGATAGGATCATGTTACGTTTCTGTCAGGCTAGGTTTATTTAGAAACATCACCTTTGAACAGAGTCACGGTTCTTCGAGGAAGGCAACCAGTAGGAGAGAAATGGTGGACGGAAGGTTAACTTGGAGCTGCATGTGTAGAGCTTTGGACATTGCTTTCTTTTACTGTAAGTGAAGTAACTCTTGGGGGAAACCTGGATCTAACAGGACCAGGATGTTAATTAGATTGGAACCTGCAAACTATATGTCCTGAAAAGAGACCAGAGCACGCTAAGGCAATCTGAAGACCTAAAGCATGACTGCAGATGAGTTTTCAAACTTTTTGCTTGCTACATTAGTATCAAATTCAAGCATAAATATATTGATACTTTTTAAGTTAAAAAATAGTAGGTTTCTTTCAGGATCTACTGGATGATTTCTATGTCTTTCTTCTTTCTCTTTCTTTCTTTCTTTCCTTCTCTTCTCTTCCTCCTCTTCCTTCGTTTCTTCCTCTTGGCGAAATAAATACTCCATATTAGAGTCTAACAGTGGTAAATATAAATGAAGAACTTAGTTTAAAACGGACTGCAGGGCGTAACAAGGCACTCTGTAGGTTAAGTCTTCTTTTGTTGTTGTTGTTTCTTTGTTCAGTAATTGATTACACCAGCACACACACACACACACACAACACCCACCTTTTAACCCAGGCAGGCAGAAATTCATGTTTTCATTCATCAGCCCATCCCTCTGAAAAGCGTTCGATATTAAGACAGTTTGCAAGGAGCAAGAGGGGAGGAAACAAGAGCCTAAAGCAAGGCAGTAGCAGGGTTAGAAGATACACGTGAGATTGCCTGTGATACACTCTGGGGCTTGATCCTGTCCAGTATTTGTGTGAGGCTATCAAGTTAATTAGGAAAGACTCTGTTCTTCGTGTTCTATGTGACCTTTGTGATACCTATGCCTCTGTGGCTCATGTGGTGTCATAAAACTATGGGAAAGTTTTCCCAGCTGTTTGACACGAGCTGGGAAAATTGAAGCTTTCATATAGCCTGAAGGTGGTTTTTTTTTTTTTCCAGCAATATAGTGCCGCAGAGGCTGATTTGGTGCTCAGGAAGATTTGCTGAGGAGATCGGAATGTTTCTTTTGTCTTTGCGTCCCCCTTTCTTTCCCACGTGTTCAGGTGCCAGTTAGAAAGTTGCTAGGGGAAGATTTTGGCGTTGGGATGAGGGGGTGAGGGTTAGCCCAGGAGGCACAGGGCAGAATTCCCACGAATGCTGGCGAAGGATGAAAAAGATAAAGAAATCTCCCCCCACTCCTCCCAACCCCCACCCCGCCTCTGAACCAGAGGATTCTCTGCGTGACTTCCTCACTGTTGGGGCGATGAGCTTTCAGGCTGCGATTTTATTAACGATTCATATGGAGATAGAGGGCAGTGAAGGAGCAGATTCTCACATAAACTTGATCTGTCCATGAATGCTCTCCTCTGTTTGGCCTGACCCTGAATGGCTTAAGACACTGCCTGTGAGGGCAATGTGCAGACACAAAGAGAGAAATGAAAAGCAGGCACATTCCAGGAGTCTGCACAAAGGAACCCAGCAGATTCTAGCCTTCTCCCCAGAGACCGTGTTATCTGCGTGCAAGCCAAAAACATCTGAAATGTTTATTTGTGTACCTTCAGTTTTAAAACCCAGGCGAAGTTCTTTAAGCGACCATCTATCAAGTTGTTTTGCTGTGTTTTAAGTTCTGTTTTCTGAACTCGTTGAAACTGGATATTTTATGAAGGCTGCATTTTCTAAAGCTAAGCTTCAGGAGTCCTGGGCCTTAAGCTGTCTTTATTTGGTCTCTGCGTAGTTACCTTGCCAAATGTCTTCTTTCTAACATTAGCAGACTCAGGAAATATTTTAAAGCTGGGTTTGACTTGGTGATTCATCTTGACACTGAAGCTCTAAGCCTCGTGATGACATTAATGCACACACGGAGCTGATATGAGTTCCCAGGCTTGGCCACCGTTGTGTTCAGGAGCACAGATCTAAGTGTGACATTAGGGGGAAAATGGAAGGAGGAAGCAGAGAGAAAAATTTGTGTGAGATAAAAGAGCCCAGGAGACTGGGACCTTAGTGACTGATCTTCTGGAATCCTCGCCAGCTCAGTGTATCCTGTGGCATGTGTGTCAAGCTAATGAAAAGGCTTACAAACTATCTTTGTAGCTTAATGTTTGCTAGGCTTACTGCTGAGCAAACATGTTGTCTGGAATGATAATATCTTTATGTTTAGGGACTGAAAAGTGTATGTACTTCAAGGTGTTTCTAACGTTGAATTACATGTTTCCACAGAGGCTCAAAAATTAGAATCTTCAAATACGCAGACTCTTGAGTTTTCTATGGGTGAAGCTGTTCAAGTTGCCTCCAAGTTTTACGGTCCATTATTGAAATAGCCAGTTAAGGAATCCAGACAGATGCCATTCATTGTGATGGGGTATTCCTTTCACGTGATGGTGGCTTTATTTCCATGAAATTAACTGTTGTACTTTGGCTAATTGTCAGTAATTGGGGACAAAATCACATCATTGTTTCCTTATAACATGATACTAATAGGATCTTTGTACATTGGCTCAGGGATGTTCTGTATTTTACCTTCTAGATTGAGTCAATGGTAGATAGTACTGATAGCATATTTTAAGGATCTGTGAGATAAAATGCTTCAATTTTAGCTAAGCAAGACCTTTAAGTAGTCTAATTTAAATTAACTTTAAAATATTGCCATTAAAGGCAGCCTTTGTTGGAGGTTTCACCGATTTCCTCAAATATTAACCGATTTTCCTGATTTGAATCAAATCCTAATCAACTCATTTTAAAAATATTACAGTTCCAACTCTCCACCATTGTAGTTTATATACGTTCCCATTATTCTGTTTGCGAAAGTAATGGAGAAGTTAGGATTGCCGCAAGGAGCTTTGTGACATAAGAGAGGATTTGGTTTTGCCTGAATTCATGAAGAGTAGAGCGATTTTCTTAAAATATAGCTTTGCTTTTCTGCTCGATTGCCTGTTTCTCCCTTATAACTTAAATAACTTATAATTTAAAGTACCGTATTTCATACAAAATACATCCAAATTGTTTTAATAGGAAAACCTTATTTTGTATATCGGTTTTCACCCTAGGAAAGTGTGATGAATAACTTAAACTAGTTTTGGAAGAGAGGACATGGGAGTATTCAGAAGTTTGAAGTGAGATTTAATGTTAATTGGAGAACATATGCCAGTAGTCTTTGTGCCACTGAAGCAATCACAAACAGTGGTTTTTGCTCCACAAGAAAATTCTCCTCCTCCTCTGAATCCCTTCTGAGTTTTGTCAGTTACAAAAGTTTTCTAACTTGAAAAGTAGATTGCAGATTTTTTCTTTTTTTGCAGATTTTTCTTTTCTAAGAGACTTTTTACCAATCAAGTGCCAATTTGCAGTTCACAACCTGCTCGGTTTGTTTCCAATGTGTCCATAATGCGTAAGTTGAAACTGTTTCTCAGTCACTTCAGAGAAAAGATTTTACAAAGCGATTAGGAAAATAATTGCCTATTAAAAGGTGAAGATTGCTTTGAGCAGCACGAAAATGAACTTTGAAATTGAAAGCATGCATTGTTAGCATGGGACATATGCAGCAAATCTGAAATTAGCGAACACGCATGAAATACACATCTTGGCAAGTGGAATTGTCTGAATTTTCTAAAGCTGTCAGCCTGTTTGCTTTGTTTTCTTTCTCCCGTTAAAGAAAAACTTCAAATGGAAAGCCTCACCTTTTGCACGGAGTTGAGATGTTTTATTATTGCAGGATTGTTCTACACTGTACAAAACCAGAGTAATTCAATAGTTTCCAGGGTGGGAGGGGCAGCGCGAATGAGAATCTTTCTTTCTGTCCTTGGTGAATGCCTCAGAGCAGAGCAAAAATAAGTATAAAAATCTATAGTCACTGCCTCCAGAAAGGAATCTTTTGATTTCGGCAGTTGTCTGAATGGCCATTCAGGCTCATCTGTAGCAAGTTGCAATAAGACTACATCTAAATGGAGTACAAAACCTAAGAC
The DNA here is from genome assembly GCF_011064425.1 of Rattus rattus. NCBI lineage: Eukaryota > Metazoa > Chordata > Mammalia > Rodentia > Muridae > Rattus > Rattus rattus. The sequence goes on along the minus strand of NC_046157.1, from coordinate 64,669,391 downwards.
ATAAACTGTGTTTGGTTGTAGTATCTCAATGGGTTTACCCCATAGGACTAACCGAAAGTTCCTTTCTCTCTTTCTTATGCTACTGTGCCCTAGAAAATTTGTTCCTTCGAGTAAATTCTAGCTACTTCCTCTCTTATCTTAATCGGTGTTTTGTTTGTTTGTTTGTTTGTGCTTTTGGTTTGTCACTTCAAATATACAGAATGTGACAAATGAACAAATTCACAGATGACCTCAAATTTCAAGAGGGCTAAGATTTTATTATAAAAGTTACTTTGAGAAAAAAAAAATCATTCTCTTATTCAAACAGCCATGTCAGAGATCTCAGAGAACACAAGACAAGGTTTGTTTGCCTGAGTTACCGTAACCATTCTAGCATAATAAAAGACTGGAGTAGGAATCTAATTAAACTCTGGACCACACCCATGCACATGTGAATCCCATAGGAGGGAGAAAATATTCATGCCATTCCTCATATAATCCCACTTGACAACCATGCAGACCGCTGGAGCTAGCATGAGTCTCAGCCAGTGTTTGTGACCATATTAGCCCCTGAAGGCTTTTACCCTTATAATCAGTTTCTTCATCATACCACACTCTGCCAGCACTTCAAATTAGTCATAGTCCTCATCTGAAAAATTAGGAATAATCTACATGAAATTAAAGCAACAAGGTCAGCCATCACTAAAACAGTAGTTGATGGTCTTTATGGGAGTTCACTCTGGCTCCGACCTGCATGGCTTTCTTCAGGTGTCGCCTTCCCAGGTGGAAAGTGGGCACACATTCCGAGGAGTACTTCCAATACTAGGGCCACAAAACTCTGGTGTCCTTCTCCTGAATACAGACAGTCTCAGCCTTATTCTGCTAAATAGATTATTTGTAGCCAAAACGAGAAACAGTCGGCAAAGCAAGCCGGATCAGAGGTAGTACTCGTGTGCTTTCTCCAATTTAGGTTTCTTTTATGCTTCACAAATGAGTTCCATATTCTGTGACATTAGTCTGCCCCCCCCCAGGCTTAAGTTCTTGCAGGCCATGAAAATCAGAAGGGGCAATGGCTCCATTAAAAAGAAGGAGCATGGCAACCTTGAGGCAGGTCAGTGTTTATATATTCTGCAAAGCACTACAGAATTTGTGTCTTACAAGATGTGGGTGACTTTACCTTGGCAAAGACTTATGCAATTCCTTTTATTAAGAAGCATACACCTTAAAACGCATACTTCTTAGGGCTTTACTTCTTTCTTAGGCAGTATTACAGCTTACAATTTGAGCAAGTTTGCGCTGTGTCAAATCCAGGACTCAGCCAATAAATGACAGATGAGACAGGTCCGTCACAGTGTGCCTGTGTCTCCTTTGGTTGAGCAGCCATTCACACCTATTTTAGGTGGCCAATGCCTGCAGAGGCAACCAAATTCTGTGTTCACTACCTGAGTTGTGTGTTACCTATTTTTTTTATCAATGAATAATGGTTGAATTGTAAGCTCAGTTTCTCTAGAGTACAAAGGTGACTTGGGACTGATGATGGTACTGCCTGTTACCCATCATCTAGGGAAACAGTATTCTCTTCTTTTTCATAGCAAACAGTAGGGATACATGATGCCAGGAATGGATACATGTTAATGATAAGCACTATATGAACCCAGGGACATTATCTAGATCAACTTTAATTTTAAAATGCAGAGAAAGTTTACCAGAGAGAAGAAAAGGAATGCATTTAAACACTCCATCTATGTTTATTTTTCTTTCAGAAAGCATTTTTTTCCACAAATAACTTATAATCAGCTCAAGATGTAGAGTGTTAAATGAATTATTACACCCTGTAGCCTGGAGCTAGAGCACAATGTAAACTGCCAACGATATATGAATAGCAAAGTTGGCCATGTGATTTTGGTTAACACAATCGGTTAGGGCAGGAGATTCTTAATGTTAACTTTTACATGAGCAGTTTTGTTCTTTGGTTAACGTTTTACACTGATCGATTTCCCACCAAGCCAGGGCTCTTCAGAAGGTTGAGAGCAGGCGCTGTCAGCCTCCGCTTTAGGAGAGTGGTAGGGTTATCAATAATGCATTGGAAATCTCAGGAACCTTGGGCATCAGAGTAGCACAGCCGCCCTGTGTTATAACATTCTCAGCCTATCAGGTTTGAGCTGAAGCATCGCCCATGCTCTGTTTGAACCAGTCACTGCTGCAGTCCCAAGAAATCCTAGAAGCTTAGAGAGAGCTTCTGAGATAACTCGGTTGAAACATTTCATAGGAGGACGTTATGTAAGAGCGAGAAGGCAACTATGTAATTGCTTTTTGAGGAACACTATTCTATACTCGATAATAACCGTTTGACCCCACAGCTACTTTCTAATATTTGTAACTTTGTTCCTTTCCCTGACAAGTTCCTTCAGATCTTAACAGCTTGTCTGGCAGCGGGGTTCATGTTCTTCACTTGGGCTTTCTGGTCACGGTGGTGGCTGAGAGTAATGGAGGAGGGTGGGGGCGGGGGGATAAGTGAGTGTGGAAATGCAAAGCTGTGTCTTGTTACATTTTATCGATCTCATTCTGGTGTCATTCAATTAAGAAAGAAATGTGATGGATAGTCTAGGCTGCACAGATTCCTGGGTTGCCCTCCATCCCTTGCAGATAGAGCCTTTGTGTGGGATTTTTTCTTTGGGGGGAGGATAGAGAAAGGGCATGGACATGAGGGAGAAATCAAAACTGCTATGTGATCTGAATTACAAATCCATGCCTGTGCAGGGATATTCCAAATGTCAAACATGTCCTATTTATCTTCTCATACGCACGGAGTATTTTTATTGATGTATAGCTCAGTAGAATACAAGGTAAGGTTGGTCCTTTTTTTTCCTCCTAAGAGCCAAGATAATTAAAAATGAACCACTTTAAGAAAACAAAAGTTGACTTAATCTCATGCCATTTTTAAAGCTGGTGAAAATGAGGAAATTCTCTTATATTTTCCCATTGCTGGGTGAATCAGCATTGTTCTTTTTAGCAAACAGATTTTTAAAGGTAGTTAACATGAAAATAACAGCTGGTCTATTTTTTATAACTTATAAATAAACCATTTTATCATTCCTATTTTATAAAGTGTGCAATGTTGAGTAAAATGTTAAAGTTCTGACTACGTGTATTATGTGATTCCTGCTGGTGCCATGTTCCTCTTCAATGTAGGAAGATGCAAAATTAGAAACCCATGTAAGGAAAGTGGTGGGGTTTTTAATAAATTAAAATAATCACTCCTAGCAGATATCATCTAAGTAATGCTAAGCTAACTCACATCGGTTCCTCCCAAAGCAATACCAGCTTAAAATTGAGAATTTCTGATTTTCCAATTATGGTTTCTGGCTACTGGTAATTAATTCAAACTTAAAACAGCCTAGTATAAGAATAGAGGCAGGAGTTGTAATATTAGAACAATGAGTTAATGTCCTATTTCTCTACATCCTCAGCCTTTGACTTTAGATAATATACACACATAGTTCTGTTTAACCTTCAGTTGCTTATCTAAAAGCCGATAAATACAAATATTGTTAGAATTATGCAGCTAAGGATATGGAAATGCCAAGCTTTGTCCTATGGTATTGCATATGGGAGGCATCAAGCACTTTTAACTTCATCCAGAATCCTCCTTTATGACTTTGACACTGAGTAATTTGGTCCTGTTTTAATAAGCTTGTGCAGTCACTTGTGAAAGGACTGTATACAAAGACAAATAACGCATTTGGGACCTACTGCTGTGAGCAAAAGAATTTTCAGATCAGCATTCAGAGAAGCTAATTTATCAATCTTTATTCAGAAAATTTGAAGAATTCTCCTAAAAGTCAGTCCTAAAATTTTAATAAATAGAATAATCTGTGCATATTTAGACCTTAGTCTAAATTCGCCCATGAAGGTTGAACTTTTAAGTTTGTAATAAAACATTAAACATTGGCACTTTGTAGTTTGGGGATTCATAAGCATATATTTAATTGTTCAGCTATATGAAGCAGATCAACTAATATTTGGGGCAATGTTTTTTCTCTTGACTAACAATATAATTAAAAATAATGTATTTTGTTATTTTGTGTGTAGCCACAAAAACGATAATATCATTTGTTTGGCTATCTAGTTGAATCACTTAAGTATTGAACCAGTTTGATCATGAGCCCCAACCATAGCTAGAGTTCTATAGGATTGACTCAAAAACTTGAAATTAGAGTGGAAAGATCTCAACAAATTGTTAATGGAGGTAGAAAAGAGAACATTGTGGTTTCAACAGTGACAGAGGAAAAATAATTTTGATGTTTCTGATCATCTTGTAATACATGGATACTTTGACTCATTACTTCTGTGTTAAATTCTTCCTTGTTTCTTGTTTCCATTCAAAAGAGTTTACAGAGAGGAAAAACTCACTATTTTACATTAATCCAAAGTAAGGTTTGTGCTTTGGTTGAATCAAAGCATTTTAGGACTCTTTTAGAAATGCCACAAAATTGCATTTATTCATTTACTCAGCAATGATAAAATTCTTAAAAATTAACTCTCATAAATTGATCTTCATGTGACATTTCCAATAGAGAAAAAGAAAAAGGAGGGGGAGGAGAGCGAGAAGAGGAAGAGAAGAAAGGAAGGAAGGAAGGAAGGAAGAAAGAAAGAAAGAAGAAAGGATAAGAGGAGGAGGAAGAGGAGGGGGATACAAAAAAGAAGGAAGAAGATTATTTCAGACAATATATATATAATATATATTACATATATAATATATATATATTATATATATATATATATATATTAGCTGGTCAAATTCACTTCTTCTCAATAGAATAGACAATCTTGAAACCCACACTAGTGTTTATCTTGGAAACTTATAAAATCAAAATAAATACTATATATTGATTTTAATGAGTGCTTATAGATAATTATTACCTAAACGAATCCTTTAAATGAACTTCATATGATTTTTTAAAAGTGTTTTAATGTAAAATCACTGTTTCTAAGAAAGACCAATCATAGGATTGCTTGATATAGTTTAATACAAGTAGGTAAGCATAATTAAATATAAAAAAGATTTCCAAAGATCACGGCAGTTAAAAAACAAAAAAACAAAGTTTGTCACTGGTAGTTATAGATAAATGTTTTGGTCCCATATTTGTCCATTGTCTTTTGCTATAACAAAATAACTTAGAATATTTTTTTCAATAAAAATAGATATATTGTGTTGACAGTTTATAAGAACAAAAGCTTAAGATCAGGTTGTGATGCTTTTAATCTGCGTTATTGGTACCCTGCATCCTGTTGTAAGCCTGTGGGAGAAGCAGACAGTGGAGTCACATGGAGAGATAGGAAGAAGATGGGACTCCACAGTGAGATTTAGTGTTTTTGAAGCAGTTCATATCTGTGAGAACTAAATGAGCTGCAGGGTTTAAACATGAAATATTCTCTGTAGCTCATGTATCTGGGCATGGTTTTTCTCAGCTGTGGAATCTTTAGGGGAGGTTATGGTACCCTAGGAAGTGAGTCTAAGGAGAAGAAATGAATCACTATCAGGGCTGACCTTGGGTGTTTCAACACACCGTGCATTTGGTTCGAGATCTCTACTTCCAATCTGTGGAGACAAAACAAGCCATACCATAAGTCCCCACCAGAATGTCTTCAACAGCATGATGGAGTGATAGTCCCCAAATGTGGTCCAGATCACTTACCTCTTATGCTGCTTCTCTTGGGTACTTTACCATGTTAATAAAAACATCATTAGGACATGAAGTCCTTCCATTATACTGATTTCTTCAGAGAGTATCACCACCATGTTCTAACTTTACTATGTCTAGTCTAGTAAAGCTTCTACTACACTGTCACACGGGAGATCAGGATTGCAGCTCATGGACATATGCAAACTATGTTCCAGCTATGATTAGTCTAGTTGTCCATGTGTTTGTTTTGATTTGCTCAAGTCATACTTTACCTACTGTATTAGTCTGGTTTCTGTTCTTAGGACAACATCCTGAGATAGAAGTAAAGTTTTAGCTTGAAGGTTTAGAGTCCCAGAGTTTGAGACTGGATACTTCCAGTGTTTGGATCGCTAATGAGGCCATCACTGCCAGTGACATCAGTGTGGAGACACCATGGAAAAGGAGAGATGATCAGATACGAATGCTGCATTCAGGGAGGAACCCCAAGAAAGCCTTGATGCCACCAAAAATTTTAGGCGCTTTTATTACAGCAAAGATTAAGCTATTAACCCACGAAACACCTCAGAGTACCTTCAAAACTTGAACCCTATTGAAATAGTGCTTTGCAGAATTCCAAATGCAAAGTGAACTTGGTTTAAATTACCTGTCCTGTTTTTCAGAGAGATAATCATCTACAATTCTACTGTTATATGGCAAAAGTTACCCAACAATTGAAACAATTATACTGCTTTATAGTCATTCTGGATTTGGATGGGTTTGGAAAGCTACTTTCTCCCCTTTTCAATCAGCCAAACTGAGTCAAGGGCTTTCCCAAGCATAACGCTAAGACTAATGTAATGTGTGGTGAGCACGCAGAACAAACCCTTTCTTCCTTGAGTAACCCACCACCTTGACGTGCAGAAAGGTCATAGAAATAGAATGGAGAACTAAGGTCATTTTAGATGCTAAAGAAAAGAAACATAGGGTATCCTCTTCAGCACTTCAGGATTGGCACCAGAGTAACCAAGTGTAATTTGGGTCTAGAAACACAAGTATTATAAACATTCAGAGATTCTGCCTCTTATAATCTTTTCTCTCCCTCCCCTCAGACTATGTGTTCCCTGATGCTTTGGCCTGAAGGCTACAGATGTTCTATTTAGGGCTAAGTATTTTTTGATCTTTTAATCTCTGACTTTGTTTATTGTCTTCTACTGCAAAAGATTTCGCTGAGGAGGGTTGAGACATGTTCTACTCTATGAGTATGGTCATAAATCATTAGTAGTGAAGTTAATATTGTGAGTTTCTTTCTGTTTTCATATGAAGATAAATTTTCATGCTTATTTGTGGAGAGGGTTAGAAGTGATGACTACATAAACATAATGGTAGGCTAATAGAAGTCTGCTGACACTGCTACCGTTACTAACAGTGTGGCTCTAACCATGACGATCATTCTTGATTCCATCAAGAAAGGTAAAATGAAAGCACCCACCATTCCATTCATGGTTAAAGTCTTATAATAGAACCTTGAACATCCACCCTTGAGAAATGGAGAATGTAGCATAACTTAAAAGTGTATACTCTCATGGCAAACCAATTTAAAAGGGGACAAAAGAGAAAAGTCTTACATTGAAACAAAAATTGATTTGATGACCTAATGCTACTTTCTATTATGTCTTAGAAGAGGATGCATGTTTAATTCATAGAATTTCTCAATGTACTGTGGGGATACATTTAGATAACCATTGCATTCCTATCAACAAAATTGGACTTAAGAAACAAATGTTTTACTGTTGAAAATGTTTCTATATAGGATATTAAAGTTCAGTGACTAATGAATTCTCACCGTAATATATTTTATGAATTATAAATATCTTCCTTCTCCTCTTGTCAGATGTAATACCTTGTCCTTGTAATCAGACTCCTAAATCTCCTCATGTCTCAGTAGTAAAAGCCTGGACTCTGTATTGCTCAAACTTACCTATATGGCTCATCTCATTTTTACAAAATACCATTTGCTTCATAAGCGGACTCAATACAAGCTGCCAAACCAACAAATATATTTATGCATATATACACATATACACATTCACACATACACACATACAAACATATACGCATATACACATATATACCTAATACACACATAAACATATACCCATATACACATCATATACACATACATACATATACATATATACACTTATGGAGAGAGATTTTCCTCTGTAAATACCCTTTGTTGTTTGAGAATTTCAGACATTAACATAAAGTGTTTTGATCAAATGCACTCAAATGTCTCACTTTTAATACCTCATTTGTTCCCTAGTATTTTACTCCCAATTTCATATAATCTTTTTCAGAAAACTCACTCAGTCTACCTGTACTCTTTGGTGTGGGACCATCCACCAAATCATGTGTAGCTTCCAATTTGGAAATATTTATATTTTAGTTTTATAGACTATGAATGCTCAACATACGTTTAAAATTTCCAGTAGCATTCAATTTAATTCTAATGATATTCTCTATGCATCTGCTCCACTGTTGAACTTGAAAGATTGTAGAAACATATATGGAAAGTCTTTGACCTTTGGAAGCAAACCTAAAAGTAGAGTTTTAGCTTATGGATCACTATAGCACAGACTATAGTAACATCTAAGGTATATTATAAGAATGCAGATAAAGGGAAGCCATATCCAATGTATTACAAGTAGATTACAGAGATCACTGTATGCTGATCATTAAGAGGGGGTGGTGTTGCCAATTGGGAGACTTAAAGGCAAGACACTCTCTCATATTAAAGCTACATTCTAGCTTTTGCATTACAACCAATGCTTCCAGTGAGTGAGACAATAATGATTTTCAACTACTCAGAAACATCCTGGACAATGGCAGGGATGGAAGAGTGAGAAGTCTCTTTATGGAAGAGAAGATAGATAGTTCACTTCAGTAGGAGTTCAGAAGACAGATATGGAGAGGCTGTGGGTCGAGCAGGCTAGACACAAACGGCAAGAGGCAAGAGATAAATTAGGTTCTAATGGAAGGACATTTTATTTTCTTATCTTTTTTGAGATAATATGCTTGGAAGTTTTTTTTTTTAAAACACAATTAGTCTCTTATAAGGAATCATCTGCCTTGCTGGTGGGGATAGATAGGGGAAGTGAGGATGGCGTTTGGGACCATGCTGTCAATGAGCCTTAGAAGAACAGTTAAGGGCTTAGGAGTGCAACATAAAAATGAAGGGAAAGAACTTGATTTGAATGTGGTGAGGTAAAACAAAAAGAAAAGAAACAGAGAAAATGAAGTCATCAAGATGAATTTTGAAATCTAGGAATTTTCAAAACATCTCCCTAAGAGCGTGAGCAAACAGACTTATAGCCTAGCTAAATTTTCATTCATTCTTATGACTGATTCCTACCCTTTAAAACCTATTATATCATTAACCTCTACTCATTCATTAAACTTCAAGACATTTAGAGAGCTATGATATTAAATTCTATATTATTTTGGATAATTTAATCAGATTTGATTTGCCATATAAATGGAGTTGTTTATTTCACCGGTGATAAAGACCCGAACACTAAATAATATTCGAGTATACTTTTACCTTCAAATATTTGTGTCCACATGCTTTTTAAAAGGTACACCTTCACGTTATTGAATTTTGTCAAATATTTTAAACATTTTCATTCATTCTCTGAGAATCCCACACATGTATGGAATGGTTCTTGACCCATATCCACTTCCCCTTTCCCTCTCCAATTTCCCTTAGACCAAATGTCTTTAAGTGAAAGCTCTGACTATCTCTTTGTTGTCAAAAACCTTTCGAAGTCTTTTCCTTGCACTTTCATAGAGAAAGAGGGGTGAACTGAAGAGGGGATAACATTTGAAATGTAAATCTATAAAAATATTCAATAAAAATGCAAAAAATTCCTTTAGAGAAAGATCTAAAGGACATTAATGAATCTACTGTTTCTCACTCCTCTCAACTCACATCTCCTTTTGTCCACAAGGGAATTTCCTGGTGCAAGGAGCCTTTAGCTCAAGTAGCAGAAGCTGGATACTTTCTTTAGACTGCCTACAGGCTTGGCGTCCTCTTCTCCATATTATCAAGGACAGTTTCTACTGCTTGCTGTCCCGGGGAGTCGTAGAGAGAAATAAAACTACTGGAGAGTTTCGACTGCTTGGAACTATCTCCAAGGCCATTCCTACTTCTTTGATTGGGCAGTTGTGACAGTCTCTACGGTGCTTTGGGAACACATTGGAGGTTACCTAAGAAACACTTGATTGCAGTTTTTACACATTAGGACAATATCTTCCTGTCCTTGCTGTGCCATATGGCAGATTACATGTTTCAGGATCTGCTCGACTGAGTATCTGTCTCATATGTGCAGCTAATCTCTTCACCCAGGTCTTTCATTAGGCAAACTATTTGCTTTCATTCTTAGCAGTGAATGCGTTTCCATGCAACTACAGCTACTCTTTCACAGCAGGAAACTCTGGCAATTCAAGGAGTGTGGTTGATATTTCACAAAGCTCTCTTTTGATAAGAAGCTAAAAGTAGCTAATGAATCTACAGGTGATATTTATCTTATAGAAAGGATTCAAAGTCTTAGGAGTCCAAAAACAAAAATCATAAATATATATCCCAGATCTTCAGATTTTTATTTAAGTGAAGGTCAAACTCTGAATTCTTTAGATAGTGTTAGGAATCATTGTTTAATACATTAACTATAGTGGATAGTCTACACTGGTTACAAGTAGATTCATCATCCCAGGCTTCATAACAGACTGTGGCTCTCTGTAGATATCCATCCCCCTGAAAAGAAAGTCAAACTCTTCTTTGTAACTGTAGGTCCTTGAGTGGCATGAGGTGGATTCCCACTAACCCTGCTGAGATAAATCCCTACCTCTTCATTTTGCCTAATTATGCTGGTCTCTTCTTATCCTCAATATGTAGAGCTCCTGTCTACCCAGGGTCTCTGCTACAAGCAATTTCTTCTAGTTGAAAACTGTATGCTGTTTACATAGCTGGCCAGCTCTGAGTTTTTCAAACTTTGTTAGCATTCTGCCATCTGAGAACATTTTTCGGAATCCTCTTTCTTCTTTCTCACTCTCGTTACTCTCCAACATAGCAGATAATCCTCTAGTCATTCTCTTTTTAGAAATGACTATATTTCTACCCACTAGAGCATTGCTAATAAATTTCTGTCAAGTATTATTGAGTGAATAAATTTTCCTAAAACCTAGAATATCTCAGAGGCAATAAAAATAATGGTGTTTGAATAAATGGATTTAAAACAAAAGAACTCCTTACATAAACATTTCCAATATATTTCATTTTATGAATCACTTTAGAAAGGCCTTGGTTGAAAACAGGCTTCTACTAAGTGGTTCTTATCCCCTGAGTGAGCTGACAGTTTAATTTTTTATATTAATATTTCAAATGATATATAACTACTTTTTGTGACGAAATGTCAAAGTTCAAACTCAAGGCCTTGTCCATGCTAGGCAAGTGATAAAATGCTGAAATCCATCCGAGCTTCTTCTCTGTTGCTGGTATGAGTCTGGCAAATAAATAACACCCTTTAGAAATGCCCCCATGTCTCAATATTTTTTTCATCTTTGATTTTAACTAAATATGGATTGGCAGGGCTTGCAAAATATAGATAGTTTATCCTCATGGTCACATGACCAACCACACAGCAATAGCTTAGCGACTGCTGCTGATCATAGCAAGATCACTCACACCCCTGACTCAGGAGAATATCATTCATCACCAGAGGCACTGTTTATACTGTGCGCGTTTCACTCTTACAGCATTTCAAGTCGATGAGTCAAAACTCAAGCTCTTGTGAACTTGGGATCATGAGCTTACAGATCAGAAAGTTTGCACCTCTGCTTTCTGTTTCTAAAGTACAAATGGAAATTGAAAAGTAGAATCCCGGTAGGGCTTCCAGCAATAGTCTGACTAACTAGGAAATGTACTTTACTAAGTACTAATTAAAAAAGATTTGTTTTCTTCTTCTAAGACCACATCAACACATTATTTTTAAAATTAGGATACAGTGTTGCTTACAGAAAAGGTTTCTTTTAGTGTTGAAACCAATGAAAGCTCAGAGTGTCATTGTCATTATAACATACATTATACACACATGTATAGTTTAGATGCTTTATTTTTATGATGTGATTTTATTCGTAAAGTTTTTTAATTTAACTACCCAGTTCTAGAATAGTTATTTTTTTGAAATTCATTAAATATAACATGTCACTTTTACTAATATTCAATGCTTTCAATAGAAAAGTAATACTTTATTATAATTCATTAAAAGTCTCTTCAATAGAGAAAAATATCATTTTTATTTTTAGATATATGAATGCCAAATATCCATGAAAGACTTCAGCTTTCAAAGGTAAAGTAAATAACATTCTATCTTAATTTTATCAAACAAAAATGAAAAAAACAAGGGCATTCAGCTGTTGGTCTTTGGCTTTTCTTTGGGAACCCTGGCATTCCAGAACAACATGTTTAGGACATGAAATGGTTTCACTTATGACCCCTGAGAGGGATGCAAATTTAATGATGTTCTTGCTTAAGGTCATTTAAGGAAGGTTTGCCATGTGGGTCAGCAGGTAAAGGCTCTTGCTCTCAAGGCTTGATTTCAATCTATGAGTTCCACTGGGTAGAGAGAACCATTAGCCAGATACATGCTACTATGGAGTGCATTTGCTTGTGCACATGTATGTCTGTCTACATTGTGCACATAAACCAATCCACTGAAGTCATGACTTGAGGCCTTTTACTGTGCTCTTCAGTGTGCAAACTTCACAGTGTGTCACATACTCCTTTATATTTAGATTCACTCTGCGTTTTAAGTGCTATATGATGACTAGCTCACACTAATGTTGACTCTAAAATGACTCTTCCTTGCCATCTTCATATCATACAAGAATGTTACAGGCTTATTTCTATCTATCTCCAATGTCCTCAGACCAAAATTTTGTCTGAGTAAACACACCAGGATGTTAAGCATGATTTGAACAAATCTGTGAGTGTGGTATATAGCTGTCTGCTGAGAGGCTCTGCCAGAGCCTGACAAATACAGAGGCGGATGCTCGCAGCCAACCATTGAACTGAGAATGGGGTCCCTATTGGAAGAGTTAGAGAAAAGATTTGCAACCCCATAAGAACAACAATACCAACCAACCAGAGCTCCCAGGGACTAAACCACTACCCAAAGAGTACACATGGAGGACCCATGGCTCCGGCTACATATGTAGCAGAGGATGGCCGTGTTGGGAACCAGAGGGAGGAGAAGCCCTTGGTCCTGCCAAGGCTGGATCCTGCAGTGTAGGGGAATGCCATAGCAGGGAGGTAGGAAGGGGTGGGTAGTTGGATGGAGGAAAGGGGATAACATTTGAAATAAAAAAATCCCCCGAAAAAGGTAGAGAGGTATAAGTGGATGGTTTATATAATGGAACTCTTGAAGTATGTTAGAAATTCAGTTTTGGAGAATTGATTGGGGAAAGAAATTCTGGGTGTATATCTGGCACATGCCATTCTCTTGAAAGTTCTGACATTAACCAATGCTCTCAGATGTAAGAAAGAGCAAATAGATGCCCACTCGGTCATCACCATTTAGAGTGCCAAAGAAGACTTGGGCATAACTTCTTATATTAATCTCAATGATATGCTATGCTTGAAGAAAAATAAGTTACTTTTTCACAAGAGAAAGGTTTTCTTAACAACATTTAGAGCAAAACCATTTCTCAGTGGTGGCTTAGTGGTAGCCTCCATATATTTTTGAAGAAATGATGAAATTTTGAAACAACATAAACAATTGTATTTTGTTGTGCAGATAGATAATTGTCAATACTCGCAGTTTTCATGAACGCTTTTCCATGGGACAACCATTGTTGTATGTGTGTATTATCCTCCTAATATAAAAGGAGTGAACACCATGTTAAATAAAAATATATTTCTGATCCTGAATCTGGGTGAGCTGTCGGTTTAAATAGATCTGAAATCATTTGCCAAACATTTGAAAAAAATTAGAATATAATGCTAACTGAATTAGCAGATGTGCAAATAAGAAGATATCTATATAAAGTAAGGGTGTGGAATGACGGGAGAAGCTGGTCCAAGGTAAACAGTATTAGGATAACATATTCACAAACATCATATTAGAGGCTGGAGGCTATAGCCAATCATAAGGTTATATAGGTTTGAAAATTGCTGAGGTACTGCAAGATGAATGTTGTTACTACCGGAAATGATTAGTATACAAAGTAATGAATAAATTAACTACTTAGTCATTAAGTAGTATAAATTCACATATCAAAACATTACTCTGTATGCCATATATATGTTATACTATACAAATATGGATTGTGTAGAGATGTGTATATATTGCATAAATGTATATATACTGCATACATTATACCACATACAAAAGGATTTTTAAAGTATTCAACTATTACTAGGGTTGGTGCACCGTTGTTCATCTTTTATTTCAGATAATTTACATGTAAAGATGACATTATTTTTCATAGTTAAGAATAACTTGACACGATGCTTCTGTTTTGCAGACATGAAAGGCACAGTGGGTGTGTTTCTTTTGTTTGCTGATATGATTTACGTATAAACAAAGCTCACAGATGCAACAATATTCGTGATTTTGAGGCAAGAATAAAGAATCAAAATAAAGTCCTTTTCGGTAGATGACATGAAGTAGCTTTGGCAACAAGATTTCCTTTGATAATTTCTAGGTAGATCTTTTTGTGTGTGTGTAAATGTTCCTTTATACATTTTAATGGATGTAAATTGTATTCTCCTCATATTAGAGTGAGTACAGAAAGAAAATTCTGTCCTGGCTTCTTATTGTTTAAAAGGCTTGATTCTCTTTTTAGTGAGACTTCAATGATAAGTCTGCTCGTAAGTTTTTGTTAGGTCTGGTATTTTATGTTACTTTAGGCCTGTTTTCTTGGAGCCATCATGTATGCTAATTAGAAAGAAAATAATTTATCGGGAGCTGTATCAAATACAGCCTTCTAAACAGTGTGAGATTATCCCAAGCATCCATATTGTCCTTGGACTTGGCTGTTGTATTACGCTTTAAATGGAATTGATTGTGTGGTTGTAATGAAAGTAACAGATTGATTTCTATCCAGGCTCACAAAGAGTAAACAGAAAAGCGTTCCTTCCTTGACCTACATTCATAACCAGTGCGATCTGCTGGATTTAGTCTCAAATCTTGTGAGAGACAACGGGCCAACGCAGTGAAGAGGGTCTGAAGCTTAAAACTTTAAAATAGTCCGTCATGATTTCTCAGGTTGTCAGTTTTGTATCAGTTACATCATAGTCACCTAAGAAATATTTATCTTCTCAAAAACCTTTGCATAATTTCTCATGTAACTGGCAATATTAAACTAGGGTCTTTATGAATATGCTAAAATATTGTCACAAATTTTGAAATAGTAGCATGTATATGCCTTGATATGGTTTGAATGGTGCTTTAGTGATTTAAGCTAGTGACATTTTTAAACTTTGCACTTATTGACTTTTTTTTAATGGCTGACACATTTTATGTGTGAAGTACACCATGGAATACTAGGAAACACACACCATCGCTACAGTTTACTAATCGTGCTCTGGCTTTTATGAAGGGGCCTGACTGCTGAACTTAGAATTGTATTCTTCATTGAATAATGAAATGTTTGTTTGTAATAACCACACAGTATGCTTCCTTCATCTTTCCTTGATAGTTTAAAAGACAAACACACAAAAGTATTACTACTATACACACACAACACACAGACACACACACATATAAATAATATATATATACATATATATTACATATTTTTAATTCTAGCAATCAGGACTTTGAAAACCTGTCTCCTATTTATCCTTCTTTAATAAAACTCGAGTAAACAAAACAAAGAATTCAATTTGAAAAGTTATTTTTGTTATGAAAGGAGGAGTGGAAGAACGAATGAAAGAACTTACAAACAACAACAACAACAACAACAATAAAACCCACCCCCAAGAATTCCTGTGTAAGGAGCAGTTGTTTCTCACACATTCTGTGACTCTTCGGGATTTGTTTTGTGTTTGGGTAAAACACTTTAGTGTAATGATGCCTAAATGAGACAAAACAAAACAAAATAAAAACAAAATGAAACACATAAAAGTTGGAAACGACAAAGAGATGAGGCAAAACAGAAAACCAACTAACACATTTGACTCCTGGTGTTTCGGAGTCGTAGCTTCAAGCGTTTTCTATTCTTCCCAGCCCACTCCATTACCCTGCAGGTTGTGGCAGACAATTCCCAGGAAAGGCTTAGCCATGGAGCCCTGCGTGCTTCTTGACTCCATTTTAAACCTTTTGTTCACACCAGGGTGGCATTTTTTCACACCACATGTGGCAATTTTGACTCCTATCCAACTTGTCTTACAAAATCAAAGTCTGCAGGGTTTTTTTTTTCTTTTTCTTCTTCCCCCTCCGTTCACAAGGCGCTTCCTGAACTGTGACTGGCGGTGAGTCTTCCTTGGCTATTGGTGCGGAAGTTTATGGCAAAATGTTTTCCATAGAAAAGAAGAAGACGGCAGTGTGAGGAGCGTTCCGCCTTGAAACACTGCGGATGAATTCTTAGATAAAATAGATGTTAACTTTGTTAATATTCCTTGTGAAAAAATATAGTGACCTCTGAGCTTATTAATTTTTAGCATTGTGCTTAATGTTAATGATAAAATCAGAATAATTAAAGGAAGCACTAAGGAGACATAAATTCCAGTGTGGATCATGGCATTTTTAAATGCCATGCAACAATGAAACAAAAGTATCTGCGGGTCCATACTGTTTTCCCCCATGTCTTACAATATTCACTAAGTGAGTGGATATCCTTTTATATATGATATTGAATGTGCTGTGCTTGGTACTGTCTTTAGCCAGGAGTGAAATAAAACATTCTCCTAAAACTGTGTGCTATGAACCACATCAGTGAAGTAATTACTCCTACCTCGTCTTTTTCAAAAGAACATTATTTCATACTTATTAGTTTTCTTTAAAGGATTGTCTCATTCCTTCATATTTTGTAATGGCAAATTGCAAAACTGTAGTCGAGAAATGATATAAAACGCACTCATCGGCAAGTAATAGAAGAAACAGAATATTTTACCAGTTTCGAAGGTTTGTGAAGAGGCTATTTCTAGGAAGTAGCCAAAGGAATAAAAATTTCTGAGTATATGTGATATTATAGATAATAAGGCAAGTAAAATTATATGTAGGCTTTCCTTGGATATGCTTAGCCCATTTTCTTTTATTTATTTATACTGAAAAGAACATTTAAAACTAGACATCACTAGCATTCCGTCAACATACATATTATTTCATTATCTGTGTGAGCATGCCAGTAGAAGGCGGTTATTTTAGTCAACACATGAATGGTAATTACATGACTCTTAGTTTTTCTGCAATAGTAAAGTAATCATATGTTTTAATTGTGACAAATCACAAGGAGAAAGGCAAATCAGTTATTGGAAGCCATAGTAAATATCTGTGAAGTATCAAATATTAAGATCAAAGGGACTTACTGTTTATCGATTTCACATGAAAATATATCAAGATTGTTGCCAAAAAGCCAGCATGAAGGAACAAAATGTTTTCAGTTAATGTGGGCTGCATGTTTTATATATCAAAATAACACTATTGTACTATAAGAAAAAAAGTATGTGGCAGGTACGTCTGAGGACTGTGGCTTCTAAGCCTTCATTCAGACCACATGTAAGAAAATTCACTACATTCGAATTATTCTCTGCAGTGTATAAAGTAAGAAATGTATCTAGTAAATTGAAAAGACCTCAAGGAAGAAGTATGCACAAGCTCACACTTATACACAGTCATGAACATGCATGTTATGGGTAACTATAAAATAAGAGATGGTCAATAGGAACTTGGGAGAGAGAGGGCAGCCCGCTGTAAGATTTCCAACAGGAGATGACTCGTAGACAGAACCTTGCAGCTTTCCTTTAACACAAGGCAATCATTTTGGTTAACTTAGAAAACGGATGGAAAACATAAAGCATACGATGTCCAGGAATAGATAAACCCAGACTAACTGCTTAAAACTGAATTGCAGAGGGCATTATATTCCGGGATTTTTTTATGATGAATATTTATAAAGGACATTGTTTGCTTCTCAGTTCATTTAGAAACTGACCTTTGTACGAACAGAAAGAAAAGCATCTTTGCACCCAGAAATAAAATTTACAGAGGTCAGATAAAATTATTTTCATTTAATGTGGAACAAAGAAGCTAAAGACAAGAAAATATCTGGTCAAATAAGAACCCTCACAGAATGCTAACCAGAATCTAAACAAACAAAATAAAATAAACAAAAACCCTAGCAAACTATTTAACCCTAAGAGTCTTAAAGGAAGAAAATATTACCTAGGTATAGTACATTTATGAAATAAAAGTTACCTACTTTTGCAGCAAAAACACGTGTGTTGAAAATAGGATTGTTGCATGTGCGTGTCAGAGAACATAACAGCCCATCTAACTCATCTTTCTACACTGTGAGAAGGAAGAAGCAGCTTGGATTGCTTTTAAGTTCCTTCCTTTGCACCTTCTCTGCCTATTCCCTCTTCTGGCCAGTGCATCTTCTCTGTTAGGAGAAACAAAATACGATCCCAAGACAGACATACACAATATAAACACTCACGAGCCCCAGAGAAATAGGCTTGCTGCTTTTCTTTCTAGCTTTTTTTGTTGTTGTTTTTGTTTTTTTAATGAGCTTATGTATTCTTCCACAAAATTCAGCTTGTAAGTAATCCTGTTCTACTTCAGGCTAGTTGAAAAGGGTTCTCATTGTGAATTATATTTCATCTGTCACAATAACTGTCTTTATTCCGCCACGGTCCTCCCCCTTGCCTTTGGCAATTAGAGGAAATATGTGTGCCTTTAAGTATGAACTACTGGTTTCTTCAAATCAAACCAAAACACTCCCGATGACACGGGCAGACAATGCTTCATAATCACCGTGCTGGAGAGACGCACCCGAGACATCCTGAAGTTACGAGTTTCACAAGGGCACGGTGAAATCCTGCCTTCGCGAACGAGCAGGTGGCCTAAGTCTCATTAGCCTTAACATCAGCTGTTGGGGAACAGCAAGGAAATTTCAGTTATATTTTAAAAAAAAATGAAGTGCTAACACCTTTTAGTTATTTTTCAGTTAAATCGTGCCGGAAGACAGATATTACGAATATATTCCATATACTAAATCATAATGATTTTATTTTTTATTTGTACTCTCTTAAGCACAAAAGAAATTATGTGCCTTTAAGTATATCCCAACACTTCCAAATAATATTTTTGCTGATGTTTAAAGGAGGAGAAAACAAAGAAAAACAAATTCCTTTTAAATAGAGTTTACCAAACACTTTCGTTCAGCTTAAAAATCAATGTGATTATCCGGTTTACTTACTCTTGTAAATCACTGAAATCACCTTGAGAGGCTCAAGTTCACCTTTCTGGGTTGAGCCTGTGAAATCACAGACACCATCAAGTCGTCCCCGTGAAAGGGTAACTTAGCTAGTCAGCCTGATAGAGTGTAGTAAAAGTTAGCCCACTGCTACCTACGAAGCTACAAAAAGACCTAAGACAGCTAGCTACAAAGGAAAACAAACAGAGGACAGGAGGGGGGAGAAAAGTTCCGTTTTCACACCAAAACAAAATCCCTGCTGGTACAGTATCCCAAGCAGTCTCCAGAGCAGCTGGATAAAGGCATACAAATAATTTAAACCAACCCAAAATTCATCACGTCTGAAGAAAGAAAGAAAGGAAAAAAAAAAAACAAACAACTTGAGACTAAAATGAAAACCTTTTGGCCCACAGCACAGGTTGGGCACAAAAGTGCTGGCTAAGCTATCTGTTTCACACATGCAGCGACAGAAGGTTCGATATTCATTCGATCGATGAGTGAAAAGGCACAATGGCAAAATCAGACAGACTTCTTTTCAAATACGGATCTCCAATGTCCCCCTCCAGTCTGCAGCTGCACGGCTGGTGGTGTGGCTCAGACGGAGCAAGGGTTACATCAAGGCTGCTCTCTGGACCGTGCAAACAGTCTAGACCAATGACCTGCAGCACCGTGCCCTTTGAAGAAGAGGCAAGTTCGGTCATGATGAAGAAGAATCGAGGCGTACCCCCTTTTAACAATAGGCAGCAGCTCGGAGGCTGCAAAGAGGTAAGCAGGGTAAGGAGAAAACAGCATCTGCTTCCATGGTTACAGGCCAACTATGAGAACCTTGCTTTTCAAGGGAGTCTGTTCTCAGGCTCCCTTGTGGGGTGCGCTGTGCATTGTAAGAGAAGGCAGGCTCAGCTGAAATCGCAGAGTTATTTCAGAGTAAAATGATATGGAGCGCACGGCTGGCGGGGGTGGGGTGGGGGGAGGAAACAAGTCACATGACTTAAGAACAAGACTTGGGCTGTTTTGAAATAGAATTTTTTTTTCTTATAGCAATTTAGATAAAAAGTAAATGTGTATAAAACCAACAGCAGTGACAAACATGCTCTTGATTTCTTTAGTTTTATGTGATCAAAGGTCAAGGGTCAAGACACTCTTCTCCCAGGGGCAGGACCTGAAAGCCTATTGTTAGTGTAGCTTTATGATGATGTATATTGTTGTAAAAGATTCTCTCTCTCTCTCTCTCTCTCTCTCTCTCTCTCTCTCTCTCTCTCTCTCTCTCTCTCTCTCTCTCTGCCAGACTGTAACCTGAATGTATGTATATTTTTCTGAATGTCTCTGACTTTTATTTTCTCTGATGTCATAAGCAATATTTTCTCATTTTATCGTCATTTCTGTGGCTATATCCCGTTGGAAAACCTACTAGGCTTGGGCAGAAACTTCCGCAGTACAGTGTTAGTATTTTAACAGAGCGAAAGGATTCTCCTGTCCTTACAAAGGTGCCCCCAGACAATTCAAATCGGTAGCAAACAAACCCACAGTGTCTGACAATTGTTCTTTTCTTATTATTCTGGTCTTTGTATTTCACTCGCCCCGTCTTGATTCAGTCACTCTGTGGGTGCAGATATTAAGTTTTCCTTTCTGTGAGAAGAGAATCTAACATTTGGACGTAAGGAAACCCCAGCAGCTATGGACAAACGTTTAACAAACATGAAATATGGTGGATTCTGTATCGAGATCCTCAGTAGCCATACAAAACACAGACGTACACATACTACAAGAGACAACATATTGATCCCACCACAGTTCCATGTTGGAGGTCAGGTTCTGTCATTTTTCAATTATGTGCTATAGATATGTCATGCCATCTATGCTTTGAGTCATAAAATAAAAAAATAGGGGAATGGAGGAGAGAGTGGTCCAAATGATGATGCACACGACAACTTCAGATTTATTCTGTAGAGGAGCAAATTGAATTGAGTGTGCCCGGGGAGTGATTGCGCCCTTCCTCAAGAACAGGTCCTCGACATCTGAGGTGGTAAGAAATACTCCTCTGTGGGCAAGCTAGAAAGGAACGCCATGCGGACCTGAATTTCAAAATTCACTTCAAATACCCCCTCCCGCAAAGCATTCTTTTGAAGCTTTACACAACCAACTCATATGATTCTGACCATTTTAATCTTTTCATCAAGAAATCAGAAAAGTGCGTTTCTAGGGGATTTCTCTATTGTGGTTTTTGTTCTGAGCTGGGTGCATATAAGCTCATGAGTAAACACGTGTATGCTGCCTGCTTTTTTTGAATAGGTTGAGATTCATCTCTCTCTTTTTTCCCCTTATTTTAATGTTGAGAAAATATCTGGGGTAAGACATGAACCTTCAAATTAGTACACACAGTGACCATATTACCTTCATGCAAACATACCGTAGTTTCTTTATGTAACAGAACAAATATGTTGAGGTATTTCAACATCAGAGAAACTCTGAAGCACCAACTGATCATACTTCCTGCCAAAGGTCAATGGTCAGATGTTTTGTATTAGAAAAACTTACCTGTAAGTTATCCAGAGGAAAACTGAGGAAGCCCAAGTACAGTAAGGCTTGCACATGAAGCCTGAGGGCTGTGGGTAAGGATAAAGAGGTTATTCCATAGTTTCTGGTGGGAGACTCAGAGCGAGAGCTCTTCATCCCTCAAGTTAACCTTTAAAATGTATTTATTTTTATGAGTATTTATATGTAAACGTAAGCTATGCTTACTTAAATAAAGGTATAAATAAACACCTGGAAACATTCTCAACGTAAATATGATAGTTTATAAATTACTCTCACTTTTATGTATTAATATGTACAGGAGAATATTTAATATTGAACATTTAAGGGAAAATAATAGCTTTTTTTCATTTTCTCTTATCTGAGGTATTAAATTGATGATTAGTATCTATACTGTATATAGTTATCACAAATGCCCAGAGTATTACTAGGTTTTCTGGCTGGAAATATTTCTTAAGATTGAAGTTTACAGTAATTATTACGATATCCCTGTCACAATATTTAAAAAAAAACCAAGTCATATACTATGTAACATGTGTCCACAGGAGTAAAGACATCAAAATTTTCTGTCTCCTCACCATGTGGCAGTATCTTGAACATAGCATATGCTCAATAAATATCTCCCATGAGAGATAGGACAGAATCATCCACAGTTGAATGTTTATTATTTTAAACTTTTAATGACTTTTATATAAAATTGAATATTTTTGATCAAAAATCAGAGATTACTATGCATTCATACCAGAAGTATACGATAGAGCCTTCTTATATAGTGTCCTTAAATAATAGTCTCAGTGTCATTTGTAGGTATTATAAGGAGGGAAGGAGGAAAGTGATGTAAGAGGGATGGTACAAATTATACAATTTTCATATCTTAAAATTGATTTATTAGTTACACAGTTTTTGACATTTAAAATATCAATGTATATAGTATATCCCTAAGAAAGGCATATCACTGGCAATCAACTATTTATAATGTGATCATCCTAATTTCATGATCAGCTAAGGCTGACTTAGAGCAGATATCCAGAACCAATCTATACCATTATCTTCTTACACCCCCTGGCACGAACAGGATTTTCATTAGCTTGAGACCCACAGAAGTAAGAAATATTATCCTTGGAGGCAAACCAGGGCTAGAGTAGCATGTGTTTGCATGTTTTTATTACTGTAGCCTGAATCCTTCCCTGCATTTTTCTCTATAATTAGGTCATGACCACCGTGGTGAAATTGAGTTCAAACACATTGAAGTTCAAAACTGTTTAAAGTAATAATAAATATTAGATATAGAAGATGGACAGCCATGGGAGATACTGGACATTAATTTTTCTTTCAGTATTTGGCTATCATATCAGAAATGAATTGATTTAGGTAGATACACACTTGTCTTTATCCCTTCACACTGCTTCTATCAAAGTAATATAATTCTTGAACACGCCTACATTTCCTAGACTCTAGAGAACAAGGTAGGAGGGTTAAAAGTTTGAGACTTTTATCAAGAAAACAAAGAGAGAAAGCAGTTATACCTTTCAATATTCAATTGTCAAATCAGAGCTAAATTAAGCTCTGGTAACAAGATCCTTTTTTAAAGGTGTCTGTGGCCCAGCCACACCTCATTATGTTTTGGTCTTAGGAAGCTGAATTGATGAAACTTTTTAAGCAGTGTGTGGTTATCTATAGCATATCATTTAATTTTAGGAATTTTATCTCATGCAATCCCCTAATTTACATCGTAAATTAGAGTTCTTAGAGGTAAACAACGTTTCCAAATTATGAATTATGGAATTTATCTTTGCCATGTGACTGAGTTTTACATACTAAGTGCCTGGGGATAGGCTAGATGCCCAACCTTTAAGGATGGATGTCTGGAAAGATTAGATATCTGGAAAGCTAAAAAAGAACTGACAATCCTGACTGGATTCAGTTCTAAAGTTAGAGCACTGAGTTTCATGATGACAGGCCTTGAAAGATATCTGGGCATCTACTATAAACAACACATGGGGTATTCATAGGATGGTTCTAATTTACCTTCCTAAAGCATTCACCCTATACACGAAGCACTTCTGCTCATAGCCACGGAGATATAGTAACACAATCTAAGGTCTGTTTTGGTTCAAACACTGGACCGGTCATTGGGAATTAAAGCTTATTTAACACAGGGTTTTGACTTTTATACAATTCACGGTATGGTGTGAAGACAGCTTGTGTGCCCTTCTACCATTAGAGAAAGTCAACTGAATAGAATTTTCTTACTTGAAATCAATATGACCATTGATATTAGGGATTCCCAGGCTCTCCATGTTTACTCTCAGAAGCCCATAGATTTATCTAGATTCTGTGACAAATGCCTCACAGGTGTTGGTCCGTCACACAGAAATCACAATCACCAATGTGAGGATAAGCAGGGGAGTTGGGGAGACAAGGCTGAAATCGCTAATGAGGCCTTAAATAAGGAGTAAGTGAAAGTTATAGGAATCAGTTGTCTCTAATCATATTCATGAGCATGGGGTAAGCTTCATGAAGTAGAAATTCTCAAAGGATACCTTTCATTCATCACAAGGCAAATATGAATTCTAAGCATAATTGGAATTGGTACAAGGATTCAATTTGGATGCTATTTAGGTGGATATGTGTGTCTGTGTGAGGTAAGCGTTTGAATACTTAGTAGATGTTTGTCGTAGACGGAGCATATTAATATGATAGTCCGACAACTCTGTAGTCAACATAAACTCATGCGAGGCTTTATGTTTAAAGCTATACTGCCAATCAATAATGCAGAGGGACAGTTAAATAAGATGAAATATCAGAAAGAAATTAAACAAGATAGAATGTCACAAGCATGTCACAATGGATGCCTAATCTCTGTAACGTGCCATACCTCTAAGAGCAAGTCGTATAGGAATAGACGACTAGAATTCTAGAGGTCATTCTTAGGAAATATAAGGGCATAGTTAAAGTCATTACACTTAATTCTGCTAAATTGATCACCCTTCTGTCTGAGTGGGAAAACTGCTGACTGCGCAAAATGCTGAATGAAAAGTTCAAGGCTACAGAATTGTGCTGCTCACTCAAGAGGCCATTTGTACCATGGCATAAAGCACTCTAATGCTTTTAATGCAGACCATATGTTTGCACACACGCACACACACACACACACACACACGTATATATTTGAAAGTATTCACTGAGTTTAAGAATAATACCTACCTAAAACTAAATATGATGTATGTAGGGAAAAAAAGGTAAATTCTGAACACTGTACAATTTCAGAATGGAAAGTCATCTTCTTTGTGCTTTAAAAGCTAGTATTGTCCCATACAAAAAGTGTCACCCAAGTTTGCAAACAAATCACTGATTGATACTTAACACATGAAAGGTTTTCAAATGATGTGTTTGCTGTTAGGTGTCGAACAGATATGCTCATACTTTAGGTATTTTTATATATGGGGTGAGTTTATCAGCCTTCTTATTGTCCAATTAGAGTTGTTTTTATATGGAATTTCACACGCATATTTCCTCTCTTACTTCCATCTGTACTAAGATAGGAAAATAATGGAAAATAGATGGGGATATGAAAATCCTGAGATGCATTCAGAAATACCGACGCCGTGAATCTATAATAATTGATCATGAAACTCAACTCTGAGCTTCCAAGAAATACTGAGTCTGAACTTTTAAAACTTCAAAATAACAATTCCCCCTTCCCCGTGGAAGAAGAAAGAGACCCTTCTCCCATTTCATGTAGGAAGGAGGCAGATGTGTACTCATTAAAGGCCATGTTCAGGTGTCGTGGGTACTGCCTTCTAGTGATTAATTTTTTTTTATTATCCTAAATTCAAAAAGCTATTCCCCTTAGCTGGCACAACTCAATTTTCCTATTTGTGCTGAGATTCTGATCTGTTCCACACGCCTATTGAGCGTGCCCATTTTTTTCATGTAGACTGCATAATATTAACACATGTTAAAGTGAGCATTTCTCTAGTACTTCTTTTTACCAATGGAATACAATTATTTTCTTCCCTTATATTCCTTTATGTTCCTGCCGGGATTCGTTTTTCTCCATAGCTAAATGATTGACGGCATAGTCCTTAATTCTCAAAAGACTGCTTGAATTTGTTTTATTTATTTATTTTTTTAGACTATTTCTCTGGATATTTTTCCTTGAAGCACCATGTCATGTTACTAAAATCATTTCCTATACATTTTTGACACCATATATTCATATAAATCATAATATCATGTAATGATGCTAAGAATTCCTTATAAAACATTTAAGCTATAGTAATTACAGTTATGCAATATGAGTGTTATTTAAAAGAATACTCTATTTTTGATAATATAACATTTCTGTACAATGGTTCCTCTATTCTTATAAATATCCTTGTGTGTGTTGTAGCATGCACAGATGTAGCTGGCATGGTCTATGCACTTAAAGGAAAGCAACATTATAGTTTCAAATCAGCTAAACAGTTCCTCTTAGTTCCTCAACAGAGGCATTGTCCTTGGGCTATCTCTCAGTTGTAGAGTGTTTGTCTAGTATATCCAGGCCCTGTGTTGGATCCCCAACTCTGAAAAGGATATAAATTCCTTCATCTAAAAACACTTTTCATATCCGAAACTGACGTCAGGGTTGGAGTCTGAGACTCTTTGGTTTTAATAAACCCAAAGGAACAATAGTGCTGGTGGCCTGTGGGCAGAATTAGCATGGGTAAGTCACTGGAATCCCTGTCATTGCTCCTGACTTCTTACAGAACTCATCTGTGCTTTGTTTTGAGTCAATTAGAACAGTTCTATGTCATAAAACAGTATAAGAGATAAGGGGGCAAGACATCTTGAGACTTACTCTTTCAATATAACATGCTGTACCAATAACATAATTTTTATTGAAATCTGTCTACCTATCTTAAATTGATGAACTCAGGATTACAGTAATCTCTTAGTAGTTATTAATTTTTTTTTCAAGACAGGGTTTCTCTGTATAACAATCCTGGCTCTCCCAGCTCTCAAATGGATTTCACATTGTAGCCCTGACTTGCCTCAAATTCACAGACATTTACTTGCCTTTGCCTACTTAGAGTCAGGATTAAATGTGTGTGTGCCATGCCCAGCAATAGTTATATATTATATTATATTATATTATATTATATTATATTATATTATATTATATTGTATTATGTTATATTATATATAAATAATAGTTTTTTATTCTCCTTTTGCCAATTCATTCACTTTTTCACTCAATAGGCATCTACCGTTCACAGTTCATTGTGTTAGCTGTGGCTGATGTAACTGCCCCTTTCTATTTACTTACATTTTCCAGTCCTCTCAAATAATTCATTCATTGACTTTGCTGTACACTCCCATATTTCTCCCTTCTTCAAAAGTGGCAGAATCACAAATTCAAAGGTTTCCATTTGTTTTCTTGGAACCAATGGTGTTTAATCAAATCTTGGGATTGACCAGCCAACCTAGATAAATGAATATATTCGAGATTGTGTTTAAAAAAAAACAAGAGGGAAAGTAATAGAGGAATAGCTCCAAAGTCAGCCTTTGGCCTCTATACTCGCACATGCTATCATGCCTTCATGAAATTATGTTCACACCCTCATGAACATACTGTACTCAGGAAAACACACACACACACACACACACACACACACACACACACACACACACACACACCCTACAAGCTTTGTGAAGAGAAACTGGAGACTCTCACTTCAGACACTCTTTGTGCCCTGGGTATTTTGGAGAAAATGTCCTGGGAAATCTTGAAACTTGATGCTGGGATTGGCCTCTGTCAAAAGACAGTCTTAAGTCTAGCTTGTAGAATCTGAATATAAATCAAGTGTCCTTGAAAGCTCTGAGCTCTGGAGAGCTGAATACCTAGTGAACTCAAGGTAATCTTTGGCCAATTTTGTCTGAGCCATCCCTCAGAGGACACAGTATAGTGGAGACTATGCCTGGCCACTACTTAGCCAGTCGTCTATCCTTAGAGAAGAGATTTCTGTGAGAGTTAGCTCTTCTAGAGAATGGGAATAGCTTCTCTCTGTTCTCAAAGCTTGTGGCCAGAGATAAATATAGCCAGCAAATTTGTGAATGCTCATTCTGGAAGTTTCATGCCTTATACAGAGAATGAATTTCTCCATTTATTTTTCCACATACTACCCTATGTCTATTAGGAATACAGTTAGATTATGTTCTGTTCCTCCTCTGTATGAAATATGATTCACTGTGAGTCTTTAGAGGTTTTTTTCACCACTTCTTCTAGAACACCCTAAAATCACTCATGAAGATGCAGCTTTTCCTTTATCCCATTAAGAGTTTCTCTCCATGTAAGATTTTACTACCTAACACAGCCATTCTGACCTTAGCTGAATGAATACTTCCTGAGATGTCCATCACCCATGAGACACTCCCCCTGCCATGGGCTGTCTAGTCTCCTCTTTCATTTACTTCATGGCACTTTTCATTACCTGGAATCACCACCTTTGCTGATTTGCTTGTATATTGTGTGCCTTTTTAGTCGATACAACTTTATTACTTCATTATGTGATAGATACTGTCATGGGAATTAGCTATGAAACTGAGTCAATGAGTATGCCCTTAAGGAGATGGTCTCTAATAAATATTGATAACAGTAACAATCTATCTATCTATATATGTATTCTTAGGTGCCAGGAGGCAAAAATGCTGTGAAGACAAATGAATCAAGGTGAAAGATTAAACCCTGAAGGTTATTGTGCCATTTTGTATTTCATGTTAGGAATAGATTTCCCTTCTTAGGTGGTAAGTATTAAAAGGTCAAGATGAAAAATAAAATATGTAGCTGGAGAAAATATGTCACTAGCACGGAGAACTGAGGGTGCAAAGCCTATGACATGAGGTATATTTGGTAAGTTCAAAGAGGAGAGAGAGATCATGGTGGCTTCAGGGCAGTAAGGCAGGTAGAGGGAGTAGATGAGAGCAGGAAGAGTCTAGATGCCAGTCTATAGGCTTTGAACTTTAGTCAAGATAAAAGACTTTATTCTGAGTTCATGGAACCCTTTTGAGCACAGCATTCGCATGAACGGATGCAGGCTGCTCTGGCTGCTGGGTGGTGGTGGAGGGTTTATTAGATGTACAGCACGAGTGAGGGGAGATTAGTGGGTGCTTGGATCCTCCAGTCTCATCTCACCAAGAGCTCCCTCCCTCCCTTTCCCCCTTGCTCCCGTTCTCCTTCCTTCAGTGCTTCCTGTTTGTCTTCCTCCTGTCTTCTTTTTTCTACTTTTCTTCATCTTCCCTTCCCTTCCCCATGTGTTACAATTTTAAAAGATTTAGTGACTGTTTATTATAAAGAGTTTTTTTTAGAAAGTAATTCAACTCTGTTAAAAAAGTTAAAGGTACCACAGGCTCTGCCAAATGATGGAGAGAACTATTCAGAAAACATGTCTTAACTAAATAGTGCAGAAAAAGAATCAAGATTGTTTCTAGGGTTTGGGTATTGAGGAAATGAAGGAATGGTCATTGCTCATAAATGCTGAAATATCTTCAAATAAAAGGATTTGGAGAATGACCATAACAAGGCTGATCTTGGGTATATGTTGTGTTTTTCCAAGTGGCAATGCTGAGTAGAATGTTGAATACACGATTTTCACTTTGAGAAAAGAAGACTATATTGTACTGCAAATCACAATTAGGAATAGCCTTTGAAAGGAATGGGCTCTCCTTGTTCTCTGTAATTGAAATGGGGGCCAATGTCATGCCAGGTTTTCAAGGCTCTCATGCAGAACAAGTAAGTACTGTCCACACTGCCATTGGGTTTCCTGAGATTAAAACAGATATTCTTTTGTTGGTGTTGCCTTTTAATTTAATTTTAATTTTACTTTGGGTTTTACTGGAGACTGAGTTTTGCATCGTAGCTCATGCTGGTCTTGATTTACTCCACACCCTAGACTGATCTAGGCAATTCTCCAACCTCAACTGCCAAGTGCTGGGATTATAGATTTGATGTGAGCCACTATGCCATTTATTATTCATAAAAGAATGAGAGCATGTAAATAAAGTCTGCTGTAGACCAGATCCTCTTCTTGAACTTTCCCAGGTCTGGTTAATGGGCATGCTTTCTGAAACTAATCAGCCAAGCGTCACTGCTCATAATGTGGTCCCGGAACTCAGGGACTGTGTGTCAGAATTAAGTGGGTACATTTCAAAGTGGAGAATCCTGCACTAAAATGCCAGCCATAGTAAATCATAAGAACAGCCATGGTCCTGGGATCTTCATTTGCTTTCATTTTTTAGAATGATTTGCTGCCTTGTATCTGCCTAAATGATTTGGTGTTGTGTTGCAGTGTTTCAATATAAAGTAAAATACTTTTCCATACTTTAATAAATGTATTTCAATTTAATGGTTGTTTGCATTGTTTATGTATTTGAATTGCCTTGCTCATATTCTGGGCTATTGGGATTAGAATATATTTAATTTCAGTCAAATAGATTTTAATGTCCTTTAAACAGAAAGCAAAATTTAATTGTTCTGCTTTTCCTCAAAAGTATAATTTTAGGATATACATAATTGTAGTAGAAAGTACTCAAAATAGAAAAGAAAGATAAAAAGAAAAGAAAAAAAAAGAAGGAATGGAAAAAAACCTTAAGTTGTAAATAATGAATTACAATGCACTTAAAGTATCAAATATTAGTGATTTCTTATTTGGGGCACATGACACAGCTGTGTTCCATTTCTCAGCCATAATATGATTTAAATAGAGAAAGAAAAATGATTGTGGCCAAGCAGTACAGTGTGGTAGGCAGAACACTTCCTTGCCTGCGTTCCTTCTTACTTGATAATTTTTTCCGTATTTCACATGGCAGATCCCTGGCCTTCTCCTTGTGCAGGTTGCTATGATTAGTAGCTCTCTCTCTCTCTCTCTCTCTCTCTCTCTCTCTCTCTCTCTCTCTCTCTCTCTCTCTCTCTCTCTCTCTCTCCAGCCCATCATGAGCATTTAGAGTGAGGGTAAAATATTCTCTTGTAACTTTAGCTTGTTGATTCCAGGACACAATGCAAAGAAGCCTTTCAGTCATTAGGTTTCCTAAGGAAGTGGAACACCTGAACCTACTTTTCCGTTAAGAAAGCAGATAATTGAAGGAGCTGAAGGGGCTTGCAACCCAATAAGAACAACAATACCAACCAACCAGAGCTCCCATGAACTAAACCACCATCCAAAGAGTACACATGACAGACCCATGGCTCCACCTTCATATGTAGCAGAGGATGGCCTTGTTGGGCACCAATGGGAGGAGAAGCCCTTGGTCCTGCCAAGGTTCCCCCAGTGTAGGGGAATGTCAGAGCAGGAAGGTGGGAAGGGGTGGGTGGATGGGCATGGGAGCATCCTCCTAGAAGAAGGCGCAGGGGGCATGGGACAGGGGTTTATGGACAGGAAACCTGGAAAGAGGATACTATTTGAAATGTAAATTAAAAAGTATCCAAAAAAAAAAGAAAGAAAGCAGATAATTGAACTAGCATAAGCCTTTTTTTCCTACTTTCAACACATTAGGAGTGTTTGTTGATATTTTGAATATTGACAATAAAGAGGTGGGTGCTGTGTGCATTTTCTAATACAGTTTACTACTGCAAAGTTTGACAAATTAAAATAAAAAGCAAAACTAACTACAAATAAAATTGTAAGCCAATGGCCACTGCGGTATTTTTTTTCTTTCTTTCTTAAAACAACCACATGCCTAACAAAATATCCAGTAGCAGTGATTGGAGGAAGTTTTTGTTCTCTGTTCTTTGAGGATTATAGCCACGTGTCTTAGAAGAATGCTTTGATGCAGAAGAAGTACAATGGCTCTGCTGGAGTTAACAGACAAAGTTTAATCCAACCAAGAGGCGTGTTGCTAATAAATCAGACAGATTCTGGGTCCATACCTCCTAAGATATGTTGCTATGTCTAACAGTTTGGCCAAATAGTTCAGAAGCAATGATCCCAGATTTCTAGCCAATCATCACTTACCTAATCAATGAATAATTATCTACAATGATCATTTGTGATTTGCCAGACTCCCGCATCCAGGTTCATAGGACAGTATTAAGGCACTGGAGTTCAATTTTCAAATCAGGACATTGAAATCAGAGCTAGCATAAAAAGTGGCTCATTGATTAGTATTCCACAGAGATTCACCATTCTAGCATGCAGATTAAAGATAAACTAATATACCGAAGACTCTACTTAAGGAGCTGTTTAGAGTAAATTATAGGCACTAAGAGTCAATTAAGCATTTTGGGTTATTTCCCCCTGTGTCCTTTTAGGGACACAAAACCAATGAAGCTTATATTATTTTATTCAATAAATGCAAATGTATGTGTACTCAATTGTTAGGAATACAGTGATTTATTATCAATGTTCAGTATTAGATTATGTCATTAAGGAGGCCAAGCATTAGTTTTCCATGAGCTAATGAGATTAGCTTAGTTGTGTCCCTGGAATTCATGTAAAGGTAGAAAGAAGAAAAAAAAAACATCACACACAAGACCTCTATCCTCCATACATGTACTGTGGCATCGCACACATGATCTCTGTCCTCCATACATGTACTGTGGCATCACACACATGACCTCTATCCTCCATACATGCACTGAGGCATGCACACACCTACACTCACATATAAAAGCTCATACATATTCACACAATAGCAATAAAGTAAAGCATTTTAAAGACATTGCATATTCACTGAACAAACATAATACATGCTATATATGTATATGAAGATACATATAATTAAATCTTTATATATTTTCAGTTAAATAACATAGACCATATCAACTTGAAATGAAAATGTTGAATCATTGAGTTATAACTTTCCATTCGGCTGCTCTGTATTTTCATGGTCTGGAGAGTAGCCTTACTTAATGTTTGAGTTTCCACAAATTCTGCCAAGTCCAGATGAATTAGGTCAACAGAGGAAAACATGCTTTCAACTGCCTACGTTAACATTTGCTGTCTGAGAAACTGGGCTAGCTCATCGCCCATCTTGTTAGTCAGTATTTGCCATTTACAGCAGAGTGTGAATGTGATCTGTAAAACCCCCAAATCTTCACGTCATTTAAAATTATTCTAATTTTGATGTTCTTCAGAAAGAGGAAAGCACGACAGGTTGCCAAATTCAAAACTATTACGAAGAAAAGTGGAGTTAAAATGGTTTGGCTTGTCCTAAGTGCCTGACAATCTAAGGGTCTAGCTCAATTTTGCATTCCATTACGGATGTCATGGATAAATGATTTTGGATAGATAGGAAAGAAAATAAGAGTAGAAAGCAATTATTTATAAAAATCATGTAAAATTGTTTTAAATTTTATTTTACAACTAAAATTTTTCTTAAAAGTTGAAAATAAACGTGGAACGACGGATTTAAACTTGCAATTTAACATATTAGATTTTCATGTCTTAGTTCAAAGTTATGTTTTAAAAGTTGTTTTTCATTAGTAAATTAGTAATTCCTGTGATTGAAAAGGTATTCATATATTTAAAGACATTGAACAAAGTGATATACGGAATTTTATGCATTCATCTGTACACCAATAATTCATTTCTAAAATCATTTTACCATTTGACAAACAGTAATCATGGAAACAAAAGTACAATTTGGCTTCATAGAAACCTAAATATGTTGGGCTTGTTTGAAAAGTTTAATTTGTATTCTTATGAATTTTCATACTTAAGCAGTAAATGGTCAATGTTTTAAATTTTAGTAGTAAAGAAACCAAGTATATTTATATTCAGGGTGCTAAATTTGGCAGATGTTAAAAAGTGGAATTTCTAACTCTAATAGGAATCTTATTTTAGTAAGAAAGCTTCAGTTTTAAGTCCTCTTTGCAAATAAATGTAAACACTTTAGATACTGGTTTGGGAGCATTCTTAAGGCTGATATTATTTATTTCTTTTCTGTTCAGGTACTGATTATTAATGTGACTTTATGAAAGGATAACTGCAAAATAACAGTAAGTCTTAAATACTTGCTAGTTCTGGGATTTAATGTTGCATTGTAATACATTGTATGTCCTCTTGGGCGGCTTTCCCCATTCTAATTTTATAGGTCTGTATAGGATATAAAAGCTAAGCCAGACCCTGGACTGTAAGGTACTTATGACAAGCTGACACACTTTAACTCAACGTTTATTTATAATGGTTTTGAACGGCAACCTGCTGTGCAGTCTTCTTTATGAAGAATGTGAATGAATGTAATGGCCTTCCATTCTGCCAAAGGCTTTATTTTCCTTTTGGAATAAATGGTTTCAAATTCAGTGACATTAAAGCAATGCTAAGGTATTGCTTCCCTCTACTGTTTTGAAAATTATAATATTCATGCTGGAAATTGTTGTTGATCAGAAGATCTACTAATTAAACATAATAAAATATGATAATAGCGGTCCTTTCTGTATTGTTATTCAGGGACTAGTCTTAGTTGCTATGATTACAACTTATCTTCACACGCCACTATTTTGGATATTTTTGGAATCATGACTCCTAATATGGTTATGATTTGTATTAAAATTTACTTCTGGCAAGGACAGATGATAGATAGATAGATAGATAGATAGATAGATAGATAGATAGATAGGTAGATAGATGGATAGGTAGATAGATAGATAGATAGATAGATAGATAGATAGATAGATAGATGATAGATGATAGATAGATAGAATATATATGATAGATGTCAGACATAGATGGATAGATAGATAAGATATATACATAGATGAATGATAGAAGAAGGAAGGAGGAAGAAAGAGGCAAGCAGAGAGAAAGAAATAGATTGAGAGAGAGAGAGAGACCCAGGTACAGTAGATGGTAAAATACTGCACCTTTTTTTTTTCTATTTTTTTTTATTAACTTGAATATTTTTATATACATTTTGAAAGTGTTATTCCTTCCGGTTTCCGGCAAACATCCCTTCCTCCCCCCTTCCTTATGGGTGCTCCTCCCACCCTCCCCCCATTGCCGCCCTCCCCGACAGTCTAGTTCACTGGGGTTCAGTCTTAGCAGGACCCAGGGCTTCCCTTCCACTGGTGCTCTTACTAGGATATTCATTGCTACCTATGAGGTCAGAGTCCAGGGTCAGTCCATGTATAGTCTTTAGGTAGTGGCTTAATACTGCACCTTTTATTTGGAGCTGGGAAATAAAGTTAGGACGTCCATGTGTAAATAAGTACTTTACCAGAGAGCGATATTCCCAGTGCAAATCACTAAAATAACTTAAATGTGTGTTTTGGCTGAATTGACCTTTCCTTTTATAAAATGCTGTTTTATTTAAACAAATTTATGTCCACTCTTGGAATTAAAATATTCTTTTCATTCATGAAATATTTCGCCCAAATATACTTATTTACTCAAAAAAGAGAAAAACAATGTCAAATCAAAAGCAGGCAATAAATTTAGATATATGAATATGTACACACATTTGTGCATGTATTATAGAAAAGTGTGTATGAAATGTAATAGAATATCATTAAATATTTTATAGATATGCAATTCTATGTTATAATCAACATAATTTTAAAAAGAATCATACAAGTTTATAAGCAAATTGTTTAAGAATTATACAAATATTTAAATACACACAATTATAATTATATATAAATATATAACTAATCATTGATAAAACTCAAAATAAACATGGATAAAGAAAAAAGGCATAGCCAGGTGTGGTGGCAGATGCTTTTAATCCCAGTACTTGGGATGCAGAGGCAGACAGATCTCTGACTTCAAGGCCAGTATGGTCTATGAATGAAGTCCAGACCCTGTCTTTAAAAAATAGAAAAAAAATTGAGTTGGAAGTTTGATAGGGATTGCACTGAATCTGTAGATTGATTTTGGCAAGATGGCCATTTTTACTATATTAATCCTACCAATCCATGAGCATGGGAGATCTTTCCACCTTCTGAGAACATCTTCAATTTCTTGAGACTTGAAGTTCTTGTCACACATAACTTTCACTTGCTTGGTTAGAATCAAACCAAGGTATATTTTATATTATTCGTGACTATTGTGAAAGGTGTCATTTCCCTAATTTCTTTCTCAGTCTATTTATTCTTTGAGTCAAGGAAGGCTAATGATTTGTTTCAGTTAATTTTATATCCATCTACTTTGTTTTTTTTTTTTTTTTTTTATCAGAATTAGGGATTCTCTGGTGGAATTTTTGGAGTCAGTTAAGTGTACTATCATATCTTCTGCAAGTAGTGATATTTTGACTTCTTCCTTTTGAATTTGAAACCCTTTGACCTCCTTTTTGTTGTCTGATTGCTCTAGCTAGGACTTTGAGTAAAATATTGAATAAGTAGGGAGAGAGTAGGCAGCCTTGTCTAGTCCCTGATTTTAGTGGGATTGCTTCAAGTTTCTCTCCATTTAGTTTAACGTTAGCTACTGGTTTGCTGTATATTGCTTTTGCTATATTTAAACATGGACCTTGAATTCTGGATCTTTCCAATACTTTTAACATGAAAGGGTATTGAATTTTGTCAAATGCATTCTCAGCCTCAAATGAGATTATCATAATTTTTCCTTTGAGTTTGTTTACATAGTGAATTACATTGATGGATTTCCCTATATTGAACCATCCCTGCATCCCTGCATGATGGATGATCATTTTGATGTGTTCTTGGATTCAGTTTGCGAGAATTTTATTGAGTATTTTTGCGTTGATATTCATAAGGGAAATGGGTCTGAAGTTCTTTTTCTTTGTTGGGTCTTTGTGTGGTTTAGGTATAAGTGTAATTGTGGCTTCATAGAAGGAATTGGGTAGTGTTCCTTGTGTTTCTATTTTGTGGAATAGTTTGGACAGTATTGGTATTAGGTCTTCTATGAAGGTTTGATAGAATTCTACACTAAACCCATCTGATCCTGGACTTTTTTTGATTGGGAGACTTTTTTTTTCTTTTTTCTTTTTTTTCGGAGCTGGGGACCGAACCCAGGGCCTTGCGCTTGCTAGGCAAGCGCTCTACCACTGAGCTAAATCCCCAACCCCGATTGGGAGACTTTTAATAACTGCTTCTATTTCTTTAGGATTTATGGGACTGTTCAGATGATTTATCTGATCCTGATTTAACTTTGTTATCTACTGTTTGTCTAGAAAATTGTCCATTTCATCCAGATTTTCTAGTTTTGTTGAATATAGGCTTTTGTAGTAGGATCTGATGATTTTTTTTAATTTCCTCGGATTCTGTAGTTATGTCTCCCTTTTCATTTCTGATTTTGTTAATTTGGACACACTCTCTGTGTACTCTGGTTAGTCTGGCTAAGGGTTTATCTATCTTGTTGATTTTCTCAAAAAATGGTTTTGTTGATTCTTTCTATAGTTCTTTTTGTTTCTACTTAGTTGATTTCAGCCCTGAGTTTGATTATTTCCTGCCATCTACTCCTCCTGGGTGCATTTGCCTCTTTTTGTTCTAGAGCTCTCAGGTGTGCTGTCAAACTGCTAATGTATGCTCTCTCAAGTTTCTTTTTGGAGGCCCTGAGAGCTATGAGTTTTGCTCTTAGCACTGATTTCATTGTGTCCCATAAGTTTGGGTATGTTGTGCCTTCATTTTCATTTAAATTCTAAAAAGTCTTTAATTTCTTTATTCCTGTCTTAACCAAGTTATCACTGAGTAGAGCGTTGGTCAACTTCCATGTGTATGTGGGTTTTCTGTTGTTTTTGTTGTTACTGAAGACCAGCCTTAGTCTATGGTGATCTGGTAGGATGCATGAGATTATTTCAATCTTCTTGTATCTGTTGAGGCCTGTTTTGTGACAGATTATATGGTCAGTTTTGGAGAAGGTACATGAGGTGGTGAGAAGAAGGTATATTCTGTTGTTTTAGGATAAAATATTTTGTAAATATCTGTTAAATTCATTTGGTTCATAACTTCTGTTAGATTCTCTATGTCTCTGTTTAGTTTCTGTTTCCATGATCTGCCCATTGATAAGAGTGAGGCATTGTAGTCTCCATCTATTATTGTGTGAGGGGCAATGTGTGCTTTGAGCTTTAGTAAAGTTTCTTTTATGAATGTAGGTGCCCTTCCATTTGGAGCATAGATTTTTCAAGATTGAGAGTTCATCTTGGTGGATTTTCCTTTGATGAATATGAAGTGTCCTTACTTATCTTTTTTCATAACTTTTAGTTAAAAGTCAATTTTATTTGATATTATAATGGCTACTCCAGCTTGTTTCTTGGGACCATTTGCTTGGAAAATTCTTCCAGTCTTTTCCTCTCAGGTAGTGTCTGTCTTTGTCTCTGAGGTGTGTTTCCTTTATGCAGTAAAATGCTGGGTCCTCTTTATGTATCCAGTCTGTTAGTCTAGGGTTTTATTTTTAATTGGGGAATTTAGTCCATTGATATTAAGAGCTATTAAGGGATAGTGATTGTTGTTTCCTCTTATTTTTGTTGTTAGAAGTGGAATTATGTAAGTGTGTCTCTCATCTTTCAGATTTGTTGCAAGAAGATTACTTTCTTGCTTTTTCTAGGGTGTAGTTTACCTCTTTGTGTTAGAGTTTTCCATCTATTATCCTTTGTAGGACTGGATTTGTGGAAAGATATAGTGTACATTTGGTTTTGTCATGGAATGTCTTGGCTTCTCCATCTAGGTTAATTGAGAGTTTTGCTGGACATAGTAGCCTGGGCTGGCATTTGTGTTCTTTTAGCGTTTGTATGACATCTGCCCCGGATCTTCTGGCTTTCATAGTCTCTGGTGTAATTCTGATAGGTCTGCTTATCCTTCTTCCCTTACTGCTTTTAATATTCTTTCTTTGTTTTGTGTATTTGGTGTTTTGAATACTATGTGATGGGAGGAATTTCTTTTCTGGTCCAATCTATTTGGAGTTCTGTAGGCTTCTTGTATAATTATGGGCATTTATTTCTTTAGGTTAGGGAAGTTTTCTTCTATAATTTTGTTGAAGATATTTACTGGCTCTTTAAGTTGGGAATCTTCACACTCTTCTATACCTATTTTCCAAAAGTTCGATCTTCTCATTGTATCCTGGATTTCGTGGATATTTTGGGTTAGGAGCTTTTTACATTTTCCATTTTCTTTGATGGATGTGTCAATGTTTTCTATGGTATCTTCTGCTCCTGAGATCCTCTCTTCTATCTCTTGTATTCTGTAGGTAATGCTTGTGTCTATGACTCCTGATCTCTTTCCTAGGTTTTCTTTGTCCAGGGTTGTCCCCCTTTGTGATTTGTTTATTGTTTCTATTTCTGTTTTTAAATCCTGGATGGTTTTGTTCAATTCCTTCACCTGTTTGGTTGTGTTTTCTTGTAATTCTTTAAGGAATTTTTGTGTTTCTGCTTTAAGGGCTTATACTTTTTTACCTGTGTTGTCCTGTATTTCTTTAAGGGAATTATTTATGTCCTTCTTAAAGTCCTCTATCATTATGAGATGTGATTTTTAAATCCAAATCTTCTTTTCCAGTGTGTTTGGATATCCAATATTTGCTTTGGTGGGAGAACTGGGCTCTTACAATGCCAAGTAGTCTTGGTTTCTGTTGCTTAGCTTCCTGTGCTTGCCCTCACCTTCGGGTTGTCTCTGGTGTTAGCTTGTCTTGCTGTCTCTGAGAGTGGCTTAACCCTCCTGTAAACCTGTGTCAGCACTC
The DNA here is from genome assembly GCF_011064425.1 of Rattus rattus. Classification (NCBI taxonomy): domain Eukaryota; kingdom Metazoa; phylum Chordata; class Mammalia; order Rodentia; family Muridae; genus Rattus; species Rattus rattus. The sequence goes on along the minus strand of NC_046157.1, from coordinate 64,630,132 downwards.
CTGTAGACCTGTTTTCTTAAAGCAGGATCTGCATACAGAGAGCTGTGGAACTGGTTCAGCTCTGGGTGCAGGCAGAAACCGGAAGTGACCTTCCCAGACTGCTCCTGGGTTTGCGTGTCCTAAGGCCTGCAGGCAATGTTGCTTAGAGGAGAAGAGTTGGTCTTACCTCTGCTCTCAGGTGTCATATCTAGTCTTTAGAGCCTTCAATTGTGCATTCATAAAACAAACCTCATGGATTCTGTAATGTTTCAGAACTTAAGTTCTATCACAGTAGTATTACTAAGCTAGATCATGTGTTTGTGAAACTCTTTCAGAGTAAGGTTAAGAGAATTGTGTGTATTGTAGGAGCAGGGAGTACAGTTATCTTTGAACCTAAATCCAAGGCAAGAGATGAGGATCAAGCAGACTTAATTTCACTGATGCATGAAGACAAAGTTGACAAGAGTGAGCCAGTTTAAACCATACATATTTATTAAGCACTTACTATGAACCAGATACTTTTGAAAACATTATGGTTGTAGCAGTGAATAGAAGACCAGAAAGCAAGTTTTTACATATAAGTGGGAAGTAAAGAAAAAGTGGAGAGAGGACAAATATTAAATAGAAAATAACAAACCAATATTCTGATAAGTTGAATACATAAAAAAATAAAGAAAATGGATAAGATGCTATGGAAAGGGTATAGCATTATTTTGGTTGGGAAAACTTTGAAATTGATAGCAGCTGAGGAGAAATGTGAAAGTAGAAGGGGGGTATGTTGTGATGGTTATCCTAAAAGGAGCATTCTACAGAGGGAAAAGACAGGAATAATACCATTTATTTGTACAGAATAAAGAGACTAATAGGAAAAGGTGAGCCCCTGTTGTGCCATGGAGAAAAACATTTTCCTTCTTTCTATAACATGTATTCATTTCTGTTTGGGTTTGTGTGTGTATGTGCGTGTACATGTGCATGTGTGCTTGCGCGTGCACGTGCGCGCGCGCGTGTGTGTGTGTGTGTAAAACTGCATCATCAAACTGGTATGAAGGTGGGCTTGTGGAAGTCATAGGACCTCCTGTAGGTTTTGATTTTCTCTTCCATCTTGTGAGTTCAGTGGATCAAACTCCAGCCATGAGTCTTGGTGGCAAGGTTGTTTACCTGCTGAGTTGTTTTTCTGGTCCAGAATTACTGAATGTTAGTTAAAATGGAAGCCATTCAGGCATTTGGTTGAAGTAAATGAATTTGTCTACATTTTAAAGATTTCACTATGTTAGATAAAAAGCAACTGAGGGAAGGGTGAGGAGTTATGGTAGCTCATCAGATAATGTTTATAGTAGGTGCTTATAAACAGAGAGAATTATAGTGAGTGATTTTAGTTTAACTTTTAAAATAATATTTTTATTCTTTGAAAGTTTCATACACTTACATAATGCCTATTGGTCACATCTAAATGCCACCATCTTCAACTTCCTATCGTATGCCCACCTGTCTGCTCTCAAACCTCACATTCTTTTATTTTAATTGTTATTGGTATTAATAGTCCCATAAGTTTACTTACTGCTGTTCATGTAATGAGCACTCACGGGGGCATGAGCTATCAATCCACTGCCATATCCCTAAAGGATATCCCTACTCTTCCTCCTCTGGTACCCACCGACAAGACCCTTTTCTTATCCATGATGGAATTGTGGTCTGGAGCAGGTAATTCAAATGGCCATGAGATCATGTGTGGGAGAGACATTCACAAGAGCATTAAGTGAAATATGGATTCTTTAATACAGTGTTGGTATGTGGCAAGCTCAGAGTTAGTAATTAGCTTATTTTCCTGACCATAGCACACTGGAGGCTCAATTTTGTTCTTTGTGAAAGTCCAGTGTTGTAATATGAGTATTTTTCTTACTACATAGCTCTAAGTACCAGCCAAACACATCGTCCATCCTTGATAGCTAAATAAATAAAAAATATATTTTTAGAAAAGTAGAAATCTTTGTTATGGATAAACCAAGACAACCTAGATTGGACTGCAGGCAAACCGTTTCAAGTTTGATTGAACACAGCATCTCACTCTTCACTGTGGGTCCATTGCTTTAGCGCCCATTTCACTTCCCAACAATCTGTTTCTTCTAGGAATCAGTCTAGAGCAGGGCATCTTTCTGCATGGCCAAGGTGCCAGGCACTTCTGAGAACTGCCAGTTAACCCATCACAAAACAGAAGCACAAGCATTGAGTGTGAGCTTCTAGAAATTTCTATAAACCTCCCTTGACTTTGTGATTTTGTACATATTGGCTCAAATAATACATTACGCACGTCTTAATATCTTTTTTCCCCTTTGTTTCTTGTTAGATATATAAAGCACTCAGAAAGAGATAGACTGGCCTTGCACTTTCCAGTCTACTAAAGGTTATTATAGGACAGCTTGGTCAACATTAACATGTGTTTCTCACTTCCTGGAGCCTCAAGAACTACAATGAGGTTGCATAATTACATCCTCAAAGGAACTCACAGTTTGATTAAGAAGCTTCCCTTCCCCTAAGAAAATTCATGTGAAATCATTCAGAATGCGAGCAGTCATATTTAAATGCTAGATAGGGTATTAGTAGAATTGCATTTGTATGTGCTAAAATTCTACGTCATTTTATACAATCTCCTGGATCTCCTCCTATTACTATTTAACTTTGATAGGACATTTTCTCATGGTGCGCATTGAGTGTTTATGAGGAGGATACCTAGTAAAACATGAATTTGTCCATCCCATGTGATTTTTCCATGAAAATTCTGAACATTTGCACTTAGAAATTATGTATGAGTAATCTCATAAAAAAGTGAAAGGTCCTAAATCCTCAATAATAAGTTTTTTTGATAGGTATGCTATTTTTCAATAAACAGCCACCTATTTTCAAGATCTTACCAGAGAAAATTATTATCATAGCTAGGAGTAAGATATGCAAACAAGACTTTTTAATCTTGAAAAATTTGCAGAGCATAATTTGAACATGACATCAATTTTAAAAAGTTTTAGTTAATTTATCCTAAGTCATTGTTCCTTCTATTAGAACCAGAGGCCTTGGAAACCTCACCCACACAAACTCCCTGTTTCCCTGTGCCGGTGACAGCGGGAACATGCTTTGTACTATTAAATTGTTGTTACTGCCCTCTAGTGGCAACAGCTAATCCTTGTTCTTTTTCCACCGATGTCTGAGCCACAGAAATTCAGAACCTGAAGGGCAGGCCACAGCTAGGGTACTGCGAGGAGTTAAATAGGAACCAGAACCTCGTATCATTGTAGTTCAGGAGTTTGTTCAAAGAATAAGCCGGGTCTCTGTATGGGGAAAAGAGGAAGGAGGTTTCATCCATGCATCTGATTGATTTGCCGTGTGAAGCACCACATTCAATTATCATTTTTCAAAGAACACGGTTTTCTCTTTACATGTTTGAAGGCAGGTGGCTTTCCATTTCCTCAGAAAATGACTCTCGAAATTTAAGATAGCTTATATGATATGTGCTCAGAAGTTACAATGTATACCGTACAGTGGGGATCTATCCAGATTCAGGCTGTAGGAGCTAGAAATCCTACCCCCTGCCTCACTGGTGATGATGTTCTCAGGCTGTTCATGGTCAGCCAGAGTTTGAATAGCTAAAACCTTGGATGGTTGACCAGAGAAATTTCAGAAGTGAAGATCTATCCTAGAATAGTCTTTATTGTGGAATTATCTTATAATGTGACGAAGCACTCCATTCAATGATTTATTGAAAAAAATATCAATTTATTAGATTTACACCTCACTTCGTAGGTAACCTTGAGGGGATACTAAGAAAATTGAAGCTTTATTCTCATCATTTGTGTATGTACACACTTAGAATCATTAGTACACTTGTACAGTCAGAGAAGTATTCATGGTTCATATAACTAAATGACCTGAAATAAAACAAATTTATATGTTAAGAGAAAGTCATTACAAGTTTGCATTATATGTAGTGCATAGTCAGCAATAAATGTCAGCATTGCCAATGGGTATCACGGAGCAAATTTACAGGCTCACGGGAGCATACTCTCTGGAAGGTTTCCTTCAGCGCAGAGACGATTTTGACATTTCCATAAAAGAAACTTAATATATGAATCCATGAGAGGTGTTACCTTGAGGTTTGACCGAAAGATAAAATAAATAAGAAGTCAGAGAATGATTCTGTAATAAAATTCAGTTGAGCGTGGGTACATGAAGAATGACATTAAAGAAAAGTTGGGATTATTTACTTTTCTCTCTTACCGTTACCTCGAACCAAGAGCAGGTGGGAAGGGAAACGCGTCAAGTTCAACATCCAATTCACATCATGCCATAGCACATGTAAACCGTATGAACACAAAAGGGCAAAGACTCTGGGTAAACATAAGGTTTTGTGTCTTCTGTGGGGAAATGGGCCATAAAAATATCTATTGTTTTGCAAACAAATCATATTGCACGTGTGTTTGAATTCTGTAATTGTTGTGCTGTCGATAATTTTATGTAGTTTGAAAGCTGTGTGGCATCCATAGTTCGAGATGAATTATTAAAGTGAGAGATGTATTCATATGGGTAAAGTTTTAAGTAAAAATAGAAAGTTTTTACCAATGTAATTGGAAGAAAGGGCATATATTGATCTGAAAGCATTTTTTTTTCATACAGTTGGTCCCTAAGTTTGTATAAGTTGATGCTTCTCAAATTTTGAAACTAAGGTTTAATGCTTTCTCTGGAGTGTACTAAATTTCAACTTATCATGTATTGCTACTGAACCTTAAAGTGACATGTGACATATTAGAAAGATTTCAAATTATGAGTTAGTATCAGAGTTGCTATAACTAACCAAAGTTGGTATTACTAATTGTGTGGGCTGTCAATATAAAGGTTTTAATTCTCTTTCTGAAAATTCTTCCTTCCTCTGGTGTTTTATAAGTCAGTGGTTTTGGTCGGCAGCCTTGGAGGTTGGGAGAACAGCAGGAGGATGAGAAGCCAGTGCCATGTATCAAGCTTAGGCAGCACAATGCAGTCTATGAATACGATTATTAGACTTTATTTATTGGATGATGGAATTCAGACTGATGCGGTCATCAAAGGATCAAGGAATTACTGGATTCTGTACCCAAAAGTGCATTTCCAGTGTCTTGTTCCTACAAGCCCGACTCTCGGGGCACATACACAAAAGGGAATTGAAAACCATATACTTGTACGTTTACAGTCATAGCAGCATTATTTACAATAATTCCCAAGAAAGGGGAAAAACCCAAATGATCACTGAGGATAAAGCTGGCATATCCAATACGTGCTTGAGATATTATTCTGCCTTAAATAAGAGTGAATGTCCTGTTCACATGTTTTCATATGAAGGATCCTTGTGGCATAATTATATTAAAAAAACAAGCCAGAAACAAGGGGAGAAATATTGTAAGATTCCCACCGTCTGAGGTCCATAGAATAGTCAAATGGATAAGGAAAAATACCAAGGCTAGTGGTTACTGAGCTAGAAGCAGCAAATGAGACTCGTGGGTTAATAACGGAGCATTTCAGTGTGGATGATATAGAAACTCTAGACCTGGATACAGCAATGTAAACGGAACCATTCCACTGAAATATGCATTTAAAGCGACTGAGATGATTGACTCTATAATGTTTCATATGTGTCTATTTACGAGGTCTCAGTGTTCCTCCTTATGGAGATTTCTTGTGGGGATTACGACAGAGCCTGAGACACCTGTTACTACTCTCAACGTAAAGCTAGAGGCGACAATTGTTTAGCTGATGGTGTTACTGTTTGCACATAGAAGATAAAGATTGAAAGCTGTTACAAATTGCGAGAAATTCAAGAAAACATTCCACTTTCCACTGAAGTCAAAATAAGCTTGAGAACTAAACACAAAGATGTAGAAATACTTTAAAACACTGTATAAATGTAAGATGAGTCACTCATTCACTTCGCCTCCTTCCTGCTGTCATAGAAATAGAATTAATATCACCAGCTCTGAAGGAAACTGACATTTTAAAGCAGGGCATCGGCATGAATGAAATTCTCGAACAATAAATTGACAAAAACAATATGCCAGTGAATTAAACAAGGACAAAACCAAAAGCAAATCTACGAGCAAAACCAAAACCACCAACTCCCCTACGTAATACCCTCATCTAAACAATTCCACGTGCAGTGCCACTCGCTCCTTACTAAGCACTGAAAAAAATATAATTGTGAAGTTTCATAACTAACTTAGAAATTGCAAACTGCCAATTTAAGTAGAGAATATGCCCGGAAACACAGGAGTGTTGATAAGTGACACGAAGCAAACCAAAGTGTTCCTTTGTGCTTGGCTACACAATGTAGTTAGTATCGAGCAAGTGTTGAAAATTTTGCATATTCTTCATAATGGCCTTTTTAGCACATGAAGAAACAATGGGATAGTGCTTAGTCCACAGTTTACAAGTTTTTTGGATAGAAATTTTTGGACATAAATATTTGCATCAATTAGAAGTCATACCCATCTTAAGCCATCTCAATCTAAACAATAATAAAGTAGAAATATTCTTAGATTAATGCATATTAGACAACATGGGATTATGCTATTTTAGGAGTGATCATAAATGAAGCTTGGAGCAGAAGATGAATTTTAGCTTCTCACAATAACGTCATTGAAGGTTAGATGGTGGTACATGCCTATGATACCAGCAGTTGTTGTTCGAAGCAGGAGGACCAGAAATCAGATGACATACTCAGCTTCCTTGATGGTTTGGGGTCACTAGGAGCAACTGAGCCCCTGGCTCAAACAGGAACAACAGAACATTTAAAGCAAACGCATGACTCTTTGGTGTCTTCGCTGGTCCGATGGTTTGTTTGTTTTTTCAGGTATGCTAGGAGTAGAGCCCAGGATATTACATGTCATAGGCAAATACTTCACCAATGAGTGTAGACAAATACAATGAACATGTCGTTTAAAACTTTCTCTGCATAAGCATTATTTTCACTGGACAAATGTGTTCAAGCAGTGATCTCATTGCCAGTCTGCCTTGTTGCTCCAAGTTGAATGAAGTGAGGCGACTTTTGTCTCTGTTTACTCATCTTTTTTACATTATGAAAATGCTGGGAGATATTATCACTTTACAGCTCCTAAAATTTTTCGGAGTTTAGTTAGTATTTGGGGCTGAGTGTCCGACCATCTGCATTACTACTTCCCCAAACAAACTGGTTTGGTTTTCTACATGACTGTGTCATATAACTCGTTATAACATGCTAGTAAGCCCTGAGTTAAAAACCATAACTGGTATTTAAAAGTTTGCTAAATTTTTCATCTTCCTGCCTCATGAGGTTGCAACATTTTATCTTATTAGCATGTAGGAAACATGAAATTATTTTATTCATTGCGGAATGCCACCTAAGAACATTTTCCTCCAAACAAATTGGCAATTTTGTTTTAAAACATGTATTGAACCAAACAATTAAAGCCATTTTTAGATCATTTTATCCTTTAGACTGTTAATATAAAGTACATTCAAGTCTAAAGTAAACCTTGTCTCAGGTAAAAGTTCTGAGAAGTAGCATAGAATGGTTGACTGAAAAGAATAAAAGATAAACTGAAAATTAAAACATCACTCTCAAAATTTAGGATGTACATAAAGCAGCCAGTTTAAACACCAATAATTTTGTGCTGGTATCAAAAAGAAAGAATAAAAGAGTAGATAGAGAAATGGACTATAGGTCAGATTTCTATAAGTAAATCGTGCAATTAAAATTTAGATTTTCAAGTATCTGACAAGTACTGCCAGATATTTCCAATAATTTAATATTATTTGATCATCACTCTTAACTTCTAAGTGGAAAATTAGACTTTCTCAGCTGTTCTTGAAAACAGAATTCACCGTACAGTTAAAGCTGATATTACTTAATCTAATATAATACCACTAAAGCTGATATTACTTAATCTAATATAATACCATGTTATTTTACTTTCAGAGGCTTTGGTATCAGCCAAACTATGTTTCAAGAATTTAGAATCCACAAAATACATTTCCTTTAAAGGAAATCACATGCCTCAGTACTACTGTAATAAACACTTCTAGAATGTATGCTGTGGATGAATTTCAACAAGTAGTATCCCCTTTATTTTAGATTATTTGAGGAAATAATGTCATTTCAAGTAGGAAAATCTGGATAATTTGGTGTGGAGAAGATGTCAGCAATTCTGACGTCCTACTTAATGTGGGTGTGGGTGGATACACTTCTAGCTGTAGAAATTACCAGCTATGGGCGCTAAAGCTGTAGACCATTCTAAAATGTAGACAGCACATTGTCTTGTTACATTCTAGGTAGCGGGATTGCCGTGGCATCTCGTTTACTGCCCTGGGGTATTAAGCACCCCTTCATCCAGGGCATCCAAGCTGTATCTGCTATTTTTAGATGGCACATAGTAAGCATCGGGTTGTCAGGCTGAATTTCACTCTATCCCACTGCTCATGCTTAAGTAAATTTATTTTACTTAATACACAACCTAAAGTACACGTGAAGTCACGTCGATAACTCAATATACCAAAGAGAAGATGTAAAATTCTTCCTTTAAATAAGAAAGAGAAAGGTCTCAGCTTGGGGGAAAAAAAGAAAACTGATCTGTGTTGGGATTGCTGACATCTCTGAGGAGAACAAATGGCTTAAATCCTTGATGTCTAGAGTCTGTTACATGGTGCTAGGCAATCCCACTGATAAGGGAGGGCTATGGTTATCTGACTTGCCTGACCACTATTTATTTCCAATATAATATGGAATACTAGATGACCAGACTTAAGATCTCAAATAGATTCCAGAAAAGCAATTATCAAACATTGATACCTAATAAATGCCAGCAGCTTTCTCTTGTGTTGCCTTATTGCAGACTTCACTGTCTGATAGCACTGTGCTGGCTTTTAATGCAAATGGGTATCAACTGACTCATTATCTTATTCATCTGAGGTCATTCAGGCAAGCATTTTATGAGTCATAACCAGTTAGACTGGAAAGGGGCTTATAGTTGGGGGTTGGTACTTTCCCCAGAGACTTGCAGTCTTCCACATTACATGGGAACATTTCTAATGTTTTAAATGGCAACCTAGCACAATTTCTAGAAATCAGCTAGAATTGACGGCCCCAGTCAAATCCAATAATTAATAAAATATATTTTATACCTGCAAACAGCTATATACTATGTTTTAATATTGATAAGACCTCCACACTCTCTTTAATTTTGCCACACCATCCTGCTAAATTAATTTTGAAACAAGTTCTCAGTTATTCCAAGCTGGCTTTCAACTTTCAATGTATCCAAAGAGGAGTGGAACCCCCCCGCCTCTCTGTCACCTCACACAGTTTATATACTGCTATGGTTATCCTCCTAGTTATACATTTAAAATATGATTATTTGTTTAAGTATTTGACAAATATAATTTTATTTAAATACTGCTGCTACTTTCTACATCCTAGGAATGGCATTGACTTTCTCCTGGTGATACACTAAAGGACTGACGAGTCTTCTCATGTTAACATCCTTGACATTTCTTATTTGAAGTAGAAATGAGTGAACTAGAATAGTATATTTTACTTGAGTCAGGTGAATGGGCGAAAAGTTGGAAGTCATTGTCTGCCACACCTTCACAAACAGCAGTGTATTAAGGTGTTAGAGATTCTGCTAAGGGACATGAAAATATTCATGGGTGAGTACTCAATTCATACATCCACCAGTTTCATACCACGGCAGGTCTGCAACTCTGTGTCCTGGAACTCACTATGTAGAACAGGCTGGCTTCAAACGCATAGAGATCTGCCTGCCTCTGCCTCTCCAATGCTGAGATTAAAGGCGTGCCCCTACTCCTGACTCGATTTGGAACTCTTAAAAGAAATATGGGGAAGACTTTATAGTGTAAGCTCAGAAGCAAGCAATAAAAAACTGATTATGGTCTTATTATTAACTGATAAAACTGGTCTTATTTGAATCAAATCACTAAATCACGTTGGTAGCTCAAATTTGCTTGTTCATCACTGAGTTGGGTTCCTATTGGTTTCTATGGCAACCTAGATCCTCCCCAGTATGTTGGGTCCCAGAATTAATTCTTTTTAAGGAGAAAAATAAATGAAGAATATTTACTTTCACAATACAATGAAATATTTAGTTAGGAAACCACAAAAAGAAAATAACACTGATAAGTTCTCAAAGTCCTTTAAAAACTAAATATGGTAAAATAAACATCTTTATACAGCTTAAATCTGTACTAACATTTTGGAAAAGAGTAAAATTATGGTGGATTACTAGAAAAATTAAAATGTGATACTTGGCTCTAAATTCTGTTTTTCCAGTCATTTATTCCACTGATTATTTTATCACAATTTAAAAAGTTAAATTCTAAATTTTTTCTGATATTTTTCTTTCTCTGAGAAAATGGAGATTCTTCCGAAAGCCCCTACTCTCAGACCGTACCTTTGATAGTACAGCATTGCCAAGCACACATATAAGGAGCAGCCTTATCAGGGAAAGGGAGCTTAGAGACACTGAACACACAGGGGTACACATATCATAGTTCCTGAGTTTATATCTACCAGGGAAGACACATTGCTAAGGACAGAATGTATTATAGTACATTCTTGTAAGTTCTGCAGAATGCAGCAGGGGAAAGGATAGGGAGAAGAGAGCAAATTGCCGCTCACTGAAGGACATTTCCTCTGAATCTGTTGACATCCATTACTTTCCATAAGTAAATGTTTAATCATCCCTATTATGATTATATGCATGATATGGAGGATGTCTATGGATGACGTCTATGCATGACATCTATTATCTGCTCATTTCTAAGTCATTGAACGAGATACGAGATTGTTTGAGGGGGGAAAATCACTTATTTCCTCAGGTTATGTCTTTTTTTTATGTCTTATTTTTAATGCTTTTAAATACACACTTTAAGTATAACTTGTACTTTATAATTATGTAATATAAAAAATGAAAAAAAACATGTTTGGTTTGGTTATTGGTTTGTGTTTAAAAGATATTTTAAAAGTTATTCAAATATTTATTTAAAAGATACTTTACTTATGCTCCTTATTGCTTTATTGTTAAATTGGGTTGGTTTTGTAAAGCACATTCCATAGCTTGCCTGTACTCTTTTGGATGTATAAAGACTGTTTTATTTTCTAAATAACAGAGACGTAGAGATAGTGAATATTTTCAATAATATGGTAACTCAGTGACAATGACAATTCATCAACCACTTCAAGGCTTCTTTCTTTATCTGGCATTAAATCTAGAATATTCTTATGTGTAGAGAGGTTCCTAGGTTAACCTATATGATTAACCAATAACATTAGAGTAAATCAATTTGATATCAGCCTATTAGAATTTTGTTCCTATCTGAGATTCTGTGCTTTTATAGACATTAGTACACAAAGTATAGGTAGTTTTTTTACAAAATAATTTTAATAAGAAGCAGATTGAAGATCCAGTTTTGAAATGGTTGCACATGGTTTGTGTATCTAAACCTGATCATCTGTTTTGGTGTCTGGGTTGATTGGCTTAGTCTGAGGGGAGACACTGAGGGACATTTTTGACTTCCAGTGTCTCTTTCTTCCTAGCTCCCTTTCTCACTCTGTCAACATTTTTATAGTTGCTTTGCCTGCCCTCATTTACTTTGGAAAGCCATCCCCAGTCCCAGCCACAGAGCTGTTGTATGACTTGGTTTAATTGTTGATTATATAAATCAACAATTTATATATATATATATATATATATATATATATATATATTAAACCTTGTACCTTTAAGAGTCAAGGGTGAGAGGGTGAGTATTTTCTTCTGGTGTTCATCTGGTTTGCTCAGCTTCGCTGCATCCTGTGATCCTGGTTCATAGCAAGGAGCAGAGCTGTCTCCTGCTCGCGAGTAATCTCAAGGGTTAGTTGTTCAATGAGGATTAGAACCCGGACTACCTCCGTCTCTGTTTTCCCCCAGGCTTTGAGTTGAGTCTTCTAGCCTCACTCATTTGCTTGAGATTTCACCATGATCTTTTAATTTGAATACGTCTTTTGATACTTATGATTATTCCACTTCACATTTCTCTGTGTTCAATGCAGTAAAACAAAAACATCAAGTCATCAATGCTTTGCTGCCATCATTCATATATGTAGAGAGACGGACAGACAGACAGACAGATGGAGACTGAGAAACAGAGGCATCAGGATGTTAATATTTTTTACTAAAAATGAGATCCTTCTCACCCCTATAAGTGAGATTTTTAAAATTTGATCCCAATCATAAATCCTACAGGACATTTAAAAGCATTTTCTAAGAACATTCTAGTTCCATAAGTCAGTTTTTCAATGTACGCAAGGAGGTATTTTATCGTTAAAGGAATGGCCATTGCTCACAAGAGAACACAAAGTACCCTAAGAGAATTGACAACAGTTTCAATGACAAACACCCTTAGTGGGAGATGACCTCCGTGCCTTCACTTTCCTCTGCCCTATTTCTTCAGGGTAGACATGAGCCAGCATCGCTGGTCAAAGGATCTCAAGCTGCTGGGCTGTGGGAAGAGGACTCTGTCCAAGGCTCCGTTATCTCTGCCCTTACTAAGCCAGTCAAGCAGAGATCAAAGCCCAGAACATACATCTCATTATCTAAGAAATGACTAGAAAACCTATGGATCTTCTCAAGACTTCCCCAGCACCCCCTCCTGGGAAAAACAGCATGTAGATTCACAGCAACATAACAACATAACATAAACAACAGTTGCAGAAGTCAAACTACATTCATTTAGGACTGTGAGTCCAGCTTTTTCAAATACTTAGTTTACAGATTTTTATGTAAGACCCTTTTGTATATTTTTCCCTACTATGATAATTAACAGCCCCGTGTTGCAATCTTAAAGGATACCTGTTTGAAATATTCATGTGGGTTCAGAGTTTTTGACTAAACAAAAAAATATTTAATGAAATCAATCCTTCTAGACCTCAAATTGAAACCCAACTCACATGAATATAAATGAGTTTAAATGAATATTACATACATATAAAAAGTCAAATCAGTGAAAATAAATCACCAGCAACGCTTCTGTTCAATTTTAAGGGATGATAAAAAGAATTACTATGCCATGGCTCATTCATACATCACTATAAACCGAAACATATAGATTACATTATACTTATTTATTTTTTTGCCTGATTATGTGTCCTTATAAAAAAGGCCTCTAAGTACTAACCATATGTGGTAAGGTTTTATCTCTAAGGATTTTTATTGACCGTTCAGAATTTTCTTAGGTAAACTCTTTAGGACTACGAGAACTTTAAGAAGAGACTGGTTAAATGGTTAAAACTCCGGAAGTTCACGTAACAAACATTATCTCTGCTGTGATTTTTCTGGGACTGTCTATATCCCAGTGTAGCATTTGTTTACAGTCTTTAGTTCCCTTGCTTTTTCAGACCTCTTTCCTGTCTCTGAGGTTTTGAGAAATGTAATATGAAGAGTCATAACAATCTAATAAGGAAAGTTCTCACAAACCGTGTGTCATCACAGGGCTAGAGTAAATAAGTTAGCGGCTGATTCATTTTGAAACCAGAGTTGCCCTTCATAATCTAAGGAGATTTGAAGCTTATAAATAATAGTTATGAATAAATGCTTAGAACTGACATTAAATCATGGTTAATAATAATCACGATCTATTTATTTATTGTGTGATTAATCATGATAGAGTTTAATGTTGCTATCTGCCAATATGCATAAAGACTAGTCTGAGTATTTAAATGCATAAATATTATCTGGACATGTCAGGTTTTATTGATAATTAAATACACAAAGGAATAATTTACAATCATTTACAGTACATTACAGTATTTTGTTTCTTACTTATAGCAGGAACAGAGTATAAATGTAGAACTTGGTCTTTACACTACATGGGTTCCCCTAACTTCATGCGATGGCTATGGTAGGTAGACCAATATTCCTTGGTAGTAAGCATTGCCGATGACAAGCAGAAGGAAGATATTTGAAAACTTGAATATATATTCCATATTAGCGCTTGTAAGTACTTTTATTAACTGTCAAGCTTTGCCATTCAGAATACTTATTACTACAACTTGCACGGTTGCAGTCATGGAACATTTGTAGGGAAAAGAAACATAGCACATCTTCTAAAGATACTGAAACATGTTAAGCGAGGAATTTTTTAAATTCCAAGGAACCTCTGAAGTATAAGTTGATATTTCTCTCAGTCACTGTCTTTGTCTTGTGTTGAGGAAATGCAGATGTGATTAATTTATTTTAATTTGGATTAAAAGCTGCTGCCTGACATAAAAACTGACCTTTTAAATCTTCTCTTCTGAGCTATTGAATGAAAGATGCTAACGAAATGTTGTTGTAACTCAATTATGATATTTGGTGATGGCTTTCATATACTTCCTACTTTTGCATGAATTTTGCTATACTGATGTGCAGTGTTCAAAACGCTTCTATAGAAATGTTCCCTTTTAATTCCTACAACAATATTTGAAGTAAGAAATCATACATGTCTTACAAGGACATAATACTAAGTTTCAGTAAGATTAACTGAGTTGGCTGCTAAGTATCTGAATCAAAGTTCATGTCAACAACAGGGTCAAATTTGAATTTCACCCTTTCCTTCTTGTATCCTTGACTAATTATGTAATATTTCTTGGTCCCAAGTTTGTTAGGTTAGGATAACAGAGTTCCTTCTAAGGTGATTGAATGAGTTTTGACACCATAAAGTGGTTCAAATATACCTGATGTGTACAGCAAGTAGCCATTAATCACTGCTGGTTGGTGTCCATTCCCTGTTCAAACTGTAAGCTGTTATTTTTTTTTCTTTTCTTTTTTCAGAGCTGGGGACTGAACCCAGGGCCTTGTGCTTGCTAGGCAAGCACTCTACCACTGAGCTAAATCCCCAACCCCCTAAGCTGTTATTTGCTCAGAGCTGTTGGCTTCAGCGAGAGGGGTCTAAGCCAAATTAATTTATGAAATATGCTAAGTTATTGGAGTTGTGATAGTTGATAGGATAATTCGTCCATTCTAGGGAAGTTGAGGCATGGTTTCATGCCCACTGATGGTCTGTCCGTGCTCATTTCTGTTCCCTCTGCTTCACCTCATGGACGCTGCTCCATTCATACCTATGAGGGTTTTCAGGAGGTTCCTATGCCAACCTTAGAGGAACTGTCCTTAGGGACCCTGACACATACTAATTCTCTCTCCGATGTCAGTATTGCTAGAGCATTATGCCATGTACTGACTGACTGGAATTAGGTGTTTCGGCTCGCAGTTACAATTCTAGCACTCTGGAAGGCCAAACGGGAAAATTACTTCAAGTTTAAGGCAACTCTTGCATACACAGTGAACCTACATCTCATGGGTTCCATCAAGAAAAATACTCAAAATTCAAAAGAGTGAGAAATATGCCTGTATGGGAAAGTAGAAATGAAAGCTTAAAAAGATGAAAAATGGCACCCTGTACTTCTGCACAGCCCTACACTGAAGGTCACCAAGCCACTGATGGCCTAATGGCATCCAGAGGTTGGTCCGTAGTCACCCAATCCACAGTCACAATTTCGGTAAATGTCACATGTTTCCAAAATGTTCATGCTCCACTTCATGCCATCAGATTTTTGTCTCCAATAGCTGTACAAAATGGAATAACGGATCCAGCTGCCCCTAGTGACCTTGTTACTCTCTCATTAAGGTGGAATTTACACATCTCCTTTTAGAGAACACATTTAGTGTTAAGAATACTAAAATATTATTCAAAGTTATATTTTTCCTGGTATGGCATTTAATTAAAATATTTGCCAATCACTGTCTTCCTGTGATATCTGAAATACTTCTTAAAAGCCATCCAATTATATACATTTCAGTGGTAGCAAAATTAAAGAATTGTTCATTTTTAAGTGTTGATTTACTATAACTAAAATATTAATGAAGTAATTATATGCTTACCCATATAACTGTTAGTTAATACATTTTTCAAGTTCTTCCTCATTATACATCTGCTTTTACATATTGAATAGTGAATCACAGGATTCAAAATAGTATTAAACAGCTCATGGGCATGAACTTAAGTAACTGTCCTCATTAGAACTTGCTGATGCTAAGAAGTGTTTGCTGACAGGAGCCTGATATGGATGACTCCTGAGAGGCTCTGCCAGAGCCCTACTGATACAGATGAAGATGTTTGCAACTAACCATTGGACTGAACACAGGGTCCCCAATTGAGGAATTAGAGAAAGGAATGAAGGAGCTGAAGGGGTTTGTAACCCCATAGGAAAAACAATATCAACCAACCAGACCCCCCAGAGTTCCCAGGGACTAAATCACCAACAAGAGTACCCATGAAGGAACCCGTGGCTCCAGCTCCATATGTAGCAGAGGATGGAATTCTCTGGCATCAATAGGAGAAGTCCTTGGTCCTGTGAAAGTTCGCTTTCTCAGTGTGGGGGAATGCTAGGCTGGTGAGGTGGGGGTGGGTGCGTAGGAGGGAAAGCATCCTTATAGAAGCAGGGGGGGCAATGAGAGGGGAGAGAACTGGGAAAGGGGTAACAATTGAAATGTAAATACATAAAATATCCAATAAAAATGCAAAAAAAAAAAAGAGAGAAAACCCTCGTAAAAGCCAAGTGAAGTGTGCAGATTATGTTTGGACTCTATTTAAGCACAAAATCTTCTAGGTCCACACATGCTTTGGAACTAGAAGAAACAGAGTAGCATAAAGCATTGAGAACCCAGGTCATCTGCTGTATCTGCCAGTACACGGGCAAGGGTATGCATGCCATGCTTATGCCCACATGCACTGTGAATGTGTGCACCTCATAATAAATGTCTGTGTTGAAAGCATTGTTTCCTGACAAGATAAATGAACGTATATTCAATATCTGCTTCCATAAACAAGCAAATAAGTGCAGTAACCTCCCCAGAAAATGATCAATGCTTGTTAAATAGTACTCAAAACATTTTCAATTTCTCAAGATTATCATCTCTATCATGTTCTATCTTTATTTTATATTTCTGTGGATTCTTATATGCATATTTATTGTCCTAAGGTTCAACTTAAATGTCCAAAGGATGTAAAATTATTAACATAATGAAGCCTGACAGGTTGTATAGCCAAGTATGGCCTGAATACCAATCAGGAGTTCCAGTTGTATATTTAAAAAGGAAAAATGGGCTTGGGAGATGGATCTGTGGTTAAAATTACATGTTGTCAAGTTGGATCCCTGAGACTCACAGCAGGTTGACCTCTGACCTCCATAAGCATACCATGGTGAGCACACACACACACACACACACACACACACACACACACACACACTCACCCCTCACCTCCTATAGAACACAGATACATAAGAATAAACATTTAATTAATAAAGGGAGAAGTAATAACATCAATTAAGTCACCAAGAACACATTAAAGTCATGTGAAAGTTCTCTCTCTATTGAGTAATTACTGGTCAACTTAAATTTAAATTTCCTTTATATAAGAGCATTTATATAAGAGCTCAGATTTGTATCTATTTTAAGTGTACATATGTTTATATATTCATGCTTGCATGCACATATTCATATGGATACCATATGGTTGCTGTTGTGTATTTTCTTTACTCTCTTTACCTTATGTTTGGGATAAGAGCTCTCCTTGAGCCTGAAGGTCATTGACTCTGTTAGGCTGGCTGGGCAGCACACCCCAGGGACTGTCCCATTTCCATTCCAGCTACACTAGGATGGGGTTGCAACTCCCACCTTCGTACTTAAACTGCAAGTACTTTGTCAGCTGGGCCACCGCTTCAGTGTTCCAAGTGTATTGTGTTAAGTTGTTGTGTAATGCTGTTATTTTTGAAAATTGCCATTCAGTTTGAGAATGGACCAGGTATGTCTGAAAATTCACGGATTTTGAGCATGCTTTCAGTTTCCAGCTGCGAATTAATGGTACTCCACTGGTCCTTTCATGCTCGAATGATTCTAATGTCTTTAAAGAATGATAGTGGATAAATGTGTCTTCTAAAGGACATAAAATTAAGATTGGCTTCACAAATGTATTATCTCGCTAAAGTGATGTCTTGCTTAGCTTCCTGTAAATAGAACCATGCTGACTCTTTGTGATGAACAACATACAAAATCCAGAGGGAATGTGTCATTGAATACACATCTCAAGGGTATCACAAGAATTTCGCTAACCTACATGTAAATTTTAATATGACTCACTTTGAAGACTCTAATGTCTTAAAATAATTTATACATCTAATTGTTGATTATTTTAATAATACTTTCCAAAATACTGAATTTGGGCTTGCTTGACATCTGCTTGTTCTGTGTCCTTAAGGAATTTAAAATGTTTAGTATCATTTTAATATATATATATATATATATTTATGAAAGTTCTATACTTGACCCTTCATATGCCTTTAGTAGAGTTATGTACACATAGGAAGAGGTTAAATTCTTGTAAAGCTTTAATATTATCCTATAAAACAAAATTTTATAAGCTGGCAGCCAATATTTTGATACCTCAAAGCACATGGCCACAGAACAGTTTTGGACATTAGTTTTGTAGCTGTCAGGGTGTCATAAACCTCCCACTCTCAGGTTTTACACTTTACTGACATCTTTTACTCTGTTTATCCCCTCGCGAAGAGTACATTAAACATATTTTGAGGTCAGAAGAATAATACACAACTAAAAATCAATGATAGCTTAAGATACTTTTTCAGTTGTGGAGAAAATCAATTCTGATTGGTTGAATGATTAAAAGGATATGATATAAAAATTAGACAAAATATTACCATCTTTTATTTAGATTTTAGAAGATAGACTTTTAGGTTAACCTTGTACAGACTCATAGGTTGATACTATTTAAGGCAAGTTATCTAGGAAGAACCAGTGCTCCCACACCTGTCCTTTACAAAACTAATAATGGTTAACTCATAAAAATGCACAGAATATTTTGCAGGACCTTGAACTCAAAGAGTGAAGCCATTGTTCACTGAGTCCACATGAAAATAATAAGTACTAAATAGCGAGAAAGGTACATCTTAGTTAAATGTCTTTTCTTGAGCCCGGAGAGAGCTCCATGGTGAAGAGTACCTACTGCTCTTGCAAAGAGCCTGGGTTTGCTTGATGTCCACTGTCTCACAAGTTTCAGGGGATACAAGGCCCTCTTCTGGTCTGTAATTAAGGAACTAATTAGTTAGCAAGCCTTCAGGTGGTTTGTGTAATGAAAGGTCCAAGTAACCGAAGTAGTTTGCACGCACCTGGGACATATGCACACCAGTAGGTGTACACTCAGTGCATGGGGGTGAAAACTGTTCCAGTGGGTTGACACTGAGAAGTAGTTGAATTTGGATTTCAGGAAATCCTGAGGAATACATTAATGTAAAGCTGCCAGGGTTTCATGAGGAAGCAGAATGTTGTAGATGATCTCTGTCTCTTCTCCATTGAGGAAGTCATTTCTTGCCTTCCTGTAAGTATGGTTAATATAAACAGAGACTCTGCTTGTAACAGGAAATGAAAAAAAAATACCCTTTCTGTTTTGTTTTGTTTTGTTTTGTTTTTTAGATTTTTTTGTTCATCTTTATTAACTTGGATATTTCTTATTTACATTTCGATTGTTATCCCCCTTCCCGGTTTCTGGGCCAACATCCCCCTAACCTAACCCCTGCCCCTCCCCTTCTATATGGGCTTCCCCTCCCCACCCTCCCCCCAACAATCACGTTCACTGGGGGTTCAGTCTTGGCAGGACCAAGGGCTTCTTCCCCTTCCACTGGTGCTCTTACTAGGCTATTCATTGCTACCTATTAGGTTGGAACCCAGGGTCAGTCCGTGTATAGTCTTTGATACCCTCTTTGTTTAAGGTGTGTTCATACTTTATTTTTATGAAGCAAAATAGTCGGCATGATTATATTGAAATGTCCTAGTAAATGTCACCAGATCTCAAAATTCTCTAGTCTCTAAACCCAGGGCAAGCACTGCAAGGAATATATTCCTGAATTTAGTCGACATTGTATCTGATAAAGGAAAGGTAGCATATGAACATCTATTAGTTGATTAATAAAATTTAGGTGGAGGCTAAAAACTTTGGTATATTCCTATTTTCCTGGCTCCCCTTTTAGGCTAGGCAGCCTATAACATACTCTCCTGTCACAGACTTGGACAGAGCTGAGCTATTTGGTGATTCCTGTTACATTTCTTTACCACAAGCAGCAAGGAACAAAAACGTTCTGAATTAGGGCTGCTCATGAGGCAGCCTTCGTCATTTCAGCCAAACTGAAACCATCAGTATTTAAAACTGTGGTTCCACTGTGTAAGGTTCAGGCCAGTCTAATGGGTTCACAAATGTATTCAGAGGTACTTTAAAATACTAACTCAGGCCAAGAAAGGACAGAGACCATCAGTTCTCAAATTCAGAGGACAGCCAGGAAGATTTTTTCTGACATGGATTTAAATCTGAAGATTATTACTTTAAGATCCACTGTACACGCTAAGCATTAAAAATCTTAGACGAAATGATTACCAACTGACTTTTGTCATGCCAATGCTTTGAGACATGTGTACACAGAGGGAGAGGGAGAGGGAGAGGGAGAGGGACAGGGACAGGGACAGGGACAGGGACAGGGACAGGGACAGGGACAGGGACAGGGAGAGGAGTTATTTCTATGTGGGTGTGCAAAAAGAAGTCTTCAGCACATCCATAAAACTCAAGATATACATTCATCACATATTTATCAAAAGTAATAGTTGCATAGTATCAAACAGGTTTTGACACACGTCTAGCCAAAGCTGTACAGACAGACTACCACAGAGCTGAGCATTCCAGGTGATAGGGACTACTTTCTTCAGAAGTTACAAATAAGGTACTGTCAAAATGCCACTTTCTCTAAGAACATAAATTATACTTTATAACATTTATTTGACTTCTGCTCCTCTGTGTTCGTACTCTTGATGAAAATACTACTTGTCTCTTTTTTCTCATAGTTAGAAATAAGGCTTAGAGAGCCTTTCCCTATTTTCTAAGGCCACTTTATCATAGCCCATCTTTCTAGAATAAATATTTAAGTAATTAACAGCACAATTAATAGCACAAACTAACAGTGGTAAGCAAGTGTGTTCACATCTAAGTTGATTCTAGTCTTCGACACTTAAATTTGGCATTTCTGGCAAGTACTGTCAGGTGGCTGAAGTAAAAGAAACAAATAGGAAAATCGCCAAGTGGCACATTGGAAGAAACCCCAGAAACTCAGTCGTTTAATGACGTGTTTAACGTCTCAAGGCATGATATTGTGGTATATTTTATGTCAACAGGCTAACTTCATTTAATCACTATGAATAATCTTCCCTTTCACTATTTTATGTAATATTTGTATTTGAAAGATTTTTTACCATGCATACTTTTATGTTCTGTGATATTTGAATCCATTAATTAGAGTGGTTACTTTTGAAATGTAACTTTGTCTAGTTCCCGACACCTTCCAGTCTGGGTACTGCCTAAAACTCGTAAAGTCCACAATAAAAAATGGCACAGTGTACTTGGAACCCAACTCTCTTCTAAACCTAAATTCAGCATTAAGTTACAAATGTTATGACTATATGAAATATCCAGGTTTCAGTGATGATCGGTAGTTTTTGTGACTCCATCTTTTAAAATGTTCTATTTCAAAGTAGAAATTTAAAAATATTTCAAGTAATTAGAAATGATTGCCTAAGTTATTTAAAATTTAAACTATCTCTACATAAAAAGTTCACAAGCTTGAAAACATCTTATAAGCTTTCTTTGTTTAATGAAAATTTCTATTAAAAATTGCAAAAGTTTATGGATATATTGCTACTGCGAGTTTTATGGAGGGAGATAGGACTGCTTTTTAATTTACGCATTGTGATGCATGGAAAGATATTTTAATGGAGGTTAAAAATAACAAAATAAAAATGACTACTTTCATAGACTCCCCAAAATAAATGTACATGTAACCTTTATTTAAATGAGATTTCCTACTATCCAAAATACGTTTGATGTTTCCTGTCAGAGTGCCTACCATCTGGGATGTAAGTTTAAATGTGGAAATGGCTATTATGCAACATTAAGAAGTGAGTGACACACTTTATTCCACAGGTGAATTGAAATATGAGAATATATGTATGACCAAGCACAATTTTACCACAGGCCTATGACTTACTAACTTGTGAGTGCCTATTCTAAATTGAGCTATGTCACCCATTTAACAGGCGTTTGGGAGAGGTGGCCGTTGTGTTCTATAGAGGCTGCAGGAGGGTTTTTTCCATTGGCATTAGCTCATTATCAAAGTTCTGGGCACTGAGGATTAATCTCATTGCTTATAAATGAAAATGATGCTAATTTGAATTAACAAAACCAGCCATCATGCATCCCATCGAAAAGTATGCCCCCAATCTAGATTTACTACATTTCATGAAATATTTGATCCCTCTCGTGTTAGCAACATGCTTTCAAGGATGAGTTTGAGGGGCAAAAAATCAAATTCATACCATTTACACCAGGAATTCAAGTAGGAATAAGGGCCACACGCTGGAGACAGACTTGTCTATTGGAGTCACTGGTAGATGTTTAGTAGATAGAAAGGAGGGATTACTTCTCTCCATCAGAGTAAGTCTGATACCTTACTCTGCCTCACTCAAACCAAGCCAGGTTCTGAGCATCCTCAGTGATACTATTGAATTGCATCATTCTCCTCCTTTTGGTCTTTTCTGATGAGCCTGGAGAATGGAGACTTAAACTTAATTGTAGAGCCTTTTATTATTATTTTTTTTTGTAAGTAAAACAAAGAATTCGGGAAGTCTTACACGAAAGCACTGAATCTTTATGTGAAGACAGACACTGATACATAGTTCATGCACAGTTTCAAATCTCTGTTACATCTTAAGCTCACCCTTTTATGTGCCAGAAGTGTTGGATCTGTGACTTATGGCCCATCCAGTTTAGAGCTAGACGGATGCTTTGTACAGAGTGGTAACTGTGGAGTTGGTCCCAATGGTCTCTAGATGAAAACGCCAATCGAGCAGCTGGCCCTAATAGCCTTCTAAGAGAAAACTCAAAGAGCCTCATCAACCAGGCCTTTCCCACTATCCTTGGGATGAACGTTACCCTGGGGCCTAACTGCCAGCAGCATCTTTACCTTCCTCCACTCCAAGGCTCTCTATGATCCAATTCCCCAGCCCCCTGAATGTATTCTGCATGTGCAGGGAGGGGAGGTACAAGTCTTTTCATGGTTCATATAGTAAAAGACAGGAGCAGTCACACTAACAGGTTATAACGAAAGCACTGTTAGATTGGTGAACTTCAGACATTGATCGTAAAAGCCATGGGGGGGGGCCCTTACAGAATCTCTATTTTTAATTTCAAGCATATCAATTCAAATCTCCCAAGCAGAAAATTCCATCAAGTGAGATCCATGGACAGTTAAAGTTCAGTGTCAGAGAGCAAATGGAATTCACTGTAGCATTTCCCGCTCCCTGTGGACATGACCACTCTGAATGTGCCACATGATTTACAGTCCCCTGACAGTAGCTGATGACACTCAGTGAGAGCAAATGGGGAGGACACTTAGGGATGTACAGGAGGACTCGCTTACATTATTTTTGTCTCCAGTCTGGGATTTGGCTTTCAATTTTCTCTCTTGCTTTCTTTGAGATTCATTTTAAATGGCTGGTTCTATTCCACCTAAAGTCTAGCTTTGTGTAAAGACCTACTACCCACATCAAAGAAACACTAGGATTTAGTGTCAGAAACATCAGTTATGATAAGACAGGGAACAGAAGGATGTGTAATTTAAAATAAATTTAAATGGTGAATATAGGGAATCAACTGTACATAAGAGAAATGACATTTGAGCTGTATTCCAAATGTGAATTGGACTTCCCTGAGATTTAATACCTTAGTATTGAATATTTTCCTTTAAAATTATGAAAATGAGATCATTCTGTAGGTAAAATTTTAAGATATTAAAGTTTTCTTTAGCTCTTATATTTCTAAACCTGTTCATTTCTTGTATTATATGATTTTCTTATTTACTATGCAATTTATAGTTTGTGTGTTTATGTGTGTCTGCCTGTGTGCGCGTGTGTGTGTGTTGTTGTTGTTGTTGTTGTTGTTGTTGTTGTTGTTGTTGTTTAATATGACTCTAAACTTTGGATCTCATTTTGTAGCTTAGACTTGCTGTTCAGCAATTTTCCTGCCTCAGCTTCTCAAATACTAGAACTTATGGGTACACTCTGTCACCTGGAATCCATGGACAGCTTTAATGGTTATAATGATTCATGCAAGTCAATTTGGATTTATTTTATAATAACCTCCAAATATCCAAAATTTCTTTAGTGTAGTGGGTCTGATTGGGGCAACCATTTGTTGAACAAGCTGGATTCCATAATTCTTCTGGCTACTTCTTCCTCTGTCTGCTTCTCCTCAAATTCTTCCAACTCCTCTCTTTCTCCCTTGTTCTTTCCATCATCTGGACAGAGTATGTTGGTATTCCCCCCGGTGATAGACATGGGGTAATTTATTCATTGTGTAGACAATCATAAAAATAAAGTGGTTCAGGTTATTGCCACAGTTCTGTGAGCCAAACAATACATAGTATGAGCACATTATCTTTCTGATAATGTGGATGTCAGTATTTTATTGAGGAAAGAGATATGGAAATAGCCAGAATAATGATCAAGTGAATTCTTTCTCAGTGATTGGGGACAGATGAGAATATAGAACAATAAACGATAACTAGATAACATTTTCCTCAGTATTTATAAGGATTCTCTCTTCTAGTCTGTAGGGTTTTCAATTTGTGAAGAATACCATATATATATATATATATATATATATATATATATATATATATATATTCTTATATACACTCTAATTAATAATCATGTACTCTTCATCTTTGGAGAAAAAAGAAAAAGACAAAAACTTAGATTTTTAAAGACTATCCAAAGCAATAATATTTGTCTAATAAGTTTTTATAAGTTTATTCTGCTTGCTTACAATCATGATATTAACAAATTACCCTTAGTCCCATTTACTCTGAAGTTTTATATGATTTTTTTCCTCCTAAATCATGGTCTTTTCTCTCCTCCAGTCATTCATGAAATATTTAATTAATGCTGTGTCTTATAACAAAATACTGTCCATGGTCTTACACTGGATATGTTATCATATCAAATGCCCTCGTGTTTGCTACTTTGCTTCCCATAATAAATCTAAGCTTGTGTGTGAGTGGAGAATCATGTGGTTGTCATTAGAGATTGGAAGACAATCATGTGTGTGTACACACAATGCATAAGTCATACTAAAGACAGTAAGAATACAAAATGCTCAGAGGATGAAATGCTCTTGCCACTTTCTTGTCCTTTTTTTATTTGTTTGTCTCAAATTAGTGTTCCTGCTTCCAGTTTCCCTCTGCCTACTCCTCTAAGCCCTCCCCACATCTCCTCCCATCAGATCCCTGTTCTTTCTGTCTCTCATTAGAAAACAGGCTTTTAAGAATAATAGCAGAATGACATATAATGAGGTAAATCAAAAATGAACACATAGAAGAGGACAATCAAAATGAACAAAAGAAAAAAAATACAAAAATCATGTTCATTCTCATACTCAGGGATCCCATAAAAACCCTGGAAGACACTATATAGATTCAAAGGACTTGTGGGATTAAAAAAAGAAAAATAACTTTTATTTTAAATATGATAATTCCCTTTTTAATAAAGTTTTGACATGACATCATGAGATAAGGAAGCTCCGGAGACGCCATTGACTTTATTTTCTGTAGGCCTTTTCCTCCTGGACAAGATGCCTACCCTCAAAGGTAGCTTATTCTCCCAGTGAGATTCCCCTGTAGAAAACTAAAGTTCATTAGAAAGTGGTTATTAATAGGAGATAACTTCTTCTAGGTTATAGATAGGGCATGTGTCCATGTCCCTTTTCCACTCTAATACGCCTTCTAATTCAGACCCATGCAGGCCCTGTTCCTATTAATTTAGAGGGCCTTCTGGTCTTTGTGTCCTCCATTCTTTCTGGTTCTTACTTCTATCTCCTCTTCCACGGGGTTCCCTAAACCCTGAAGGGAGATTTGTTTTCCAAGGTCTCTCATCCTCTGCATAACGTCTGGCTGTGGTCTCTGTGTTTGTTCCCATCTGGTGAAGGAGGACGCTTCTCTGATGATGGTTGAGCTTCTAATTTTTTCCCAAACAAGGTTAAATCCCTCTTTTAGCCATGCTCATTTACCTTGGTCAGAAGTAACACCAGGTACTACAGACGCTGCTGGCTAAAGTACTCACGCATTATTTGCTTGGGTTTAATTTTGATAGTAGTGGAAATTCTTTGTCTCGTCTTTCAAATATTGCACTGTCACATTTGCAGGATTTTTGTGACAAAAGTCAAAGACGGCATAGCCTTTGATATTGTGCCATTATTTTGGATTCTATGACTTAAATTGGAGGGACGGGCTCTTCCCATAAAGCTGGAACAGAAAGAGATTAAAAGCACGCAGGGCTGTGAATTATATGTTCTATATATAAAACTTGCCAGACAATGAAGAATAAAATAAAAATGCAGAGTGAAAGTATGAAAAGTTAGCTATGTTTAATATAACAATACAATATTTAAAGCCTGTTGCCAGTGCTGTCGGATTTGATCATTAGCAACTGACAAGACTCTCATTTGGGTTAAACCTGCTTTCTGCCAAGATATGAGGTCATTTTCTGTCTGTTCAGTGTTTTCTCTACTGTGCTATGAAATACAGTGATTCCCAAAAAGGAACCATATGAAAGTAAAACCAAACACATTAAAATTAAAGACATTTCATAGATTAAATCTTAAGTTAATATATATCAAATGCTCTCAGAATCTCAAGTGCATAAATAAAGCTTTCCTTGCAGACAATGTCTCACCGTGGATCCCTGGCTAATCTAGAACCTGCTTTGTAGACCCAGATGGCCTCAACCTTAGAGGTATCCACTTCCCTCTGCCTCCCGGGATTAAAAGGCATGCCGCCATACATGTCCAAATGGGCCTTTTTGAAAAAAATGACACTTATAACAAGTAAAAAGCATCCCATACATTTCTTTGATTTCTGGATAGCATAACAATGTGAAAACGTAAAGTGAAGTTTATGAAGTTGTGACTGGATGTGAGTAGAAACTCAAATAATATGAGATGTCAATTAACTATGACTGCACTATGACAGCGGGCTCCCTATGAAACTAGTGACCCGTGTCTTCATTCTCTCACTAACCTGGATACCAACACTTACTAGGAATACTCCCTTCTAGACTGTGACCACTAAGTGGTTGTAGTTCTGTGCTCCGAGGCAGATCAGAATTTGTCATGGTAATGAACTTTCAAAGTAATAGAGGGCAGTTCCCTAGGGACTACTATGACAAATCACTACACCTTTGCTTCATGGTATCTGTTAGGTGAGCAAGGGAGGGCTCGTCACATCTGTGGTGTATCTTAAGTTATTAAAGATCATTCCATAAACTATGGTATAGAATACCATATTCTCAATGGCATTACTTAATCTACTTTCCCCTTATGGGTAAACTTTAATACAGGTTACTTGCTATAGTGTTAATCAGAATAATATGCAGCCTAAGGAGTGTATTATTTACTTAATTTGGGCATGACTTTACTGCAGAGAGTAACAGCATATACATTATCGCATTATTTTAATCCTCACTTTGACAAAATACAATATGTGTTAATTATTTCTAATATTTTAAATTTCACAAAAAGACTAGCTATATCTGATTATCTTACAATTTTAAAAGTATGGATAATTGGGAAGATTTTTTAACAAACCTAAGCTTATCAATATATAATCATTGAATTCATCCCATGTTTTTGTAGATACATAGTTTTGCTTCCTGGATGCTAAGAACCTTGCATTGAAATCTACATTAAGGACAGGCACATGATATATTGCCCATTATATTGGCCATGTACTTTGTTCCTTTTAATATAAGTGATCTTTCCTGAAAGCACTTAGGCTCATTAAGCAAGACTCTGGTCTCCAGGACTTCAAGTCCAGGACATTCAGACATAGGTGAAAGACAGTCATGCACCATTTAACCCCAGTCCATCTGAGGAGTGCATTCTTCTGCCATGTGAACACTGCATAAACAGCATAAAGTGTGATTGCGTAACCAAGGCAGCAACTGCATGGGCATCTGTGTGTTAATGGCTATAGGCTTCAGGATGAGGGTCTGTGTGTTACATAAGACAGCATTTTAGATTCTTATATGGACATTTTCAAGGTACATAGGTATGTGTATGTGTGTGTGTGTGTATGTGTTCATGTATGCATGTGTGTATGTGTTCATGTATGCATGTATGTGTGTGTTTCTGTGTCTGGGTATATATGTTGTGTGTTTGTGTCTCTCTCTGTGTGTATGTATGTTTCTGTGTATGTCTGTGTGTATGTGGTATCTGTGTGTGTATGTATGTATGTATGTATGTGCATGTATGCATACATATATGTATCCATGTATGTGGGGTTTATGTATGTATATTTGTTCATATGTGGTTGAATTCATTAAAATAACATGAAGGTAAGATTTCAGCCTACATCATGATGGGTCTGAAAACTCAAATTCTGTATTTTCAACAAACAACTTCTAATGCTTCAAATACTATTTAGTAAGTAACCACACAATATCTTTATACTGATTTTATATTATGTCTACTCTGTACTTGAGGAAGCAGTTTTCATAATATAGGCAAGAATAAATTGATGAGGGGGCTGGAGAGATGGCTCAGAGGTTAAGAGCACTGACTGCTCTTCCACAGGTCCTGAGTTCAATTCCCAGCAACCACATGGTGGCTCACAACCATCTGTAATGGGATCTGATGCCCTCTTCCGGTGTGTCTGAAGACAGCTACAGTGTGCTCACATACATGAAATAAATAAATCTTTAAAAAAAAAAAGAATAAATTGATGAGTAGAACATCAGAGATTTCACTATAAATCATTTGCTTAAATATTCACTCTGTCAATCTTTACTCCACAATGAATCTCTTTAATATTTTGTAATATTTATTTCTGTGTTCAGGGGCATATATATGTGTGTAGTGTACAGCAGGATGCATGTTTGGAGGTCAGAGGACAATTTGTAGGAGTCAGCTCTCTCCCACCGTTGTATGGGATGCTGGGCTGAGCTCAGGTCTCAGGCTAGAGGCTTGATGGCAAGTGCCTGTATCCTGAAGACATAGAAAATTTTTCACAGCAAAATTCAAGCCATGATAAGAAATGGATAGGTTAACATAATACAAAGTTCTGCTCAAATTATTTATTTAATGTTTGAGTAAAAAGTTAAAGATAATTTGAAAGCATAAAATCTATTGCAGGTAATAAAATGTAAATAGAGTAAAATAATTCTATTTAAGAAAATATTCCAGGTAATAAAAAGTAAATAGAATAAAATAATTGTATGTAAGAAAAAGGATCTTAATATAATTAGGCCAAAATAAGGAACTAGTTGGGAAATTTTTAACAGAAAGGTTCAGTATAGTAAACTTTCATTAAATAAACAATTCTCTATCAGCACAAAATCACCAGTGCACAGGAAAGACAAGGAGCAACAAGACACCATCAGCTATAATCAGAGACCTGAGAAGGGAGTGCCATACCCCAAAGGATGGAATTCAATCAGGAGCCCCAGGGAGAAGCCAATTACACTGAAAGTGCCTGCTAAAACCCAAATGAGGGGACCAGCATGCAGGGACCCCCCTCCCCCACCGACACACACCTGTACAGGTAGGTATGCCACTGTAAAATAAAACATACCAATAGAAGTTACAACTGCTAAAAGTAACCGATTGTATAGCCTCAATTCTCCATTCTCTGATTTAGAAATTACATTTCTGATTGTGTTCACATGTGTCAAATGTTACCTTTCTCAACATAAGAAACAGGCAAGGTAAACAATGGAAAAATCGAGAAGAAATTTTTCTAAATGTTCAGGAAACCTGCTTAAGTTCTAGCTATTGGTTTGCAAATTGGATATTAGAGATCTTCAGTGAGCTAATTAATTAACAAGTTCTCGTTTGTTTAGGTAAAGTCAAGTGGTTTCTGTAATGGAAGCCCTAGATAAACTGAAAGGAGAGGTGAATTTGTATTTGAATACTTTCTTTAAACCAGACAGAGCCTAGTCAATGTATATTTGTGACATGTTGTGAGAGTCTGGTATTCTGCTTCCTCATGCTAAACATTTGATTCTAACCTTATACGTTAACAATTGAAAATCAAGCCTTCCCGCTTCTAATTCAAATTTAATTGTCTTCAAATTCTCACCTCTAACCAGCTTGTTAAAAGGAGATACCCCTAAGTGGTCTACAGTTAAATCAATGACACAAAATCAATAACACAATGTTAAAAGTTTAGCCAGAAGTTCACCAATAATTACTAATAATTCCACGGCAAGCATACTTCTTATACCTCCATTTTAAAGTACCTAAAAAAAAAAAAGATCTTGAATTTGGCATCTTTGAGAATATATATCTCTACACCTGGGAATTCACCCCATGGGTGGGGGAAGCCAGAAGAGGAACCTAAATAAATAAAGGATGAGTTGCTGTCAGTTTGCTTCCCCGTATCTCACATTTATCTCTTTGGCATGATGAAGGGCAACTCAACGTTGATTGCGAAAACAAACACAATTAGCACAAATGCAACATATGTTAACGCTGCTGTAGCGGAATGACAAATGAGCTGCGGCGACACCTGTTCTTCAGGACGATACGTGACGCACAACCCCAGCGGAGTAAGGACCTTTCAGCCACAAGGTGCGCATCCCAGCAGTGTTAATGGTTTATGTGGCTCTGAAAAACGTTCTTACTTGTATTAACCCCTTCTCTGATTGCCGCTACATTCTCTTATTCATTCATAACATCACAGTTGGCTTTGAGCTATGCTCAGCCAGGTGGAGGGGCTATGCGAAGGAATTGCACAGGATATATTATTGACTTGAAGTCCTAGGTGGCTGGCAGTGCGTTTCCGTGTCAGAATAATCACTTCTAACATGCTGGGGCTATTGTATTGATCCAGATGTTTATCAAAATTGTTGGACAAATTCCAGTAGTTGATTCTTCATTTGGAAATTCCTAAGCATCTTTTGATTACCTCAATCAATGAAAATAAAATAAAATAAAATAAAATAAAAGGTGGAAGACATGACTACCCCATACAGTATGGAGATTTTGTTGTTGGTGGTGTTGTTTTATATATGTATCTGAGAAAGAAGGAAGGAAGGAATCCAGGCTGAATATGGCCAGAAAACTAACCTGAACCATGAGAGGAGTGAGGGGGAGGGAGAGGAAGAAAGGAGTTGCAGACCAAGCAAGGTGGCCTGGGGCAGGAGACCAAGAGACTGGCAACGCAAGGTGGCAGAGTTATATAGGAATCAGGCTAGGGAAAGGGACAGCCCAGTCCCCAGGTTGGGGGCGGGGTGAGTCATGCTGGGAGGAGCCACAGGTAAGGAGTGGTGCTGAGGGAGCGGGGAGGAGCTGGCCAGCATTGGCTTTGATATGTTAAATAAGGAAGTCAGCCAGCCTGTTCCTAGTTTTTCTTTTCCTTTTTCTTTTTCTTTTCCTCTTTCTTTTTCTTCTTCTCTTTTTCTTTTTCTTTTTCTTTTTCTTTTCCTTCTCCTTCCTTCCTTCCTCCCTTCCTTCCTCCATTTCTTTCTTTTTTTTAAATAAAATAAAGGGCCATTTTTGTTTCTGATTCTAAAACAGGGAATTCTTTTAATGTTAATTTTATTTTTATTGGATATTTTATGCATTTACATTTCAAATGTTATCCTCTTTCCCCTCCTCTCCCTTTCCATATCCCTACTCCCCACTCCCCATGCTTCTATTAGGATGCTCCCCCTCCCACCCACCCACTCCCTCCTCACCGCCATGGCAGTCCCCTACACTGGGGAAAGGAGCCTTCACAAGACCAAGGGCTTCTTATTCCATTGATGCCAGACAATGCCATCCTCTGTTACATATGTGCTGGAGCCATGAGTCCCTCCATGTGTACTCACTGGTTGGCGTTTTAGTTCCTGGGAGCTCTGGGTGGGTTGGGGGCTGGTTGGTAGATATTGCTGTTCTTCCTATGGGGTTGCAAACCCCTTCAGCTCCTTCAATCCTTTTTCTAACTCCTCCATTGGGGGTCCCCATACTCAGTCCAAAGGTTAGCTGCAAGCATCCTCATCTGTATCAGTAAGACTCTGGAACAGCCTCTCAGGAGACATCCATATCGGGCTCCTGTCAGCAAGCACTTCTTGGCATCAGCCATAGTGTCTGGGTTTGGTGGCTGCATATGGGATAGGTCCCCAGATGGGGCCGTCTCTGGATGCCTTTTCTTCAGTCCCTGCTTCACTCTTTGTCCTTGTATTTCCTCCTGGAATGTAAATAGTTTGTTCTGCCTTCTAAGAAGGACTGAAGCATCCACAGCTTAGTCTTCCTTCTTCTTGAGCTTCATATGGTCTGTGAATTGTACCTTGGGTATTCTCAACTTTTGGGCAAATTTCCACCTATTAGTGAGTACATACCCCGTGCGTTCTTTTGTGAGTGGGTTACCTCACTCAGGATGATATCTTCTATTTCCATCGATTTGCCTAAGAATTTCATGCAGTCATTGTTTTTAACAGCTGAGTAGTACTTCACTGTGTACGTGTACCACATTTTCTGTATCTATTCCTCTGTTGAAGGACTTCTGAGAGGTGTCCCTTATAAACCTGAGTTTCTGAGTGGTAGTGTGGTATGGAGCTCTGGATATAATACATGGAATGCTCTAATAAAGCCAGCCGCTGTATAGAAAGACAAGCGCTAAGCATGGCGGTATATACAGTCTTCCACCTTTTACCCTAAGGAATGCATGCCAACATGTTAGAAGTCTCAGTAACATTCATTCGTCTTTGTTATCTTACGGAGTCCGGTGTCCTATTTGATGTGTGTTGCTGCTGCATTTTATCCCTCCCTTACCCTCTCTTCACTTTAACTTAGAGATCACTCTTCCTCGGAGTGTGTCAATGTAAAGTGTGTCTACCTATTTTAAAACTTTTGATGAATCTTTTAGCATCTACACGTCAACTCTTTCTCCAATTTTTTCCGCCCAGTCTTCCCCTTTTGTGAAGAACATCACAAGTCCAGGTATTGCCTCTACTTAATAATTGTAACTCCATCAAAGACTTTCAGTGATTCAAGTCCACAGCTCATATGTCCTCATAGGCATCTCTTACTGAAATTAGTGGAGAAGATGACAAATTTATAGAACTTCATTCTTTTCTCCTGAAAATATATAATCATCAAGCTTTTAAAGAATATGTTTCTTTGTGATTTTGTTTATTATTCATCTTACTGATCACATAATCGGTTCCAAATATAAGGGAATTAAGGGCTATCCAAAGGGGATTTAGAGAGGTTGAAAAGAATAGGTTGCTGGGTAGACAAGCTAGATTAAATGTTGTTGCTAGGCAACAGCTGCTGACGATGAGAGGTTTCTGAGGTTCTCCATACAAAGTTGTCTCATGCTTGAAATGACAAATAACTTTAAAAACTTTGAGATCGTAAATCTGTCAAGAGAAAAATTGAATTAGAGTATGTAAATTATTTGTAGATTTTAACATACAGCAAATGTCCTATGTATTGAAGCTAATGATGTTATTTAGCTATTGTTAATTATAATAATTTCTATAATCGCAGAAACTCACATTGTACTTGACTCAGCCCAGCTGTCAGCCAATATTGTGCTGGCGAATGAATAAAATGAGTTAATGATTGCTGTAAATAGCACAACTTTTATAGCTACATTTTTATAATATTTACCCCCTTTGATTACCTCATTATTGTGACTTATTTCTTTGGAAATTATCTTTATCTACACAACAGAACTCATTCTAACTCACTCCGCCATACATGTGAGTAGAACTCTGCCAGATTTGTGGAGTAGAGAAAGTATGAATGGGGAAGAAAGGAAGTTTTTCATGGAATGGCCTCTTGCCATCTCTTTTGTTAATATTTAAAAGAATTTCTTCTTGTAGCATCCAAAATAGCTATTTAACAACATAAACTGGGGCATGATTCTCTCTATAAAAGTTTTCAGTGGCTTCTTACATTAAGAAAAAAATCCACATTCCTTAATGTCTAGCCGAAATGATACTGGTTCTTTCTCTGAGTTTGTATGCAGTGTATGTCTTAACCTGACAGATCACAGGCTTAGAAACCATGATCTTCGGAGAGGCTCAAGCACCCGGTGCTTGAAATGTGCTGCCTTTCTCTACCATGCCCTCTCAGTGGACTCTGACTCGTATCTTTTGCATGGTTAAATTGTGCTCTCCTTAGATGTTTATCTCCCATAATCCATCCTTCCTCCCATATAATCATATGTCTCTGCTCCATGTTCTACCTATCACTATAGGAGATTATCAATATACTCAGTGATTTGCTTATCCCTTTCCATACAATTTCATGATCGGGACTTTGACTCATCATTGTGACCCAATTCCTATCCCTCTTTGTTAAAACAGAAACAGCCCTCCTGCTCTTATAACAACAGGGGCTGGCTACGCATGTGCACAGAGCCAGTTCTCCCATGTTCACACTTTTGGGAGCAGCTTACATTCTTCTCAGTCATCAGGATTACCTCTACTGTGTTGCCCAGGCAAGGTGTGGGACTAACTCAGCACATAAAATGGACTTAGGTGGGAGTTCAAACCATGGGTCTGGGACACCAACACAGACCCTAACTTCAATAAGAATATAGATCCAAACATGACTATAATAAGACTATAGATCCATGCTGGAAGCAGCCTGGGCCCAGATACCCCTATGCCCTCAAGTGGCAGCACAGGCTACTCAGATTGACATGTCCTTCCAAGCAGTACAACCCTCCACTATCCACATGGCCTTTGGTGGTATTTCTAACCACAGACATTGATACACACCCAAGGTGCAGCAAGACCATGGATCCAAACATTGCCCTTGGTAGCAGCCTGGGCTAGGACCTCACTGTAACCTCCTCATAGCCAGTTGCTCCTTGCTGTCTGTCTTAGTCAGGGTTTCTATTCCTGCACAAACATCCCAACCAAGAAGCAAGTTGGGGAGGAAAGGTTTTGTTCAGCTTACACATTCACATTGCTGTTCATCACCAAAGGAAGTGAGGACTGGAACTCACACAGGGCAGGAAGCAGGAGCTGATGCAGAGGCCATGGAGAGATGTTACTTACTGGCTTGCTTCCCCTGGCTTGCTCAGCTTGCTCCCTTATAGAACCCAAGACTACCAGCCCAGGGATAGCACCACCCACAATGGCCTGGGTCCTCTCCCCTGATCACCAGTTGAGAGAATTCCTTACAGCTGAGTCTCATGGAGTGATTTCCTTAACTGAGTTTCCTCTCTCTGTGACAACTCCAGCCTGTTTCAAGTTGACACACAAAACCAGCCAGTACACTGCCCTTGAGTCTCCAGTTCCACCTTCCTCCATGGTGTACAAATCCTCTGGCTTTGTTTTCTCTTTTATTTTTCCACCACGTACGCTAAATTTCCCATCATTCCAAAACACAGTCTTCTTTTGTAGTGGCACCCACTACAGATGCTTGGATGTTTTTCTTCTAGCTGCCAACAGGCCAGCCAGACATGTATTGAATTCTTAATAAAAGTAAATAGGTTTTGTGGATTCACCAGATACTAGATATCTCCTTGAGTAAGCCTGATGAGCATCTTATAACCGAGGCTAAAGGATATAAGAATTCATTCAGGAATATCCATCAAATCATTTTGCCCTTTAAAAGTCTCTGTGAAGATAATTCATAGCTTCTCTGATAACAAAATATTGGTGTTAGAGGGTTGTCAGAGACCACCCAGGCTGTGTAAATAAATACTGTAAAAGGAACATCGATGTTTATTTTTGCAGTCTTAAGCATTTTATTGAAACACACGTTCAATATAAAATAACAAAAGACTCCAAATAGGACAGTCTTCTATTTCATCCTGAGGAAGAAGATAAGGCCAATTAAATTGCTAGCCAAGAGCAAAGCAATTTGGTGATGTCTGTATTATGTGTCATGGAATTCTTAATAGCCTGTCCTCTAAGGAGCTGTGCCCAATATAAATGTACATTAACTACAGTATTGGTACAATTGCTCAGATAAAATCCCCACTCAAAAAGACACAGTAGACTAATGAGAGACTTCGACAATGTCTGATGCTGAAACAAGCCAGAACATACATTATTAGAAAACATTTTTACTAATATTTAAATTAAATATATTTTAAACTATTCCCCTCCAGTTTATTTTACCGTATTGTATCAACTTGTGACATGTTTCCTCACTTTGATGTTTTCTTCTCTAAATGAACACACCGAAGGTTTCAGATTTTCTTCTGTACACCCGGGTTTCTTGACTTTGTTACAGTACTATAGATAAAATCAAAATTGGATTGTTAGTGGTTTTCTGAAAATGATTTAAATTCTATTTCTTTTGGAATAATGGTAGACTGTATATATCTGTGAAATACAAGGAACTAAAGGTTCAAAACAGGATAATAAAGTATAGACACTATCGCTGGGCTCTAAGGAACATTCTGGTGTGCTTGTCTTGTTAGTATAGCCAAGGAAGCCAGCTTTGATTACTGACACACCCACTCTCACCTTTGTACAGCTGGCTTGGTTGACTGAAGGAAAATGATTTTTTTTTTCTATGTAATTTTCACCACTGACCACCTGTCTTTCTAGATTTAGGTATAATTTGTTCTGCTAAATCGGGTTGCCCTCTAGCCAGGGCAATTGAATACTGAATTTCAAACAGATACTTTGTAACTGTCATAGGACATTGATTCTCAGTCTAAAATGACTGGCTGTTTTAACTTCACACACACATACACACACACACACACACACACACACACACACATGCACGCAGGCATAAGAATAAAAGGTGATCTGTGTTATCTTCTTTGTGACCAATTGGCAAAACCTCAGAAAGTTGCCATTTGATTTTGTCTGATATCTGATCACAGCTTTCACCAGAGACCTTTTCTGACCCACCTCTCAGATGAAGAATGGCAGGCCAGGGCTCCAATCACTGGCTCTCAGATAACATGCCAGCATTACTTTGAGTATCCTTGGTTCACAGGACTCGACTACTTTATTTTCCTATTCTTTTGTGGTTTCTTCTGTTATCACCTCTGGGAAAGCCATGCCATCCACAGGAAGGAATACACACACACATACACACACACACACACACACACACACACACACACACACACACACACACACACACACACTTGAGTATTTTTAGTCTGGACACAAACACATAGAGAAATACTTCAGTGTGTATGTATATATACACGCTCACAAACACATTGATGAGCATGTACATGTACACAATAAACTCTCAAAATATATACACACATCTTTGCCTTCGATTTTGTTAAGCGAATAGTTACATTTACCATCTTCCCTTGAAAACCAACTTTTTGAATCATATTGGATCCAATAGAACAGAAATGTAAAACAAACAGTCTAGTCTTGTTTTTGAAGGAAGAGCCATGCTATAGTTCATTCCGTTGATTGAAGGTTTATTAATAACCCTGATTGTTGTATGCTATTTTATGGATTGTGAGTCACATCAGATTTAGAAATTGGAGAGTAAAGGGCTGAGAAAATTTAGAGAGGATAATCAGTTTTGATGAAAGGATTAGTTAATTTCATGCAAAAGAAACCTGTGTAACACTGAGTCAGGTTGTGATGTCTCTATGTGAGAGATAATATTTAGACATGAAGTCTGGGATCTTTTAGTTAGTGAGAAGAAATCAGGAAATAGTCATTTAACAAACTCTACAGAATTCATGCATAGCCTGAAGTAGTTGGAATAAATGTGAGAAGTAATGTGTTCTTCAACTGCCTTGACCAAGACTCAGAGAAAGTAGTGGTTCCCTTCTGAGCAATCAGAGTAAGAACGGAATATCACAAGCACTATTCGATCGGAATTACTAAAATGAGTAAGTTTTCCCTTACTTTGTGACAGCTCACACTTAGGGTTGAGAAAAAGTATAACAGACAATGAAAGTCTAGCCATGACACTTGAAAGTCTTGAAAATATTGCACAAAATACCATAAAAATTTCAGGGATAGAATTGGGCACTCTACAGACATGATTTCGATGAAGACTTTAAAGATATTTGTGTTAAGAGGGGAGGATCAAGGGCAGCATCCAACAGAATGTCTTCCTGCCTCGTGGCTACAACCTAAGAGGAGTCTCTTGAGCCAGCTCTTTCTCCAATACAAAGCAGACAACTTTACGTGGTCAACATTGCCAAGTCCAGACACTTTCCTTAGACTAGCATCTCTCTCTCAGCATTTACTTCATATAGCTTCTTATTTAGCCAATATTGCCATAAGCACAGAGAATAGCCTGTTTGATAATCATTTACCTTAAACAATAATGTAGGAGGTTTGATGTGGTTGTGTATATGTCTTCTATCTTCACAGTCATGGTTTCTGATTTCCAAGGTAACTCCATTTATCTGGTTGTGACAGAGGATCATTCTGGAGAGCATTTTCTGTGATTTACCAGAGACTATTAGTAAAATCTGTCTTTAGTAACAGCAGTGATGAATATGAAGAGTTGCTCTAGGAAAAGTTTGTCTGAGTTAGAAATTCTGGTGGACGTGAGACCACTTTTTTTTCTATGTTTTCTGCACCTGCTGTGACAAAATTATCAAAATAGAGCTTTGTGCAAAGATCAGGAAAGACGGTGGTAACTAGGGAAAACTACAACATGAAAGATTGAGTGTTTTACCCTTGCCAATTATTAATTTAAACATATACACAATTTTTAATAAACGTAATTTAAATCTACATAAGCCCTACACAATCCTATTGGCTTTCGGTTTCTCTCAGTGGCACATTGAGGAAACAAGAGCTAGGGGCTATGAAGAAATAAGGAAGAGAAGCACCACTGCTTACGGCTGTTCAGAGTCCTTGTCTCTTCCACTCATTTCGGGAATCCATGCTGGTCCCTTTCCATACCCTATGCTAGGTTTTTGTCCATGCTTAGATCCACACAACTGATTGTTTGCTTACTCAGAACTTGAGGTATTTGGGGAAAACACGGCAGAAATATTTG
This sequence comes from Rattus rattus, assembly GCF_011064425.1. Taxonomy (NCBI): domain Eukaryota; kingdom Metazoa; phylum Chordata; class Mammalia; order Rodentia; family Muridae; genus Rattus; species Rattus rattus. The sequence goes on along the minus strand of NC_046157.1, from coordinate 64,591,006 downwards.
GATGATTACAGTTGCAGAAGACCTCTCAATTTTGTTCTTGTTTATTTGGTTTGTATAATTCCTATGAACTAGGGGAATGCTATTTATGGAACGCTGACTCTCTTGCAGTGATTTCTAACTCTTTATTGGACCCGTTAGAACCAGAAGGCAGAAACACAATAGAAAGGAGAACACATAAGTCACAAGAAGCCTTTAAAATCGGAGTAAAAGCCTTTCACATTATAACTGAAGAATCCTCCTACACTACTTAGAAAATTATATGACTTCTACCTGGATCCTTAGTTTTCTATGGGCCACTTTTATGCTACCTCGATTCATGAAAAAATCATCATTACAAATTTTCTCCTTCTAATTTTATAAGAATGCACTTATTCTAGTATGACCTGTCATAAATGACATAAAAGGTACCTAATCCATGGTGATTTGACTTCCTGATTGTTCTACTTTAGGTGGTCCATAACTGATACACATTTGGTGGAAACTATACTTTGTACTTTGATAATTTTTTTCAGGTTAGCTATCTCTGCCCATGAATATGAGGTGATATATCTAGCTGTACCCCATTCCCATTCAGCTGCCTGATTATACTAAAAATAACCTATGCAGTATATTACACTGTTGTCAGGCTAAGATATTCAATAGAACAGGGTTTTTAAATATGTTTTCAATAAATTATTCTAACTTACAATGTTTCTGTTGCTATATATCCCACTTGTACATTGAGAAGCATTTGTAACAATAAGTGTCCTCAAGCACTGTTGTAATTTTTCTAGATATATAAATATGATCCCCAGTTAATATCTAGTGATTCATAGTAAGCAAATTATACTAAGTCACAAAAAGGGTTTTGTTTAAGTTAAAATAGTATGGAAACAGAGTTTCTGACAAAGATCGATGCACTTGTGTTATTAGTTATCAAGTTTCAAGCGATGGTAATTGATGATTAAGAAGCATTTCAATGGGCTTCTAGCTTTTAAATTGAAATTCTTGTCAGTTTGGGGGAAATGGCTGCACTTTGAGGTTGTCATTTCCACTCCACAATAGTGGTATGTCCTAAGCACTCTTCTCTTCACAAAGAACCATTGATAGGCGATGGGACAATTAGCAAGCAGAGCACATTATGATCCTTCCTGCTACATAATTGTCATGTGTACAATAAGAGCTACTGAAGGGAACAAAGGCTGATGGCTCCTCCAGATATTTTGACTTATGCCTTTGAATCTCAGACTCCCAAGGAGACAGAAATGCTAGCTATTTTTATTTTATTTTAACGTAAGTTAATCTGTATTAAATTATGACTTTCAAATGCTCATTTCCCTTGATTCTATTTGATTTTACATCGAAACAGTCATATTTACAGTACATTCTTCAGGTAACGATTGAGTTTATTGTGGGGATGCTGAACAATACTACAGCCGAGAACATTTGAACAACCTTTGTATTTCTTTCCCAGAATTCACGTCGTTGACCACACAGAGCTTAAAAGAATTGCTTGAATAAAAGTCATATTAATTCTAATATGAGCTCCCATTTTGATGATAAATACCCTTTTAAGAAGATTCATCATTTATATTTATTAAATGTGTATAATTATAATTTTAATCATTAATATTTTAATTCTATCTGTTGAAAATATATTTCTGCCTGATATATATATATAATACTTTTATTGATCTATATTACAATAAGCTTTATATTCAAATGGCCATTGAGTGAGTCAAAGAAGAAGCATGAATTATTAGTCTCTATTGAATGTGTGAACCGAAAGCAAATTTAACATGATTTTCCAAGGCTCACCTATATGAATAGGCACACAGTTGGTAGAAGTCTCAATGAAGAAATAAAAACACAAGTCTTCATGTAAAACTCTACTTCCCTCTCCTAAGCCAAGCAGTGGAAAACTGCTCTCTCCCCTCCTCCACAGAATGAGTCACACATGGAAGAAAACCATCTCCACAGCTTGCTTAGAGCTGCCTATTGAGTCAGAGTCTGAACTACAAGGGCTGCCTTTCATAGATGGAAGAGGGAAGGCCTGAAGCTTTTCTCAAAATCACTTTCCTTCTAACAGATTTATTGTTATAAAGTGGATTGATCTAAAACTCAACTTCACACATTTCAACTTCCATATCCTTCCCCAGATGCTTCTTCTCATGGCAGGAGTGGTTTATAAATAATCGTTTATTTAGAAGTGTTTCTTCAAAAATTTTCTGAATGATTGCTTCATTTGCTAGCTCTCTCAAAAATACCTTTTTGGTAAACTAACACTTTGTATTTATATTTATTTTTATTCTTTAAGCATTTCATGCATACCTCCAATAAAATATGATCATATCCATAGCAAATGTCCCCTCCCCAATCGCCCCATAACCTCCAATACATCCCTACTTCATGGCTTCTTTTTTTAAATGCTTAAAGGTGATGGAAAATATGACACTAACAAAAGACAGATCATGTTGCTGGCCTAGAAGTATATCACCTTGTTATCCAAATGCAAAACTAGGAATGTTTGGCTTTTGGTGATTATAATACCAAATACCTGATATAATTAACTTATAAAGAGAAAGGTTTATATCTATCTAATTTTAGAGATTTGACCAATGAGAAAGCAGAATCATTGCTTCTAGACCTTAGAAGGAAGTGGTGGAGCACACAGGGTAGAGACACATTCTTCACTTCATTAGCTCGGAAAAGGAATGTCTGGACTGCCCTAAGGACCTCCCAGGAAGTTCCTTCTCCCAAAGTTTGTAACTTCATCCAGTCCCAATCTGTGCAAGAAAATAGAGTTCACCCATGAGTGTTGTGGGACACTTATCTAAACCATAGTTAATCTCAGAGTGATTCTTTTTTTTTTTCTAGAAAGGATTTCTCTATATATCCCTGGGTGTCTAGCAACTTGCTCTGTAGACCAACCTGGGCTTTAACTCACAGAGATCCACTTGCTTCTGCTTCCCCAGTGCTGGGATTACAGTTATATGCCCCCACCAACTGGATCAAAGTGATCTTTTGATGACATTTAATAACTTTTTTAATCACAAAATGCAGGTGTATAATTAAATTTTCATTAAGTTAAACTAAATGTATAGATATCCTTTTAAAAATTAATGGCCTCCTAGAGCTCCATTCATTTACAATTAACCTATTAAACTGCGACACTTTATTTTAAAAAAAAAAAAGAAGAGAAAATATTTCAAATACGTCTATAAAAATACCAAACGTGTTTGAATGTCTAAATTCTTGGCATTCAATTGATTTCTTGACTAGCTAATCTCCTAGATGTTTCACATGCTTTGAATAATCACAATTCTTGTCAAGTGTGTAACAGCTTCTCTGTATCCTTTACCCTGGTTCTCCTTTGCATGCTGCTGTGTGGCTTTCCCCAGGAATAACTAACTCTTCTCTCCATTGTACCTTCCCTTTCCAGCTTGCTTGTCAGAAATCTGTAGCCCTTAATGATAGCTAGAAGGCTCTCAAAGTTTCTCTAAGATAATTTTTAACTAAGTTTATTCCCTTTGGGTTTGAGTTTGTCAAAACCCCAGTTTTCTGAAATAAAGAAAATAAGACAACAGCTGGGGTGTTTCCACAGTAAATACATTTAGAATGGTTACCATTTTCACACAAATTTTGTACTTTTGGCTACTCGAAGAACTACATTCACACAGACTCTTACAAGAGAAAAAATAAGTTTGCTTCTGTTAAAGGTTTGTTTTCCTCCGGAGATATATGCAGATATGATATGTACTCATAGCAAAAAAAAAGAAAAAAAATCAGAATAGCTTTCTAATTCTAATATAATCACTTTTAACCTGTGATATAGACGTCCTAAGTATGACTCATCAGCTTCTGAAAGTCTCAGCCTAGGAATGAAAGGCATTCAGTTAATGACAAAAAAAATCGTGATTAATATTTTCATGAAAATCTCGTGGATTTAAATTTTTTCAAATTCCATGAGTGAGTCTTGGTACAAGCATAACACTGGTTTCCTTTTCACAATGGGTTCCCATTAATCAGCATGTCAAAAGTTTTCCATTTTGTCATCCTACAGAAATTTAGCTCAATGTATGTTATAATCTTATAATAAACTTAAAACAACTGAAATATTTGACATTAAAGTTGTACTGTAATAAATTATGCAACTATTAACAACTTTCTTTTTAACTATTAACAAAACTGGCTATAATGAAACTGTTATGTTTATTACTAAGAACAATGAAGGTGTAATATATATGAAAATTGAGGTCTAAAAGAGTGCAGCTGCTTTTTTTTTTTTTGGAGCTGGGACCAAACCCAGGGCCTTGCGCTTCCTAGGCAAGTGCTCTACCACTGAGCTAAATCCCCAACCCTTGCAGCTGCTTTTTTATCTGCCCATTGTTTGTGATAAACAATGGTTTCTTCACATTTTGAGATAAATTTGTTCATGATATCCCTAATAATGTGTTTTTATTCTAATTCCTTAACCAAGTACTTGTGGTTTACTATGACGTTATCATGAAGACCTCATTGACTTTGAAATGGCAGAAGCTGTCTACAGAGTCAGCACATTTGTGTATATAATATCAACAGGAACCTGTAGTCCCACTGTCTTGTGTTCTTGGAGGTTATAGCCAAATGCTGTTAGAGGGCCATGAAATAATACCAAATTAATATAAACCTAAGTAAACAATGAAGTAAGTAGACCTGACCATCTAACTGGTCATTTTGGATACATAATAGAAAATACTGAATAGACAGAAAATAAATCTGCAACATAAGCTATATAATGTGATAGGCAAAGATATAGGCTTGTTACATTTCTCTCTTCCATTGTCTTCATTTCTCAACATTTTCTATGAAGGCTGCTTTGACATGGGTTAATATTTACTCCAAATATACATTTTGTATCATTTTATTGATTGCCCAGTACCCTGTCATCTAATTGTGTCACTCTAATGGGGCACGAACACATGTGTGTGTGTGTGTGTGTGTGTGTGTGTGTGTGTGTGTGTGTGTGTGTGTGTGTGTGTGCGCGCACGTGTGCCTGTGAAACCCAGGGTTTGACATTAGTTATCTTCTCATTCACCTTCCATTGTATTTTTTGACAAAAGTGTCTCTCACTGAACTTGAATCTCCCTTGTTCAGCTAGATGGTTAGTGAGCTGGGATTTTCCTGCTTGTCTCTGTCTGTCCGTCATAACTAAACTTTCAGGTATGTTCACTACTCCTGGTTTATGTTTAAGCTGGTGCTTGGAACTCAGAGGATCTCCTGCTACATAGCGATCATCACACCTAATGAGCCATATCAGCAACGAGTAAGCATTCTGAGTAAATGGCGACCAACAGATTGGGAAAAGAATGAGGATTTTTTTTTTCAACGATGAAAGGAAAATAGTGTGCTAACAAGCAGAGGGCATCACAGACGAACTCCCATCCAGAGTAAGAAGATTCAGACACGTACTGACCTATGACTCATGCTCCTAAAACATTAAATTTCTCAATAAATTGAAAAATCTCAAATCATCATGTTTGGGGAAGAACCCGACTTCAACTCTACTTTAAAAAATAAAAAGATTGCTTGAGGAGCTCGTAACTCTCAAAGTGTATTAAAACGTAAACTGTACTTTGTTTTGCAGGTCTGGAAATTATGTTCATCCACTTAAAATATATACTATCACTGTTTGTTAATTGAGATGGCTGAAAACCAAAATAAGTTTGCTTATGTAAATAGCCTAATGACTGTGCCAAAAGGCCTTCACTGACATATGTTTAATTAAGAAATACGACAGCAGCTATGATAAAAAGCTTTAATTTCAGAATTCCTATTACTACCATGCAATGTACATTTCTCAGCAAAACAATTCAGTGAGCCAGGTATTCAGTGAGCTCTCTCCTGAATTCTTAGCATTTAAAAGTTAAGGGAGAAGGGTTCCTACAAGTTGGAGTACAGCCTGGGCTACAAAGAGATACCATGTCTCCAAAGAAGCACAAAACAATTTGATGACCAAGTACTCATAAGCATTTAATGTATCAGTGCATTTGGTTCGTGGATGACCTTATCCGTGGAAACGCACACAACTTTTTCTTCTCATGCTACAGATCTGCAACGTAGCATGGCATTCCATATTAGTTTTAGGTACTGATAACTGAAATTATCCACCAAATCCAACGTGCTGACAAGCAGTTATATTTTGGAAAGGAACACGTTATGCCGGCCTTGTAGGACCCAGAGACTTGTGAAGGGCATAACCTTATTCTTGCTCTGCTTCTCAATTCCTTCAGCTCTGTCTTTCTTGAGATTTATCTCTTTTGCTTGCCTTATTGTTTATGTGATCATGTTTTTTATTTTAGTCTCAGTATCATTTCAAATGATTTCCCCTTGCTATGAGATCAAGAATACTCAGATCGCCAGTTGGAAAGAGATCTCTCTGTCTCTCTGTCTCTCCATCTCTCTCTCTCTCTCTCTCTCTCTGTCTCTCTCTGTCTCTGTCTCTCTCTAAAAGACGGTAGATTAAGGGAATTTTATATATTCAGGGATTGTTCCTTCAGAGTTCCCAACTTAAAATAATGGATACTTTTACAAAGTAGGGGAAAATGACAATAAAAGATATCTAGAAATGTAACTGCATTCAAGGAATTTTCTCTGTGGAAGGACATTTGGCTTAGAGATTTCATTGACTGTTTCATGCATTTAAAATGAAGTCAAACAGAAATGCATTTCCTTCCAAGGTGTGTCATCTGGACCATTACTATCACCAGGTCTAATTGGCTTGACAACTCATCTCATTCCCTTCTCACATCAACTATCATATTTTTCGTAAATACTCTTAAAGTTATTTTCTCTCTGACAACAAGGAATGTGACTGCCACAGTGTTTACCAGACTCATTCGTTGAAGCAACCCTTTCTATACATCAGATCAAAGAACTTACTGTGGGGCTAGCGTCTCATGCACAGTTATTGATCATTTACCTTAGCAACTGCTGATGGAATAACATTTCTATTTAACTAGCAAAATGAATCTCAGCTTTGTGCAACCTCAATGGATAGCTTCCTACTGTTTTAGCTTCCTGGGTTTTTGACTTGTAAGCAGTGGGCCAGCCAAAGGCAACTGACACCCTGCACTACATTCAGAGTTCTAAGTCCAACTTTTCAAGAATTTGCCAGTGCCCATTTTGTAATAACTAAAGCATGTAGCATGCTTTGGAGACTATGGAAATCCATTTATTTGATAACAGTCATTCACTATCACCATTAGAGATGACCACCATTGAGTACTTGGTATTTACCTACAATGTAAGTGGCTGAGATCATCTGAACTAACTTGTCACATCCTTACTTCTTCATCTGGTGGGACTCAACATTTGGGGTTCTTAAGTTGGATAATAACACAAATACCATTGTTCAGGCCTCTGATTACATGTCCTCCCCCTAGAGCTGTTTATCCATATTTCTGCAAAGTAGTCTCATTGCTTTAGTCTTTGTCCTTTTTGGGCTTTACTTACTTTGTTCCTTGACACTACACATTCAGTGAAATATGATTCCTGGGAAATCATGTTCTCCTGTTTCCTATTCCGAGGCCAATTGTGTTGTGAATTTAATAGATCCTCAAAATAGCGTAGCAACTTAAAAACTGTTTCTGATTACCCTTCTATAATAGGAAATAACATTAAAACTCAGATGGCAAAGCACATACTGGGTTTTCAACTAATTTACACCAGGATACTTTATAAGAAAATGAGGAAAAGCTGGAATTTAAAACTCAAACATAATTGGTATGTTTTCTAATTGGTTGCTTGGTTCTGGCTGTTCTTTTAACCAAATAAACACCTTATAAACATATGTTTTTTTTTAAATGGTCCCTTTACTTTCATTCTTAAATTTTTATTCTCTTATTTTTCATTTTCCTAACTTTTCTTTTAAGTGTATAAAGTATTTCTAAGCTTTAAGTAGTGTTTGTAATTTTTCATTAAAATATAATCATACCATTTCTCCTTTCCCTTCCTTCCCTCAAGCCCTTCCCATGTTCTCCTAGCTTTCTCTCAAATTCATGATTACTGATCCTTTATCTGTTGTAATACACAAATATACTATTAAATATATGAATATATACATATATATGCTTAAATATATAATCTGCTCACTTCCTATAATGCTATTTGTATTTATATGCCTCCAGAGATAACCATTCAAAATTGGATAACAAATATGGGAGCTCTTTCTTAGGCGAAACTGTTTTCCTTCACTCTGAAGGATTGCTAATTTTATAACATTAGCAAGTGTGAAAGTGAGCTATAATTTGGAACCATTAGCAGTCCACTTCCAAGCCACCGATTCAAGACTACAGAAAAATCATTTCCCAAGCTAGAAGATTGTATCTTACTTCCAAATTATGTTGTGCATTGAGATTCTCCATTTAAGCATTTCAGTAATGGAAAAGAATTTGGAGCCTTAGAAACGTAGCATTCCTTACTTACCAATGTTCTCGGTCTGCAGTTAGGACATCATGGTCTAATTTAGGCAGCCATGTTGTTGTGGCTCCATAGATGTAGCGTTTCCAACCTTCCTGTGAGACACAATCTCACAGCAGACATACTGGTCGTCCAGGCTCTTAAGACTTGTTCTCTCCTTCTTCCACGATGTCCCCTAGGCTTTAGGTATAGGAGTTGTGTTGTAAATGGATTAGCTGAGGTTAAGCATAGCAATCTGTGTGTGTGTCACCCAGGCCCCAAACGTTTGATGATCACGTGCTTCCTACCATGCTAAGATAAGGGAGGCGGAAGCTCCTGTCTGTCCATTCCCCACTTGTCCATCGTTAGACCATGACTATAAGTTCTTATTTGATAGTCTCCACATCTTTCTCTAAGGCAATGGTTCTCAGCCTTCCTAATGCTCTCACCCTTTTATACAGTTCTCATGTTGTCGTGATCCCCAACCATAAACTTCTTTCATTGCTACTCCATAACTATAATGTTGCTACTGCAAGGTAAGTATCTGACATGCGGGACATATGGTTTGCACTCCTGTGAAAGGGTTGTTTGCCCCACAAAGGTGTCCATACCTACAAGTTGAGAACCACTGCTCTAATAGATGGTCTCAGGTCTCTTTGCTGAAAGAAGATGAGGTTCCTTGTTAGATGCTGTTATCATTAGCAGTTTATTCAGTTAGAATTGTTTGACTATTTGTATTAAACGGGAGAGTAAAGGGGGTACATGATACCTTATATGTTCCCTGAGGACTTGGCTGGGGTCAGGAAGCAGTGAGAATACCAAAACCTGTACGGAGCCCTGTCCCTCCTCTTCTCTGTCTAGTGAGTTATCTCATACCAATCTAAAACCTCTCTTGTTCCTCTTCCTCAGTGTTCTTGACCCTGCCATATTAATGCTACATCTATCTGTCTTTCCACCACAGTATCTGTTCTTATTGCAACACGTGAGGAACAATCCTTGTTGTTTTATTTATCATGGTCTCATCCCCTCATTATCTACAGAGAGCTAACCACTATATCACTAACTTCCCATGTGGTCAAGTAAAATTATAGACACCAGCAGATTAGTTGAAAAGTTTTATTAATTAATCTATACGCTACTCACATTTTGTTCAGTGATTCAATAAACCTTCCCTCATTCTGCTTAGAATTCAATCCAGAATCTAACAATACAGTCCACTCTGATTCAGTCAGTCTTACATTTTCCATAAGCGTTTGAGATGTTTCAAAATAGTCTTCTTTAATATATTACATCCGCACTGTAATTTACCCCCTTCCCCTCCTTCTTTCCTCTCTGCTACCTCCAGTCTACCCCTATCCACTCACCATCCTCCCTTCAGAAAGAGTAGGCGTCCCAGAGACATCAGCAATGGTACACCAAGCTACAAAACACCAGATACATACCGTCGCCTCAAGGCTGGAAGAGGCAGCCCAGTGGGAGGAAAGGGGTCCTCCAAGTAGGCAAAAGAGTGAAGGACAACATCCACTCCCACTGTTAGGATTCCCAGAAGTGTACCAAGCTACACGACCATAACCTATATGCAGAGGACCCACGCGCTCCTAATCTCTGTGAACCCTGGTCAGTCAAGTCTGTGGACTGTGTCTCAGGTGTCCATGAACCCCGTGGCTCCTCCAGTCCTTCCCCCCTCGCCTCTGTAGGACTCCATGAGCTCCCGCTAATGTTTGGGTATGGGGCTCTGCACCTGCTCCCATGAGTTGCTGATCAAGCCTCTGTGGTCTCCTCTTCGCTGTTGATTCTGCGAGGCTCTGACTGGAGCACACTCTGCAGGCAGGACACACACGAGAATAAAGATTTAGTGGCTGGATTGGTGTCCCAGTCTCTCCATTTGAGGCCTTGTCTGGTTTCAGAAAATAGCCAGTTCAGTGTTTGTGTCCTCCACGTATAAATCATGCTGGCTAGTGCTTTTCAGAATATCAGTCTCAGGGTGTCTTGTCTGCACGTATTCATTATGCCACAAGACACACGTCTGCAGTCTGAAGAATCTATGTGCAGGCTAAGTGGAATTGATTTATTGTTATACATCCTTAGTTGGGTCATATCTCTGCTTTACATCTGGTAAAAAAATATGTGGTTTTTAATTTCTTCGAAGAGCCAGTGTTTTGACTTGCAATACTCTTTCGAGGGATCTATGTAAGTTATTTTAGAGATGGATAACCCATTCTTGATGTATAGATATATACTTTTTATTAAGCATATGGTTATGCTCACAAGCATTAAATATGTTCTTCCTTAGTAACTATTAGGCAGGTACTATGGGAAATTTGAGGTAGTGACATTTAGTTGATTGAAGGTATCTCTCATTCTGGCTGGCAAATCTCTGGTTTGCATCGATGGTCTCTTCAGTGGATGTTATAGGTACCACATCTAAATGCTGTTTTTAAATTGATATTAGCTATCATTTGATGCGCTTGACTTCCTTACCCTCACTTCCTAGCACAGATTTTTCATTTTGTTTTGTTTCTTTCTATTTTTGGTTCTTGCGTGGTGCTGGGATCTAACCCCTAACCATCTACATGCCTGTCAAGAGCTCTCCCCTTCCACTCGCACTCTCTTCCAAATTTGTTTATAGAATCATTTCCCCAATCATCAGAACTATTTCAGAAAAAATCCATAAACTCATATACCCTAGACAATCTGTAGTCTGGATTACTCATCATGTTACTGAAATCTCTCTCTCAGAGCACCTGTGGCCTGCTACTATCTTCAGTTTCTCTATCACTCTCAGTATATGCTTTGGACCTTGGTAAAGACCCCAAAGCTAAATTCATCAGCGTTATGCAGGCAAATCAGTATTTACCTTCAATTTAGGTAAGTCACACAAAGTTTAGCACTGAAGTCTCAATGAATAATACAACTCCATTAATCACAAAACCCAAATAATTAACTTTTAATCATGTCCCACTTGGTGGGACTAAAACTGAATCCACTGATTTTTGTCTCTCTTTACTTTGTCCATTTTAAGCTACCTGAAGTAGTGTTGGAGATGGTGGTGGTGGTGGTGGTGGTGGTAGTAGTAATAACGGTAATATTAGTATTTTTATCTAGACTGTTCTCTGTATCTTGCTCCATGTTTAAACATGCCCAGTTTCTATTTAAGAATAGCATAATCCTACCTTAGGGATATGTCACAGATCTTCTGAAGGGAGGTGTGCTCATCTTCTCAATGATGTCATTATGACCTTTGTTATCATTCATTGTAAGCACACATGTCCTGCTTTCCACGGGGATTGCAAATGCGTCATGTGATCTTTGCTGCGGGTCTCATAAACTAGCTCGACGATTTATTTTTAAACTGATTTGTGAACTGAGTGGTAACGAATCCCCTGTGGTTCGGTTTCTTATGTTTTTTGCATTGCTTAATCATCCTTGAAGCTCCATGCTCTTCCAGAAATGTTGTAACCATAGAATAGAAAACCCACTGGTGTTCTTTGTATCCATCCATTCAGTTATAAGTTCTTATTGTAAAACCCCATGTAAAACCATACATACATGCCCTGTCAAACCTTGGAATCAGTATGTTCGGTAGGTAGTTAAATAAAATTGTTTTGTTACACCAAGTGTGCCAAGGCAAGAAATAAAATCCTGTATGATTTTTTAATTGTCAGTTTCTCCCATTAGTGAGCAGTAAATGAAACAGGTACTTGATCAGATACTTCAATTCTGAAACTCAACGCTGTGCTTTTCGCTCATCTAATTAGGGCCTCTTAGCACCTCAACTACATGCGTACAAAACATCCTCCTTTATAGACATAACAATACCCAGATATTAGCCAAGGCACAAAGGAATAAATGCAAACTCAACAACTTTCCAAGGAGAACATGTACAGTTTGGATCCCTTGACAGCATTCAATAAATATCAAGTGTACCAAAATTCATCTAAAGTTTTTTGAAGGCTCTGGGCATGAATACTTTAATAAAGTTTTGACTTTGGCTTTAAACATTGATTTGCATTTGAGACAAATATTCACATATAAAGGTGTAAATTCAGTCTTTCATAGAGAGCTACCGAGATGAGCGTGGAGAGCAAAGTGTAAACTCATCCCGAGTGTCCCACGACGCAGGGATATTTTGTAAAGTAGATTGATGTAAATGCTGCCCACTGAGAGCAGTCCCTGACAGTGGTCACTGCTAGACAGGGTTAAGAACACTGTCGAATAGGCCTTTCCACTTTCATCAGCTTGCCATGGACGCTAGGAATCAATCTTGGCAGTTAGGTCTTTCTTATGGTTTTTACATGGGGGTACTCTTAAACTGTATGATTAAGATGTATTTGTGCTCATGTAAGCATGGGGGCTCTTATGATGAAATTATGAATATAGCACTGACCTTCAGAGTAAGCCATAGAGTTTTGCTTTTTTTTAACAATTATTTTTATATGTAAGGATGCTCTGCTGGCAGTTGGCCTGTGCACCATGTATGTGCAGTGAGCATACAGACAAGAAGGTCACCTGGGAGTAGAGTTAGCTACAGAAGGTTATTAGTGCTGTGTGGCTGCTGGCAAATGAATCCTTTCTAGAAAGCGCAACAAGTGTGCTTTTCATCACTGACCCATCTCCAGACTTCAGAGTAAGCAATAATTTCTGATCTCCTGAAATGTGGTTATTAGTTTACATTACTGAATTCTTCAGCATGTATATGAAGCAGTTGATTAAAAGATCTTGGTGCTAAAAAGACTTTTAAATGATTTGCAAAATCAAGTTTATGGAATCCATGTGTGGTGGATGGTGTGGGTGTTCCTGTTTGTTGATGTATTTACAACAATTAGTGTCATTTCTGTGGTGGAATATTTAGAATCTCTCCTCTTGACTCTCTGCTACTACTCAGAAGTTTCTCTATAGGACCTGCTAAAACGTCAGTGGCCAGGATTAACAAAGGAAAAACAAAGGGAGAACCAAAGTCTTTATGGTACTTTTCTTGGACAATTCTACCATCTCACCTCACCAAGTGCCCAAGAGCATGTTTGTGATACAGCATCATAGTGACACAAATTTCATTATCTACTGGTCAAATTTCAGAAACCATTGTTTGTTCAGATAGAACATTTATTCTGAACTTGATATTCTTAAATTTGGGTCAAGAAGAAAGCTTTATTTAAGATAAACAAAATCTCTTTGGGACATGGCTTTTCTTGGTTTCTCTTCCTGTTGCTGTGGTAAAATTCCCTGACAAGAGCAAAGATCAGAGGATGCCACTGAACACCTCACTTTCAGCCTTTAATGCAGTTCAGGATAACCGGCTAAGGGAATATCCCCATCACATACACCATGGCTTTTCTCTCATCAGTCGAGCTAATCAAGGCAATCTCAGACTAGCATTCTCAAGACGACCTTCTTCCAGCTGATTCTAGTGCCAACGAAGTTAACACTTATCATTAACCAGGAATATGACATAGGCGCCCTAGGTGAATTACTTTTCTTCTGGAAGCACTGGAGATGGTAAAGGAGTTTTGTCAAGGATACTGATCACACAAAAATGTAATTTACCTACCGTGCCTTTTCAGGCTTTGTTTGAATGTGATTACAGCAAAAATTTTGAAAGGTTTACCCAATTTTAGTGGATTTATTGTTATTTTTATTATTAATATTCCAATTGGTATTAGCTGTAAAATTTCTACCTTGTGACTTCTTTAAGAATAGAAATATCACTCAGAAGAAGGTTAACCACTCAAAAGTTGTTTGGTTTCCCCTCTAAAATGTGATCTAGATTAGTCATGTTTTTTTCAAAAAGTATTAAAGTGCCTTTAAAATATAGGCTACTATGTTATTACTAAATGAATGTTTCATGGAACACCTGTTATTTTTAATTGTCCTGTTTGTATTGAGCCTTGTTGTATGAAGGTTAATTTCTGATGTTCCTAATTTTTTGAAAGAATTTGTTTCTTAAAGAATTAGTTAATTAATTAATTTTTATGTGTGTGAGTGTTTACCTGCGAGGATCTGACCCCATCCATCATCTCCACAGCAAGTGAGGAAGATACTTAGTGCTTCTTTACTTCAACATCATATTTTATTTTCACTGAATCCTGTCAAAACAGACTTGGATGGTGTCGATAGCAACTGAAGTCTATTTTGTCTTTTTCACTGAATTCAGTAGGTCAGTTGCAAATAAATAGTCCAGGCGTCATGGTGTTCTCCTTTGTAGAAGATGTGACACTTGTCTGATAAACGTAACGAATTGTCATAGTGACCTATGAATGCGGTGAACCGTAATGATACTGAAAGTGTGCTCCACATAAAAGGCAAGCGAGCCAGTTAGCTTTACTTTGCACTTTGAAATATTTTGGTAATGAGTTTTTTTCCAGTGAATCACTTTTCCAGAATCAGCAGTCGAAGTCAAATACGATCAGTGCAGAGTGCCACATGGTCACCTGAGCTGTAGCACTATTTCTTATTCAAGTGCTCATCATGCCTTCCTGAATGATACTAGTTCTCTCTATGAGGGAACACTGTCCGGCTAGATGGTACTAGTTCTCTCGGTGTGGGAGCACTGTCTGGCTAGATGGTACTAGTTCTCTCTATGAGGGAACACTGTCCGGCTAGATGGTACTAGTTCTCTCGGTGTGGGAGCATTGTCTGGCTAGATGGTACTAGTTCTCTCGGTGTGGGAGCATTGTCTTTGACTAGAGGGAAAACAACAAGGATGAGTATAGACTTGCCCTGTGTAGAAGACCCCAATCGGTCTCCCTTAGAACCCTCAGAGATATGCTTTGCTTAACCATTCATCCCAATGCCGAGAATTTACTTGAAAGACTGTTGGCTAATATTTCTCAAACATAAACTTTTGGCTGAAGTAACTGGAAACTTAAGTTTATTAAACTTTTACATATTTAACTATGGCCTGCAGGGTACTTTAAATTCAACCGTTTTGGCTTTGGGCCTACTTTCTTATACCCCAAAGTATACATTATAAAGTAGATGAGAAGTAATTACCCTTATGAAATCCTGAATATCACGTCTCTGCTGGATAATAGAGAACAAGTCCACACTATCCACATGATGAACCACACTAGGCCTAGGTTAAATTTTTAGGAAAATTAAAAAGTAATACTGAAGAATAAGAACATAGCCCTATTGGGGTTTTGCCTTTTATACTCTATTGTAATAATTATATATGATAATAGACACAGATGTGTTGAACCCCAACTAGGGAAGAAGGTAATACATTAACGAATAGCTAAATGACTCAAAGGACAGCATAATGTTGAATATTCGGTAATTATTTCAAGACCTTGTGTAAGGACTGTGTGTGCTGAGTAGAACATTTCCCATAGAATATATATTTGGGGAAAAATAAACCAATTACAGTATATTTTGAGAACCTTTTTCTTATAGGAAACACGATGTCAAATTAAGTCTTGTCAATACAGTCTCGGTGTACTTGTTTTGCTGCTTTCAAAAACTGCATGTTTTTTATAGCCATTGAACCAATATTCAAATGTTTTCATGCAATGTATGTTTTTAGTTGCCGTCTTATTTAACAATATTTATTGGAAAGCCATAAATAATTTACCCAATTACAACATATGAAACTCTATAGATTTAGGACTCCATTCTTAAAATGCATAAATCTTTATTCAGATAAGAAAATAGATTACATTTTTATCCTCTTCCTTTGCAGATTATACAGTGCCTGCCATTCCCTTTTCCTTGCTTGACTGGTTAGGGCTCCAGACCTGTCTTAGTCTCCATGATTCACACTTGTGCCACTAGGGACTCTGTCCTCAAGGCTGGCAGAGCTTCTGAGTAGTTCGACCATAGACTACCACTTACAGGGGATAATTTGGAAGTAGTTTTTTTTATTTTTTGTGGCTCCTGGCAATGTATACGAGCCCACTCATCAGCAGCCTCCTGTCTTAATCAAAGTCTCATGAGAATATCTCCCACAAATGACCATCTTTCAGCATCAGTCAAACTCTCATGTGGGAAAGTCACACCCTCCACTGAGGATCAAGCTTTCAGTCCACAGTTATTTGACTCTCTCTGTGTGAAACTCATGTGTGACAGGAGCCAACTTTATCAAATCAAGTTGATAATGATGCCCAACTCATAATTCTCCTTTGAAGATGAAATGAATAAATATAATACAACATACTTTGAATCAAACTTGGCATACAGAAACATAAAATAAACACAAATTATCTAGATTTTATATAAAACCTGAGTTGTAGCATTCTTAACTATTAATGAAATCTAAAAATATATACTTTTTCATAAAATTTGATATCTATTGATGCATTTCATTGAATACCAATGCACAGAATCAGCAAATACTTATGGAAGATGACTGTGTCTAAGAAAGTATAATATTCAGTAGTCATTGTTTGTGGTGGGTTAAGTGTTTAAATAGAGCAGCTGGTAATTTTTATAAATTCAAATACATTGTTACATTTTAAATCAAGACAGATTATTAACAGAATTAAAAACAGTGCCTTGTTCTTTCTCTGTTTTAGAAATAATAATATACAATTTTTTTATCAAACATTTTATCATGAAGTTTAAATTTATCAGGCAAAAGCAAACACCACAAAATGTGACATAGAATTCCTCTTGGATCCCTGGTTTTTATTACAGAATTTTTAAAATCATCAAAGAGGAAAATATACAGCACCAATACTTAGACAGCATTACTGAATGTAGAAGTTGTATTTGTTTTGAGAAACGGTTACTTTATATAGATACCTGCCTGGCAACCAACTTAGAGATGAACTGCTTGTGCCTGTGTACATAAGAAGTCCAGGAACATTACTTACCAAGTAATAATGAATTTATTACAAAAGAGAGAAAGGAAGAGAGATGGAGATTAAAAAGAATGAAGGAGAAATACAGAAAGAGAACAAAGGGCCTTGAGAGAGAGAGAGAGAGAGAGAGAGAGAGAGAGAGAGAGAGAGAGAGAGAGAGAGAGATCTGTGTATAAATAGAGGACACTCTGCTTTCCATTTCAGTACCTGTCCTCTTTATCCTCTAGAAATTAGATTATCACATGCTCAAGTACTCTTGAAAATTTAGGTCATGCACCTTTTACAATTCACTTTGAATTAATTTAATCAGATTATCAAACTAAACATCTGCTTAGTACTTGCCAAATTCAGCTACCCTAAAGATATTATGATTTTGACTGAAACGCCCAACCCCCTGGAAGTTTGATATAAAAACTTAGGGATCTTTCTGGAGTAGTGGAAGAATTGGTGTTTGATGAGTTAGAAGTCAATGGGGAAACCAGGAGGGATCAGGAGTCTCAGGAGAGATCGGGAGAATGACTCTGAGAGATTATTTTGCAAGACACAAATACTTCGAACCTTCTCTCTGGCCCCAGATAAAAGTACATAGTTCTGCTATTGAATCACAGTGACGTTTGTGAGGCAGGAGATGCCACACATTCTCCAGTAAGACAACCGAGGGTTACGTCTTTCTTCTCATATTCAACTGTACATCCTTCTAGTTTACCTTGTAAGTGAAATTTCAGTATTCTTTAGACTATTGCCCCAAAGTCTAATGTAATCAAAATTTAAGCAAATTTAAGATTATTAAAGTTGAAATCCTCCCACCTTATCAAGCATTGTGCTTAACTCAGGGCTTGTGAATTAGAGAGTAGACCCATCAGAACTGGAGTGGACCTTTTGTCTCACAGGTTGTACATGTGAAATCTAATAGGATTGTTTTGGAAAACGAAAAATGCTGCGGTAAGTGGTCTGACCAGATGAGATTGGCTAAGTGTTACCATCAGTAACCCTTTCCCAAAGACTATCAGTCTTTGTTTGCTTATTTTCCATTGAGAAATTTTCTTTTCCACTGTATATTTGTATTTTGTGCTTGCTTGCCTGTCCCAGAATTTTCCTTGGAAAGGACTGTTGTACATTGAGGTCTCTGGTGGTTTCAGTTGGTAGGAAGAATGGCTGGCTCACAACAGGACAGATTACAGGGAAGATGAGGTTCCATTTTCCTTAATAAAGATAAGCCTGTGGACATTCAGAAAAGGGGTCTGGAGCATTGTACAGTAGGGGCCTGCATGGAGGATGCAGAGGTTATCACTCTGTGCATTAGACTAAGTCTAATTAGACTACTAAGACTTTATACATCCGTGCTAAAGGCAGACAGTCTAAACAAATGATTCCACCACAGGTCTAAAACAACACATGTATTTAAAACCATTTGGAAACTAAAACATTTAAGGTGAAAACCTATGCAGAGGATGGCCCTGTGGGACATCAAGGGGAGGAGAGATGCCCTTGGTCCTTGCAGGCTTGATGACCCAGTGTAGAGAAAGCCAGGGTGGGGAAGCGGGAGTGGATGGGTGGGTAGGGGAGCACCTTCATAGAAGCAGGAATAGGGAAGATGGGATGGGGGTTCCCAGAGGGGAAAACTGAGAAAGGGGATAACATTTGAAATGTAAATAAATAAAATATTCAATAAAAAAGATAAAAACCTAACAGATGGCACGGAAGCCAAGGAAACAGTTGAATTATTTGGTTCGCCTTTCTCAAAAATTACTTTCTAGCTCTTACTGCATACCGAAGAAAATAGTTTTCAAATGTAAAGGAATCTTTGAGGTTGTCCCTTTTTGTCTGAAAAAAAAATGTGTAGCAGATATGCTAGTAAGCTTTCAATTTCAGTGCTTTTAGAATAATGTCAGTCTCTGTTTAATATGGAACTTGAATAGTGTTTCTTGCATGTATATTCTCAGGGCTGACCATTTGGCACTGGACAACCAATTTCTGTTCCCTTCCCTGGGGAGGACCACCTCTCCCGATCCCTCTTTTCCTCAGTTACTGCTAGTTCTTTGTGTAGGGTTGAGGTCTCGTGGGCTTTTCGCCATCCAGTTTGCCAAGTTTGTTGTTCAGCTCATGTCCAGGTGGTCACATTGGTGAGACTTTACAGGGAGGGATCTCTTCTGGTACTACTGGGAGGCAATTTCACAGAGAACTTGCTGATGCTCTGGCTTTTACAGTGTTTCTGCCCATTCTTCCAACCTGTTCCCTGAGCCTGAGGTGAGGTTGTTTTGTAGTTGTATTCACTGGGACAGAGCTCCACCTCTTATATTTTCACTGGTTACGGTTTCAAGATGGAATTCTTATATAGCCCACATCTAGTTCTTATAAAGCCCAATGATAGACATATGACCTATCGATTACATTAATGGAACTTTACTAATAATATGCTATTATATTCCACACTTGAAGAAGCCTCAACAGCTTTTTATTGATAATCTTGCTCTGAGATCCCATTTAAAATATCATATTTCAATTAGTATCTGTGTCTCTAAACTATACTTGGTTCAAATAGTTTCTCATATACCCGTGATCTGTCTGAGGTTTACTGACAACTTGCTTGGTAAAAATCCCTTTTGGTTAGAAGGTTCCTGATACTTTTTTGGGTGTCTAGACTGGAGTTTTGCACTTGGGCAAAGAGCACCTTTATAAAAGTATGTCTTTCTTTCTTGTATTTCCATTATTTAGTCTTTGGGAAGAAATCAGCTGTCAAAGAATGAGAGGCTGTGTTCTATCCCCCAGAAAGGAAAGCCTACATGTGCAACTTAGTTCTTTGTGTAAGATATTTTCTTACTCTCTGAGTATTGTATAATCATTTTCTGACATAAAAAGAGACCGGTGAATACATTCTTAAATAATTCAGTATTATTTTACCTGTGCTCAACTTCTTCCAGGTTCCATGTCTGGACTACCTTAAGTCCCATCTATATCCTTTGAAATTGACTGGCAATGCATTGTTCTGTGCTATTCCTAGTGCTTTTCATATTTTTTGTTGCAATACGATGCCCATTCTGTAGATGCCGGTCAAGCCCGTCGACTAACCCCCATTTTCCCAGGAATCCTTCCGTTGGAGAGATGTGTTAGACACAAAGATCTGGATCCAGAGATGCTCACTCCTTCCAAGATGTGTGCTTCAAGGCCTGCTGAGCAAAAGAGCAGAACCATGTATTTACTTGGCTCTTAAAATGTGTATCGGTCTTTCACAGTTCTCTATATACCTTTTAAATTCAAATATTTCATTTTTAATACAGAAAATTATTTTTTTGGAATTTGAAATTTCAAGACTTCATGACTGATAAACTAAAAAGATGCTTGTTGACCATGTGTATGGAAAGTATACTTTCTGCTTGGTATTTTATATAAAGACAATCAATCTATGAATAAATATGACTTTGTAGCTCTTTGAAATATTTATGATTTAGATACTTTTCTTGTCTTATTGCACTAGTTGTATTTATATGGGATAGCATCTATGTTTTCACCCTTGATGTGATCTTGGCTATAGATTTTTACAGATACTCATTATCAGTTAGACAGAAGTTTCTCCTATTCTTTGCTTCTTCGGTTTTAATCATGACAGAGAACTGAATTTGTCAATTGCTTTGTCTTGAGATATATTCCATATGGCTTTACTTCTTCAGTGTGTTGATGTGGTAGTTTGTAATAACTGATGTTCAAAGGCTGACTACCTTTTTAAACCCTAAAATTAGTACTTGTTATTCTGTATACTTAGGTTATCAATGGGGGAGTTTGACTTACGAATATTTATTGAGGACTTTTGTTCTATCTTCTTAAAATATACTGGTCTTTAATTTTCTTCCCTCATAAAAGTTTTCTCAGTTTTTTCATTAAGATACTTCTTGCTGCATTCAGTGAGTTATTGAGTATCTTCTGCCTTTTTTTTTTTCTTTTTTTTTTTTTTTTTTTTTTTTTCCGAGCTGGGGACCGAACCCAGGGCTTTGCGCTTGCTAGGCAAGCGCTCTACCACTGAGCTAAATCCCCAACCCCTGCCTTTATTTTTCTTATGCTGAATGCTTATAACATATTTCTGTCTGTGAAACTTTAACTAGGGCTGATGATTTTATTGAAGAGTATAAATAATTCAACTTAATTCTGCATACATGCTTGTAGGTATTATCTGCCATTCCAATGCACTATTAGAAAGTTTATAATTCTTCTGAAAGTATAAAATATACGGCAGGATATATTGCTTTCATGAAGTTTATGAAGTAAGTGTTTTGATCTGGAAAATGGAATGGACATGGTGAGAGTGTGCAGCTTTTACAAGAGTCATTCAGATTAGTAAGAACAAATGCCTGCTGGTCAATATTCTATGTATTTGTCTGTGATTGTATGTATTCCCATCTACCCGCCTTAGGCAAAAAGTAGAAGAAAACCTGAGAACTGTATATTATGCTTTAGTTAGTAAATTTATTATTTTGTGGAAAACAGTAAATTCCACATGATAGTTTCTTTAAGATAATCAAATGTATTTAAACTTTATCACAACAATCATTGTAAATTTAAATCCGTCAAAGAAGACTAACCATACACAAAAGTTATACAACTCAAAGAACGTTTGGAAATCATAAGGAACATATCAATAGTGAGATAATGAGGACGATAACAATCACAGTTTCTCATAAACATGGATGGATTTGGCCATCCGGAACTCAGTTGGGTTGCAGTGCCATCATGGCATACATCCTTAGTATCTGGCTCCTTTGGTGTGAGTGTACTCCAAAGATCTAGTAGTTCATTGACTATCAGGCTCCTTTCCACAGCTTAAGAAATAGCATTGTTTATAAAATAAAACTTACATAACTTTGTGCTGAGATCACTCGGTCAGTACCATGTTCGCCTCATGCAATCATAAAGGAATAAGCTCATACACTAGCACCCACATATAAAGCTGTGCGTGTTTCCATCCTAGTTCTGGGGAGGCAACAAGATGATGCCTGGGGTTTGCTAGCTACCTATGGACCAGAATTTCTGACCTTCCTCTGTAAATCAGTGAAATCAGTAAATCAGTGTCTTGGAAGACACACAATGCCTACTGCTAATCTCCAAATACATGTACACACAGGTACACATACAGATGAACATGAACATGTGTGTACACAGCACGCATGCAACAAATAAAACAAACGTCCGGCTCAATTCAATAGGAGAAAAAAAATACTCAGTACTGCAAAGAAGAAACAACCCACGGAAAAGCAAGCGCAGCCCACTCGCAGTGTGTTTCCTAACTTTATCATTGATGCTCACCATAGCCAGATTAAAGTTTGTTACCTTAAATATTACTTCTTCCTGATTTAACAATAAAAGCTAAGGTCAACACAAAAGGTGCCGGCTTTCCTCTTCAGGGTTTCACAGTCTCCCCTCAGAGCTTCTCCCTCTCTACACAAAGAAGGAAGAAGGATTTACTGACTAACTTCCCCACCTGCGCAGAGTTCCCCATTGATTTCTTGGGCAGTTAATCTTAATTGTCAAATCCCATCTTCCCAATTTTGATAACTGTAGTATTAGCCTTCCTCTGGTTTCCTCCTCCTCTTTAATCTTTGCTCTATGCTACCCATGGACATGTTTTAGTCTCTGATGATCATTGATGAGATGTCAAGCCTTTAAGTTATAAGTAATTAGAAATGTAGGGAAAGTGAATTGGGTTGCTTTGCACTTTGGGCTACTTGTATCCTGCCATGTAAAGAAGTAACATTGTGTACTTGCTTCTGAAGGAACTTTCTATAAGTGGGGAAGACCACTAAGGAGACATTATTAAGTCTTGGTGTAAGCCCCCACCCCGTTCTCCATCTTGGATGATGGAAAGTGTTGAGCAGGAAAGGGCAGACACCAGCCTTATCCTAAAGTTACAGCAAAGCGCCCTGCTATTTGCCCCACTTCGTCGTTAATTTCAACCCATTAGAAAACTTTAAAAGCAAATTCAGAATCCTTATTTTCAAATCCCAACTCTCTCCCTGGGTGTAAAATTAACACTCTCATTTTCAAAGATTATAAAATCACGTCTGGTGACCGGATCAAATGCTGAGAAGCAAACAATCTCTGTTAACCATGAGGTGCAGGGTTAAATTTTTCTTTCCACTGATAAATCCCACCCCGGAACAGATTTCAGCGAGGCAGCTCGCAAAGCTCGCGGGTGAACCACACAGGCCATGTGGGTGCCGAGCTCAGAGCCGGAAAGCAAACAGCTACTGTAGCCTGATTTGAGTTAAAATAGTGTGAGTGTTTAGTCTGGCGCACGGCTTCGGGGGAGATTGGCAGCTGGGTCAAACAAAGTCCTTCCGTTGGCTCCCTTCCCAGGCTGCTCTGCTAGTATTTAGTGGGTCCTAGTGCTGTGTAGGGCCCTTTTCTCAGGCAAAATCCTAACATCTGACCGCACCCTCTTCTCTTTGCTATTTAAAAAAAAAAAAGAGAGAGAAAGAAAATGAAAAAGAAAAAGAAAAGGAAAAAGAAAAAAGGGGAGAGAAAAAGAAAAAAAAAAAACTAGCTGTGTTTCTGCTTCTTTTGCTCAAAGATAAATTCTCCCGGAGACAACCTCTCCCACTAATTGTGTGTTAGCCATGAATTTTATCTCAAGAGCTGACGCACTGGGCTCTCAACTGGTGTGGAAAGCAGCCTGTTACAGTGTGGGACTCATAAAAGGGCCTCTATGCTGTGTGAAAGAATATCTGTGTGCTTAGGCAGGAAACTTTGATCTACAGAAAAGCCAGAAGACATCTAGGTAAGGCTCCGGGATCAGATGTATTTTTGGGGGGCAAAGTATGGCAGCGAAATTGATTGGCCCATAGGAGAGATGCGAGTTTGCGAGTTTACAGTGTGTGTGTGTGTGTGTGTGTGTGTGTGTGTGTGTGTGTGTGTGTGTGTGTGTGTGCTGACTTCTGTGGAAGTTGAAATGCATTGAGGATTGTTTACTTATTTTTGTTCGTTTATTTAAAACCTAAACCAGGAGTCTGTAGTCGGTCTTTCGACGTTTTCGTTTTCTGTTATTGAACTGGTCGCAGTAGATACGGTTGGATCACAGAGAAATCTTTGCAAACTGACACAGAAAGAAAACATTCTGGGCAGAGAAAATAGACAAGTTTTAAAGAGAAATTCTTTGAACGTTAGAGGGCAGGAGACAGTACATTCGGCTAACATGGGTCTGATTACTAAAAAAAAAAAAAGAAAAAAGAAGAGAAAAGAAAAAGTTTAATGCTGCTCTGGAAGGAATATTAAGTAAGTTGTCTTTGTCCCTTACTTTTTAATTTTAGTGGCTGATTGAGCCTGTTGGGTCACATTTTTTGAGAGTGCTGAAGGCTGCCATGAATCCCTAATGAGGCCCCCTTTGCACATGATTTTGGCCAAGTGCCAAAATCAACTTCCCAGAGGCGAGCTTTCTCTCAAAGAACCTGGAGTGATTTTTTTTTTATTAGAAATCATGTTTGAAAGCCGCCACAACCAGTTGTATAGGCATGTCAAAAATGACTTTATGCTGTAAATATGAAATAAGCTTTCAGGATTTTTTCTCCTTTCTTTCTCATGTTGTCACCGTGGAGTCTTTGCCTGTTGCTGCCTCAATCATGATAGAATGAGAATAATTTGAAATAAGAAGATTTAAGGACATTTTCTTTCCCTTCAGCAAACCAGAATAGGAGTGTTCCTGTCTTACTGAGCACTATACACTATGGAGAGATTCTTCAAAACCCGTCGGGACGAATAGCAGCTGAATTTATAAAACTCTTCATCCCTGTAAGTAATACCCTGTTAACGGGACATAGTAGTTTTCTAGAAGTTTTGTGTATAGAATTAAGTTTAATACTGACTTCAGTGGAGTCTTGGTGTATGTTAAAGTGCCTTGGTGTTCGGCTTGTTTGTGTGTTTTGTTGTTGTTAATATTTATTACATAATTTTAAAAGGTTATGTGATACCTTGATGCATTTACCCAACTTTTCATAGAAGTGTTTGGTTTGTAAACATGTCTGCATGATGAAATAATTCTGTTTAGCTGCTTCCCTGTAAGACGAAGGCTGAGTGGTCATGGAAGAAGGTGAGGAGCCCAGCGCACTTTTCTGAGCAGATTTTAAATC
The DNA here is from genome assembly GCF_011064425.1 of Rattus rattus. Taxonomy (NCBI): domain Eukaryota; kingdom Metazoa; phylum Chordata; class Mammalia; order Rodentia; family Muridae; genus Rattus; species Rattus rattus. Next base: position 64,565,679 of record NC_046157.1, on the reverse strand, counting down.
TGATGTTTCCACATCTGAATTCTGTCATGTGAGCCATTATGTGATTTTATATGATACGGTTTCTTGGGTTACATTTACAAGTTCCAGTGAGATAGTCTGGTTATTGGATGGTAGCAATGTTAGATTTTATGAGCGAATTTAAGCAATAACTTACGATATTAAAAGAACTTAGTCTGCAAAGCAGTTTTAAAGATAAGGCAGTGGAATGTCAGTGTCCCTGTTATTTTAAAGAAATCCTTGTATCGCCACCATCACTCATGATTTTCGCCCCCTTTATTACAGTCATCTACTTAATTCACAAGCCTGGCCTTAGTTACATCTGTATTCTCTGTTTGCTATGTCGGTGAGAATCAAACGAATTACCAGTTAGTAGAAGTAAGAATTAGAACTATCTTAATTCGTATGCTTGTCTCATACTCATAACTATGCCAGCTTCCTCTTGATTCAATGTAGCACTTTGTTCACTTGGGTGTAGAACAAACTAAAATGAAATTTGCTTTTTTTTAATATGCTATAATTACCTTTGGGTTAATTTGTATGTATGTGCATATACAGAATCAGTTTTGTTTGTAATTTTACATCGTGATTGATGGCATTGTTTATACATTGCTGCTGGTCGAATTAAGGATTGAAGGATATGAACAGATCATATCACTCAGCACTAAAATTCATGGAAATTAGAAGTTTCTAGAAATGTATCTTCATAAGTTCTCTTTGTCCATGAGTTCATGGCTGAGATATTATTTGATGTAACAATCTTCTTTAATAATAAACAATTAATGTAGTTAGCTATGTCAAGTATTGCCAAAACAGATCATTAAATTTGCTACCATTAACAAAATGCAGAGAAAATAGCATTATACTGCTTGGTCGTCTCTACAAAACCTTTTTTTGTCCCTAATTTTAATTCTCACTCTATTTTTATTATCATAATTTTACTAAGTGTCTTAAATTGGTGAACCATTTCTTTAAAACTTGCTAAGAAATACTTTGACTGACAGTGGTAATTTTTTCTGTTGTTACTGTTAAACCATGGCAACATAAATACATTAATCCAGAGATAGAACTTTTGGGGCACACGGATACATGCACTAGTGTTTTAAGTTCAGAATGGATCCTTGACTATTAGCAAATAATTTCTCATTTCAGTAGAAATACATAAGCATTGGGAGCCGTCCGAATTACATCCCTCACTGCAACTGTTAAGCATTCACTTGCGTTTGCTCTGAAAATGAGCTGTGCGCTGAGCACATCTATTGTGTAGGTTTCCAGATCCAATCATCAACAATCATTAGTAACATTTTAAGAATCGTTTGAGAGATACAATCTCTTTGAAAAAGAAAATATTTCTGTATATTTTGCATTTATTTCATTTGGGAGTAATAGCTTGTAAATGTTTTATTACTTGTTGTTGTTTTTTTTTTTTAATACTATGGTTCCAATTCCATTTTCACAATGTTAAAACTTTAGAGAAATAAAATCCTCTCATAACTGTTCATCTAAAGGTTGGGGTCTTTACCCATGTTAGTATAAAAGGATTTGTTTGTTTGTTTAAATCATACAAAAGGCACGTCAAATATTTTTCCCCAATTAAAGCAGGCATGAAATAATTAAGTGGCAACTTTATTCCTTACTGGAATGTACATGAGTACTTTTTTAATCTACAGTTTTTTAGTTGGTGAGAGACATTAACAATAGGGCATTTTGGGTGAACATTTCATCATGACCATGAAGTACGTTGGTCTCAGTGATCTACGTTCCAGTAATGAGATAAGCACATTGCTACAGTAGATTGAATGGCGTTATTGAGTTTTGGCACCACCTCAGTGACCTCAGTCATAAAAGATTAGTTACAGGCAAGAGGATTTGGGACTGGAGGAGTGAAAGTAGATAAGAAATGCATGTCAAGACATCGGTCTTACTTGCCCTGGAGAAAGTATGTGCTGGAATAAAAGCACATTCATTTTATGAAAAAATTTATGGCCACTATTTTGTCAGTTATTCATACAATAAATTTTGAAACATCAATAATCTGGTTGAAGCCTGTGCTGGATATTTCAGATTTCTCCGCCTATGTAATTGGAATATTTTCTTTTCCTTCAGTAGATGAATACTTACTGTATTTCCAAGTAGCCAAAATATAATTATAAATTTGATATTCAAATACTTTTAAAGTGTTTTCATTGAAATCTAATATTAGGAATCAGAATTATATTCTCTGATATTGACATTTTTTTTTCCAATTGAAAAAAGGGTTGATTTTTCAGTTGTTGAATTTTTCCCTTAAGGGTTTAATTTTTAAATTATCATTAAGTAAATATTGCTATTGAATAGCTTGTTAAAGCGTGGTGTTTGATTCATTTTTATAAGCAACCTGATACATAGTTAAATAAAAACGAGTTATGCGCAGCTCTAGAGTTTTCTTTCAAAAATCAAGGTAAGAGAGCAGCCAAAGTTATTTATTTATTTATTTTTATGCTGAACATTTTTCTTTAAAAGAAGAAAAAGTTTCAAAGTTGTTCTTGTCTGCATGCTCAGACGTGTCAGCCTGTACGGTTTCCCATGCCGTGACACATCAGTCCTGTGAACTGTCTTCTGAGACTTCTCGCCTTGCACTGAGTTTGTTTCTGTTCCACACTAGTCTACACTTCTAAAAAAAAATGACTTTCTAAGTAGAAATTAGCATGAAGGAGTCCATCAAATCTGATACTTTGGTCAGTCAAATTCCTTGACTTATTTTGCATGTGTCATGGTCAGCGGTACATTTGTGGAGTTAGGCTTAACAAGTGGTTAATGTTCATTATTTAAAGAGAAATTTAGTTTTGGAGACTCTGAGGTACAGTTGTTTCTTTCAAATGGAAGCATTGCTATGGCTACTCAACTGTTACACAATGCCTGTCCTTCAAAATATCTTGCTGCCAACCACTTGCTCCAAGTTCCCTTTCTCTTGATGACAAGAAGTAAGTATCTGTAAGGGGCACAAAGGACACCTGAAATATTTTCAAAAAAAGTTTTAAACTTTACTCCTAATTTCACTCTTGAAGAGATTTTTGACAGGAATGATGGTCTTATTCAAACACCTACATAAATTTAAGTAGTATGAACTTGACTTTGTTTTATAGAAGATACAAGTGACATTTATGGCAGAATATATTTCAATAGCAGCTATTTTCAACATGCTATTTCTTAGGAAACAACAAAATGGAGAGAGACACAGGAGGCTCTGAGAAAGATAGACCAGCAACATGGAGATGCTAGGCCAGAGTATGAGAGCCATGCTGCTCTAGTTGTGGGGCTCTGCACTCAGCTCCCTGTTTAAATCCTGGTCTTGCTTTAGATCACCTACAACAATAATTCACAGAGATTTCTATAGAGAAAGCTGAGTCACAGAAGAACACACTCATTCTGGTACCCTGGCCTCTGTGCTTTGGGGTCTCAGGGGGAAAAGCACTGTTATTTGTGTGTAATGACTTTCAGAATCACAGGTTGGGATAGATTAGCTCAGTCCACTGGACATCAAGCAAACTCTGCCTTAGCAATTATAATTACCTTTTAACTTTGCCTTTATCTGAGAATCTTCCTAAAGAATGGACAGCTGTGCATTGAAGATCACATTGCTAAAAATTAGAGAACATGCTTGTTTACTTGTGAAGTAGTAACCTGTATTTTGTTCAAAATAGTGTGTGTCAATATATACTGTGTCAAATTTAGCCTTAGGATTGACTTTGTTCTCCTTCTACTTGACATATGGGTAAATTGCCTTTTGAAAATATTTTTTGTTTGTTTGTTTTGTTTTGTAGTATTAGGTATTCAACCTAGGGCTTCATGGACTCAAGGTATCACCAATGCTAAAATATGTTAATTATATATTTTCGCTACCTTCCTCATGAAGTAGAGTTATCTCAGGGAAATGTGAGCTTTCTGCTCATGTAGCGAATTTGAACATCACGTGTATATTTCTTGGCATATTCTATGGAATTCTAACTTAGCTATGCTTCTTTTTATTCCTGGGGTTCATTCATAAATATTCACGCCAGAGAGTTCTTTTTAATCAATACGCAATTTTAGCTGATATATTCAGGGAACTTGACATTCAGAGAGGTTGCTGCATAGAAAATCCTTACTGATGTGTGATTTGGGTATTTCTAAAACACCTTCACATGTCAGGAAGTGAATCAGTAATGATTTAGAAACAAAGAATGATTGGTAATTTGGAAAGATGAGTGAGTTATAATCAGTTCATAATATTTGTAGAATGATAATATTTTTCTATTGACGTAGTTTTGTGCCAACATGTTTAATTTGGAAACTGTATTTGTTACTAGAAGGCAGTAATCGATTCTAGTAATCAGTAGTTTAATATGACTGAGTCAAACCCAGGGCTGAGTAAGTGAACAAAAGTTCTTCAACAAATTGTAAGCTATTTGACCACCTCATACCTAAAATTGATTTTAATTATCTACCTGCAAGTCTTTCAATACGAGTGCAATGGTTTGTAGTATTGACTATTTACTGATAAAACTTCTTTACTTTTAGATATGAGTAAGTAAAATGGTACAATTTCTGATAACTCACCTTTAAAACCTACTTAAAATCAAATTTGACGAACTAAAACATAAAAAGTGGAGATTTCAATGTGGCCCTAGATGAAATGACAGAATTTACATGGAGTAAAAAGTGTTCACTTGCCTAGACATCTGACCATCATAGCTAGTACAGCTTCTCCTTCCTTACTTGAGAGATGCATAATTAAAAGTGATTTCCAGATGTGCACATGAACAGCTGCTTTACTCTAACTCGAATTTCTCAAGAATAAGCTAAATCATAATAGGCTTAAAAGTTGCTATATGCTCAATGGTTTTGAAATTGATTCGGAAGCACCATGCTAGGCTTAGTGCACGATAGTGAATGAAAGGAATTAATGCGGATGAGTACCAGAAGCTATTGCCATTTAAGTGGTAGTAGAAATCGTTACAGGGCTGGAAATTATAACCGAGCAATACATAAGGAACATAGAAAAGTTTCTGTCTCATGTAGACGTAATGGATGCCCATATACAGCTGCATAATATAGGCCATAAAAGCAGTGATAGCTACCTAGCTAGATATTGCCGGAAAAAGTAGGAATTATGTATACATGTTCATGCAATGGAACGATGTTTTTATTTTTTATTTGCCTAATGTTAATGAAACAACAAGGAAATATATAAACAGATAACTTAAAATATGGAATTCTAGGCACTCGGAAGTAGAGTGCTTACTATAAAAGGATGGGGCCGGCTGGAGATCTGCATCAAGCTCGTAAGAACTCTAAAGTGGCAGCTCACACTGCAATCCCAATGCTTGGGAGATGCAAAGCAGGGACTCACTGGAGCTTTTAGCCTGCCAGCCCTGCTGGAATGTAAGGTACAGGTTCAATGATAAGCCTTGTCTCCAAAAGTAAGGGAGGGCTGTAAAATAACTTTTGTTCGTCTGATGTAATTGTTGTTTGGAAGCTTACTACCTTCATCTACTATCTGAGGCCTATTCCTGTACAAACTGACTGAGGCCTAGAATGTTTTCAGCCTCTGAAACTTACTGCTGGATAAGCTCACACTTTCTAGCTCTTACTGAACTCTGGCTGGCTGGTTCAACTCAGCTGATCTGACTCAAAACTCCTCTTCACACTGACTGATTCAAACTGGTTCCTTCAGCTTCTGACTGAGTTGCTCTGCTTGGCCTCATACAACCTTTGGCATTATGTTCTAATCTTCTGGCTCCTTCTCATTCTCTCATTCTTTCTGTCTTCACCTGTGTCGCTTGCAACCTGTGTCTATACAACTGTCCCAGCAAAACTGCTGTCTCCCTCTTCTCCCTCTGTACTGCTCTTTTACTTCTCTCTGTTCTCACAGGAGTTGGACATAACCAATTCAGTCAAATCTTTCTCACATTTGTCAATTTCTCTGACTCTCAATTAGATTTTTTTTCCGGAGTTGGGGACCGAACCCAGGGCCTTGTGCCTGCTAGGCAAGCGCTCTACCACTGAGCTAAATCCCCAACGCCTAGATGTTATTTTTAAACATAAATGCTTCCCTCTTTAAACTAACTTCACTGTCATTCTTTGGGATTAAAGTTAAGTGCTAAGAGTTTGTCTGCATTCCAGTCAGATTACATAGACCTAGAAGGTCTTTGGATATAATCAGAGCAGTCATATTGCTGAATTAAAATTCCTCTACAGTGAGCCATTGAGGAAGACACTGGATATGAATATCTGGCCATTGCATATACAGTGCATATACAAGGCAGGGGGCCGAGACAGACAATAAGAGGGAGAGGGAGAGACAGGTAAATTGTACAGATCATATTGCAAGCAATGAACATTGTGTTAGATTTCTATAACTATAGCAAATTACCCAAGTTAATCAATATATTAAGAGGAAAACAGTGGTGACTTGTTTATGGTTTTGAAAGTTCTATTTACAATAGATTAACTCTTTGGCTTCAGCCTAATAGTTAGTGAGGAAGCACATGAAGTTCAGAGTATATAGATGGAGAAACTGTCTTACTTTGATGGCCAGAGTGCAATGAAAATGAGGGGAGAAGACAGGAACTCAGCAGCCATTAAAGCACATGTCCCAATGACTTTATTATTTCTTACCAAATCACAATGCATTAAAGGTTCTTTGCCTGGGTCACCAAAACTCTGATACATTGAAAATTTTCAGTGATGCACTTACGGAAAACTAACAACCATCAACCTATTTCTAAAGTTATAAATATTTTTCTTTACCCACTCATATTAATTAAAGCTGCTAACCATGTCTCAATAGACTATTGTTATTAATATTATTGAATTTGTTTAAAACCTGTCCATTACTAAGAATCCTGGACTTGAAACTGGTTTTTCTGTGCATATAGTCTTTTGTTCTCTAGAGATGCATGGGAAGGCATGACTATGGTTTTAAGAGAAGGACCGAAGAGGCTAAGATATTTTTTTAGGGCCTCTATCATATGCAGGCCCAGGTAATGTTCATAATCACTCACTAGTATTACAAATGTAATCAGTTTTCTTAAGAGTGTTTTGAAAAGAATTTTAAGAATCTGACCCTAGAAATAATTGCAGAGCTGGCTCTCTTGTTACGGATACGATGATGGATTTCTTTATCTGTCCTATCTACAACATTCTTTCAAGTGTGTGACTCCTGACCTTGAAAGTACTATGCATTCTATTCTCAGATGCCCTGGATCAGACTCGCTTTTCTACAGAGAGCTTCCAATATTTCATGTCACCCTGCAAATGACTGGGAAGCATAAGGATGATTACAGGACCCCATTGTATAGACAGGAAGCCCAGATTATTAATTAGTTTTCTCTGAGTTGTAGAGTTGCAGTCATATTAAGCACTGATGTAAGGATCAGTTTTGTGCTGCTACATTCATTAGCTATTATACTTTGTATTTAGTGTTTGTGGGCCTAGACAAAATGGAGAAACTTTGGCTATGACTCTCTCTCTCCCTCTTGCCTCCTTCTTCTCTCTCTCTCTCTCTCTCTCTCTCTCTCTCTCTCTCTCTCTCTCTCTCTCTCTCTCTCTCCCCCTCCCTTTCCTCCTTCCCCCTGTCTCTATTAAAAGTTCTAAGCATATGAAAATGAGTCACTAGAAGAGAATACTGGGAGATATTGGTCATTGATACAGGAGTTTTCTGATGTATATTTTATGTTGCTCTTAGGCAGTTGTCAGCAACAAATTGACTTTGGTCACATGCAATTTTCTGCAAGGAAATAAGCTCTGATAATATCTGCCTGCTGGAGTTGCAATTTTAAAGGGTATGGGTCCTTTGCACATCAGTGATTTAAATATTGAGAACTATGGAGTAGTATAATTGGGAAATATTTGTCAAGAAATTGCGTTAATATGATTTGCCAATATACATTATTACTATAGATGGAGTACACGGAGATGAAACTTGTTCCCACCATAGTCATCTACACTACCCAGTGACCTCCCTGTTATGCATCTCACAGAAGCAAAAATTCACAAAGTATTTGATGGCTTCAAGGCAAATGTTTTACACTAGGCTCTGATACCTGCTTACTTTTTTAAATCTAAATTTGGCCACGGCACACCCTTATATAAAATGAAATGTCAATTGTTAACAGTTGTTAACTGTGTTAAAACATGGATCCATAATCTCTATTGATCAGGCGAAACTAAAATGTGAATGGAGGTGTAGGCATAACATGTGTCTTAAATAATTGCTTTGACACTTGTGTTGTCTACATAATGACAGTTGGCTGTCACAATTCAAAAGTGCTTGATGAACCTAGAACAGTTTGGTCAAAACAAATCTCTTCTTCAGCCCTCAGGCAGTAGAGTCCTTCAGGAACCCTGGTCATCCAGCTCCTTATTTTCTGCAAAAGAACTAAAGATTGCCCAGTAGTGGAAATGGCCTTGGCACTCATGCTTGTCACTCTGGCCCCTGCACAGATCTTGTCCACAGATCTTTATGCCAATGTTCTGTTACTTCCCCTGCATAAGGCTCTTTATCCTAAACTCAGCTTGTGATCATTCTGATGTTCTTCTTCATGAGTATATCAGGATAGTAACAGAGGTAAAGAGGAATTTGACTTATTTGAAAAGCTGAAGAAGACTTAATGAAAATTTAGATTTAAATGCAAACTTTCCTCTATGGTTTTTCCCACGTGACATGCATCACCAGAGCATTCTTATGTACTGCTTTGTAGTACTCCTTTTCATGATCGCAATGTAATTTATCAGTTAGCTCTACTGTGCTAAGAGCCTTGGGTTATTAAAGTTATCTTTTTAAAATAAAAATAGATGAAATATGAAATGAATCTAAAGCATAGTAGGTAGAGCTTTCTTTTTCCCTTTTATTGAAAATATGATTTTTACAGAATATGTTCCTATTTGCTCTCCCCCAACAGTCCCCACTTCCTCCCTCCTTTTCTTTCCCACCCAGATTCACACCCTTCCTGTCTTTCCTTAGAAAACAAACAGACTTCTAAGGAATAACAAAAAAATAAAATAAAATAAAACAGTAAGATGAAACAAAAACAAACAAATCACAATAGGGCAAAACACAAGAAAAAGCCAAAGAAAACACATAGGAAACACATATAGACATTCGCACAGACACACACACAAGAATCTCATAAAAAACCAAAAAGCAGAGACCATAATATTTATCTTAAGGACCAGTAAGATAAATATTCCATATTCAATATGTCCACATTCACCCCCTCACATATCTTCTCCCCTCCCAGCTTGATCTTCCATTTTCTGTCCCACTCCCATGCGTCTATATCTATCTATTCAATTTTTTCTCTCCAGGGAGATACATACCTCCTCCCTAGGTTTATACCTAGCCTTTATAATAAGATAGATTGTAGCTGATCAAACTAGGAGGGGGAGGGGAGAGAGAGGTGAGGGACATCTAAAACTTAGTTTTATGTTGGGTGGTTAAGTATGGATTTATTTAGATTGTTCTACATGTTACCAACTAGGTGGGCCAGCACAAGGTAATAAAAAATGTGTTTTTGTCCAGTATGTATTTCTGGCTTCTTTGTTAAAAGTCAGGTATCTGTAGTAGCATGGAATTATTTTAGAATCTTCAGTTTTATTCAGTTGATCAATAAGTCTGTTTTTGCACCATACCATGCTATCTTATTGCTACAGCTCTGTAGTACAAATGTGAGATCAGGGATTGTTTTTATTTTTCTTCCTGTAGTTGTTTTATCAGTCAGGGGCATTTTGTAGAGCTTGTTATTTTATATTATGCATATTTGAACAATACAAAGTAAAAACAATAGTGTTTTCCCATTATTGTAGAAAATATTTTTAGAAAGGTGAATAAATATGCTTTGCTGATATATATTCTTTTAAAGTTATCACTATTATGGCTGTTTATTTTGTATGACTGTTTTGTCTGCCTGTGTATCTATGTACCATGCTGTAAGGTTCTCTTGGAGATTAGGAGGAGGTGTCAGCCACAAAGCTCTGTTACAAATGTTTCTGAGCCACCATGTGGGTGATGGGAATTGAACCCACATTCTCTGGAAAAGCACCCAGTGCTCTTAACCACTGAGTCCTCTCTCCTGCCCCATAGTAAACCCTACTCCATTATTCCTTTACTGTAATTTATTGTATATGGAAATATAGTTTTAAGTAAGTAAAAATACTAACTTTGGACTTGAACAATTTATTAATTTTTAAACTCACCAATTTCTAAAAGTTTCTATTATAATGTAAATAATTAATCTGATGTCTTTGACATGCTATAATTTCATAAAATCCTTAATATAAGTGACCCCATTATTGTATGCATGGTAGGAGCAGAATTCACTATTACGTTTTACGTTCGTTGGTGCAGTGCCTTGCCAGTGCTCACAGAAGGCATTGCATCTTCTGGACGTAGAGTTACAGGTGGTTGTGAGCCACCTTATGTGATTGCTTGGAGCCAGGTCCTCTGCTGAGCAGTACTAGTGCTTAACCACTGAGCCCACCCTTCAGCCTGCAAATCTAGAATTGTGACCATAAAAACATACACTTCCTTGAAAGCTATAGCGATAGGGTTAGAGAAAGTTTACTAACTTGTATACTACTTTGAACAGCTCATCAGATCATGTGACTCTGTTCAATTCAAAATGGTTTTTCCTACTGAGAATTAATTAAAACTTTTAAAATTATTGATTGCAGAAAAAGTAATGTTGGGTTATGTATATGTCCTTAACCAATTCATCTAATGAGTTTATTTAGTAGACTTTATTGACTGCTTTCTCCAACTGCTAATTTATATATTTATTTATTACTTTGGTTGTGTTGATAAAAAATATGGGGCCATCATCCGGGTGTTAGACAAAATTGCCAATAAGCAACCACTTCCATGAAATAAGGGATATTAAAGTCATGTATCAAAATGGAGTTAATAAATGGTACATGATACCTTCATGTAGTACATGGATTAACACTGGATGGAGGAGGACATCACAATTTCCTGCCCCATAAAGTGAAATAACTATCATCTAAAGCTAGTAAAGTTTGACCAATGACTTGTACAACATTTTATTAACTTTAGAGCCATTCGTTCGTTATAATAAGTTACAGTTTGGTAAATATTTGAAGTCCTTATGTGAAATCATATGTGAAGTAGTTCTTTTTTAAATACATTTTAAAGAACCGAGACAGATGCAGATACTTACTACCAAGAATTGGACTGAGGTTGGGGTCCCGTGTCGAAGTGTCAAAAGAAGGAATGAAAAATCTGAAGGGGATGGCAACCCCATAGGAAGACCTACAGTGTCAAATAACCAGAACCCGTGGGAGTTATCTGAGACTAAGCTACCAACCAAAGGGCTTACTTAGACTAATCCAAGACCTACAGTGGCACATATGTAGAAGAGAACTACCTTCTCTGACCTCAGTGGGCTAGATGTGCTATAAACCTGTAGAGATTTGATGCACTTTGGGAATGGGGATTCAAGGGTGGGTGGGACATGCACAGAAGCAAAAGACAGGGGAGGGGGGGAAGAATGCTTGAGTGGGGTAACATATGGAATGTAAATAAATAAAATAATTAACTATATAAAAAAGAAAACTGATTATATTTGTGTTTGCTCATCACAAATTGTTCATGTCTTCTGGAAGTTAATTAATAGTACCTGGTAAGTAATTTGCTTTTGTATTTTTCTTAGGAGTTGCATTCTGAAGACATTACATACTATCTATAAACAATAAAACCATGCTCTCATGCTTTTGTCTTTAAATAACCAGCTCAATTTTGGCCAAGGTCAAGGAGACTTAAACCTTGTTATTATTTTTGACAGCTATACAATGCCTGATAATGACTCTATTTCTAACACCAGCTGGCAGCACGTTCCCTTTCAAATGAATTCATAGATGTCCTGGTCACAATCCAGACATACACGGGACACTCTGAATTCCACTGCTGTGTTTCTGCGTAATTAGATATGTCTCCCTAATAGGAAGAGAAGGCCAACTCTAGCAATGCTTTTTCTTTGTATAATTTTTTTCTTAGTTATTTAGTGCATTTTTTACAGGTACAATGCCTGAAGGCATCTTTCTAAGCAAATTAGTGTGGACATTTAATAATAAAAAGTACTAATATGTCATGCTATAAAATGGTATGTATTTGGGCTCAAACGCTATAATTGTCTTGTAGTTCAGTCTCTAACTTGGGATGTCATCTTGTTGGTATTTACTAATCATGACACTGGTTGGCATTTCTCCGATCATGTTGTGTTAAGGGTCATGTCAGAAGAAATCACCTTAGAGGAAAAGCTGATTTAAAAATATATAATATTCATTTACTTTGAATTAATCAGAAAAAATGACAAGGGAGAAGACTGGAGAATTTTACACACACACACACACACACACAGAGAGAGAGAGAGAGAGAGAGAGAGAGAGAGAGAGAGAGATAGAGACAGAGAGAGACAGAGAGAGACAGAGAGAGACAGAGAGAGACAGAGAGAGACAGAGAGAGACAGAGACATACATACAGACACACAGAGACACATGCACATACATTAAAGTCTGCCTATGCACACCTTTTCTTTCCTTTCCTTTCAGAGGTGAGATCTCATCATGTAGTCCTTCTTTCCTAGAATCCATTCTTTAGCTTGAATTGGCCTCAAGGACACTGCAAAGGCATCTGCTTCAGTCTCCTCAGTACTGGGACTGCACATGTAAGCCATGAAGGATAGTTTTATGTGTTTCCATGTAACCGTCCTTAGTGAGATGTTTCAGTGTCTGAAAGGCCTTGCAGGTTTCATGGCAGGCACAGAAGCATTCCAGAAAAAAATGAGAATGAAAATAGGCTCATCCTGCATTAGTTTGGGTCAAACTTTAGGATCAGATCACAAATGATTTATTGCAACAAATTTAAACAAATATAATTTAGGAAAAACGTTCCCAATAGAATATAATCAATCACAAGAGAACAAAGAAAGCTCAATTACACTGAAACTCAACTCGAGATATGTATCATTTCTTCCAGACCTACAGATCTGGTCTGTTCTTCTTCTATGTACAGCCTAGAGACAGTTTGGGCAATTAGCCACTTCCATTTCTGTTGTGTACAGGAACTTACACAGGTAATATAAGAATCAATTAGGGGCTGGAGAGATGGCTCAGCCATTAAAGGCTAGGCTCACAACCAAATATATAAGAATCAATTAGACTATTATCAACCTCCAGTACCTACTGTCAAAGCTCCATATGGCCTGGTCCAATAGACACACAAATCACCAGTCTATTAATTAACTCTATTTCCCAGCCTTTTAAAATATATTACTTGGAGTTGATTTCTTACTTTTACTTTAAATATGCTTCCTTATTTATTTATTTATTTATTTATTTATTTATTTATTTTCATACTGTAAAAACAGTCATGACCCGGGAAAATCCAGTATAATTCATGAACATACCACTCTGGCAGAGTTACAGATAAAATATAAATAAAAGTAGGTGAAGATACAGAAACAGGTATAGAGACAAAGACATATAAATATATAGGCTAGATAACTGTAGATATAGACATAAATGATATAACTTCAGTAAGCTACATTTAATTCTTGGTAAATCTGTTATGCTTTGGAATTTTCTAAAGGTTTTAATCAACACTATCTTTATGATTATGCAAAGATTTCTGTGGAGACTTTCAACCTGTATTTTTGTTGATAATTTTATTTGGAATCATTGACAGTAATATTTTGAAATCTTTTTTCTATTCATTTGTTTGATTTAGAAATATGTTAGTAGATGGTCATTTTACTTTACATTGGGGTATTTTGTAAGAGAAAATAAATTTATATTTGTAGTGAACACCAAAATATTGAAGTACATAATTCTTTTGTCTTGAATAACTATAAAATGATAAAGCACAAATTATTTAACCAATCAATAATTTACCATGTTGGAAGCACATGGAAAACACTATTTCTAATGAATGCCTTGAAGGAATCATAATGGTAAATATAATTAAAGTGACTTTTGTTTTAACAGAAAATATGATATGAATTTAATATTTCTTAATTTCTGGAAGTTAAATAATAATTTTGGCCAATATGGACATAACATTTTTCAAAATTGCCACATACAGACTGTTGGTCTGTACGATTTATTTATTTTAAATCCCGATGCTCATAGAAACAACATAATACGCCATCATGATAATAACCATACCTTCACTGTAGTGTATTAAAAATGTAATGCAGAAACCATGAGTGGTGGCACAAGCCATTAATGCCAGCATTCAGGAGTCAAAGACAATGGTCTATGTGACTTGAAGGCCGGTCTGATCGACATAGTGAGTTTAAGGACTATGTAGAGAGATCCTGTCTCAAAATCTGTCCCAGGAAATACATAAACAAACAATTCAGAACAGTGAAATTATCACTATCTAGTCAATCCTTTGTGATTTAGCTTTATCAATTTTAATTACTAATGAAACCAGACACCTTGAAAGGAAATGTGAAAAATTTTGCCTATTTCTTTTTTTATATTTATTTATTAGATATATTTCTTTATTTACATTTCAAACGTTATTCCCCTTCTCAGTTTCCTGTCCATAGCCCCCATTCCCTCCCCTCCCCCTCCCCCATACTGGTATTCCCCCCATCCATCCCCCTTACTGCCCCCCCCCCACATATTCCCCTGCACTGGGATCCAACCTTGGCAGCACCAAGGGTTTCCCCTTCCCCTGCTGCCTATTTCTTTTTCTCATTTCTGATGCAAACAAAATAGCTACTAGGGAAATGATTCAGGAGAGGAAATGAGAAATATCCATGGACTCCTCACGCAGCATACAGTCGCTGCATCCTTCCTAGGAGATTCAAGCCACGTGCAATTGGAACTTCTAAGCAATTCCCAACTGCCACCCATGCAGTGAGTATACATTTCTACACTCCTGTTAAAAACACACATGGGAAGGTGGAATGTTAACCAGAAATTTAGAAATAGGCAAGTTAACTAAGCAAATACTTTTTTAAAAAATGCTTGTGGGTCTGGAGAGATTACCCAGCAGTTAGGTGCAATTGTTGTTCCTGGACAGAACAATATTTCCCACCAACAGCATGGAGTCCACCTGTCACACCAGTTGTAGAGGGTCTGATGCACTTTTATGACCTCCATAGTCAGTAAGCACATCCGTGATGGACATATACAGTCACCACACATACAAATACATGTATAATATACATATATATATATATATATATACACACACACACGCATATATATATACATATATATATGTACATTCATAAATAAATCTTTAAAAAGTAAAAAGGGAAATAAAACTAACGTTCATAAAAGGTAAAAGTAAGCCAACACAGATATTTTTGAACATTTTATTGAAAACATGTTTTTTGTTGCTCTCTGAGCATCCTGGAAGGTTATTTCTGAAATCAACCAACGATGAAGATTATTGAAGCAGGTTTTCTCTTCAAAACCTGCTTAAATAACGTATCTCATACTTGATTTTTTTATAAGTCTTGTAGAATAGGTCCTGGGATTTGAAGGATGATTAACAACGAAATATTGAATAAATCAATGGTTAGGTACATCAAAATAATCAAAATAAAGTAGGTGTTACTCTATTAAAATAAAGTATTACTTTTTCTTCTGTTTTAACAAAATACTTAGGCAAAGGCTCCTGAGGAAAGATTTGCTTTGACTCCCTGTTTCAGAAGGTAGGTAGAGTCAGTGGTCACTGCAAAGGTCCCTAGGATTGAGGCGACTGTATCATGAGAGAGCTGGTCGCATCATCTCTGCAGTCTGCAAGCTGAAAGGTGAATACAGGGACTTACCTCATCTTCTGCTTTATTTTGTCTGAGATCCTAGTTAATGTGGTGATGTCACTCACATTTAGAGTAAATCATCTCACTCTAGTTAAGTCTCTTTGGAAATGTACATACAACCTAGGAGATTCTAAATCATGTCATGTGGACAAGATTATAGTTTAACCGTCACACTTTACCTCTGACTGGCTTTACCTTCTCAACCTGGTTCTTTTCCTAGCAAAGTATGATTTTTTATGGTTATTTATGGAGGTCCCTTCTTTTAAATTCGTGGTTATATCATAATGAGCATCTCCTGAAAATTAATATCACAGTAATAACACTGAGATTTACTTTGTACTTTTATCATTTAAAGAGAATGATGGTTTACAAGGATCAAAGAGTCCAGTCACTTGGAAACACTGTGGCTTTATCTCATCAAGGACAAAATGAAGATTGTTACTAAGGACTTAAAAAAGTAGATCATCACATAGTCTAACAATTAATAACACGTCTAAAATAATAGCCATAATATATATTACCTTTCTGAGTTGTATCATTCTAATATTTGGTTCCCAAAGGTAATAATTTTGGAACCAATCATGTAATTCAGTCATACTAGATACTAGAATACTGGTCTAGCAAGTGTTATGGGAAAAATAAGTTTGCATGCATGCACTTAATTATTTATTTGGATATATATGGGAATGCTACAGGCTGTATCTTCATAAAAATGAAAAGTTACTTTCTTGGTGCTTCATTAATTTTGAAAAACACAATATTAACTTCAGAGATTTTTTTCTTATTCTCCATTTCTTATTTCCTTTTGAACTGTTTCTTCAAGGAAGCATAAATGTATTAATTAAAGTAGGTCAGAATTTCAGTGTTATGTTCCTTTGCATAGTGGCAATTCATGTAAAAAAAAGAGCAATTCACATACATTTCACGTATCCTAGTTTTCTAATTTCCAAGAGGGACAAATGGGCATTCTGAGAAGTCTTGTGGCCTTCTGAAATCAGTCATTTACTTGGTTTTCGTTTCTAGAGTAACTGGTTATTTTATTTAGCATCAAACAGCTAGTCTTTCTTCCACCATTACTAATGTGATTTTTTTAGTGAATAAGGAGAAAAGAATGTCAGATAAAAGGGAATGTGATCATTAAAATCTGGAAAGAAAAACAGGATTTAACTTAATTACAGGCTTAATGTATAGGTATGAATATTTATATTCGGGAAAATCTTTTAGCCTTGTTCAGCTGTTTAGATGTTGAGTCCCAAAGTCAAGCTATGAAAAATTTAAGGGTGTGTTAGTGTCACTTTATAAAAATCCCTTTGAATTTCTAATGTTAGTAAATTTTAAAAGTCAAAAAAGTGCCCCCTGTAAAATATCTTCTAATTTCTATTTTCAATCCATTAATTCATTCTTTCCCTTTCATTAAAAATAAATTCTATTCCCATAAATGTATCCTGATTACAGTTACCCTTCCCTCTACTTCTCCCAGTAATGGCTGAAGTCACCAATTTATGAATACAGTCAAATATCAACATGGGTCATTTTATTATTTTACTGGGGTGTTTTCATTTGTATTTGGTTTCACGCTAGGTCTCAGGGCTATATAATCTCTGTTTTGTGGTCATTCAAGCCGTTGCCCAATGTCAAATCAGACATTGGTTGGTTACTCTACAAGCTTTGTGCCAGCGTTGCCATAGCATATTTCTCAGGCAGAGCCAATTGTAGATCAAAAGTTTGTATCTGTTTTTTTATACTGCTCTTTTAATAACCTGCAGAGTAGCTCTCCCATATCAAAGACTTAAGAACATGGCGGTGAAGGTTCCGTATAGGTACCGCCTCAACCTCTCCACATTCAATGGTTTGTGTTGTTTTCAGTATTGGGGACTTGCTGTCAGTTGTTATTTTTAGTCTAATTGCGGTACAGTAAGTCCAATAGATGATTTTAAAAGCAGGAAACACTTCCTTAATATAAGCACTTGTCAATAGAGGGCACAATAGCTAAGCTAAGGCAATCTAATTTTCCAATGTTGGATGCGTTGCTTCGTAGACACCGAAGTTATCAATGGATCCATTCTTTCAATTTTTTTTCCTGAAAAAATGTCAGCCCCATGATTTATTTTTCCCTTACTTTCAAGATCTAAACTGGAGCAACTGTTGGAAACAAATGAACTAAAATGAGTAAATGAATAAAATTAACTAAATAAATAATAACCTCAAAAATTAATTTGGTGATAAAGTGGTAGGGTAGGATAGAGGAATAAAATATAATAAATATACCTGAATGAATTATTTACTGAAGAATTAATAAATTGGAAGGCTTGGCAGAAAACATGGGTATTACCTGAATTTTTTAAGGGAAAAATATCTACCTATTGACTTATCAATTTCTAAGAACATCTACATGCTACCTTCCCAGTCAAAATCATCCGGTCTTAACCACCTGATACCTACTTTCCAAAGTAACTGTCTAACTCTGTCTTAGCAGAAACTGACCTTCTACTCTTAAGTTGCTTTTCCATGAAGTTAGCCATTGCATTGTATACCTGGGACCACCTAGGAATTGAGATCGTCACCGCATTCCTGGCTACCTTCTGAAACATCTCTTCCTACCTTTCCTCTCTGTTCTCCCCTCTCCAAGTGATTCTAGCATAAAGTAAACCAAAGCTTCACTTATTAAAAATAATGACTTCTTCTATTTTATTAAGAAATTATGACTTCTTCTGTTCCCTTCCATATTGAAGATTGCTATTAGCATGGAATAAAGACAGACGTCACTTCTTGGGACAGATCTGAGATAATAGATGATACACAAGGTGTCACTGGAAAGAAAATGCCTGTAGGCTTTATATATGTATCATCTAACTTTTAATATGTTTTCACACAGACATTTTTACATCAACCAGATAAATAAATTTTGTATAAAATGTCACAGATATTGATTTTTTGGATCAAGTCCACTAAAAAAAATTGCCTCAAAAATTCAATACCATTTATTCTGTTTTCAATGAGATGATCTAATGGGGAATTTCTCTCTCAATATAGTCTTTAAAAAGCAGATAAATTTCTATTTTTGCTTATTACCCAAGAATTTACTTGACTACACAATATTATTTGATTTCACAATCTGATATAAATAATCTTCATGTGTCTATACTTCTAGCATTCTCTCAATTCTTGTGAGCATAATGTTATTATTCAAAAGTGAATACATTTTAGAGTATATCAAGAATAAAGATGAATTTAGATGGATATATTAATAAAAACTCTTGATGTGTTGGACTTATAAAATAGAAGACAAATTTAAACTCAGGCTGTTTCAAGTTTGGAAGAAAAGTAGTATGGAGAATACTAAGAGAGATTGTGATATTGCTATTTTAAGCATGGCCATTGAATCCAGAAGTGATAATTTTACCATTTTTACTTACTTATATGTGACTTTGTCCATTCTGTTTAGATGGAGAACTGCTAAGAATAAGTTTTTTAATATGTTATCATAGCCTCATATATTCAGCTTGTGACAAATGAGTTGAAATTCATCTAACATAATTTATAATGAATATTTTAATATTTACATATAATTTATCATTGATGCCCACAAGTAGCTATGGATATTTTTGTAATAATTGTGTGCATTAATAATAATAATAATAATAACATTATTATTATTACACAAATTACTATTCATGTCATAATAGTTTATAGTAATTGGTATGCAATCATAACAATTGAACAAAATAATGAAAAATTCTTACTTAGAAATTATGAGAAATGAGCAGTCATAGTGTATGTCTCCTATGCCCCAGAATTACAATGAGTCAGCAGTCTTCCTGCTGCCCCTTAAGCTGACGCTCTGTTTTAGTTAAAAATAAGGGTTGACTTGGGAGCCTGATTCAGCACTCCCTTTTCTTCTTCTGCATGGTAAACCAAGTCAAAACCTCCTTAATGTGCTGTAGAAGATGTGGGGACTAATGTAGACGTGGGACAGATGTAGGGAGATGTCATTTCAGAAAATGATAGTTTTTAAATAATTGGTGTTTATTGTTTCAAAGTCCAATTTTAAGAAATAAAATTAAACCTTAAAGGCAGTAGTGAGCCTTTATTTATTATTCCTGGATTTAAAGGGTTTGTTGTTGTTGTTGTTGTTTTGTTTTGTTTTTGGTCTTTGTTTGTTTTAACTGTGCTAGTTTTGTGACAAGATCTTACTTTTCTCAGGCTGGCTTTGAACTCCTGATCTTTCTGTCTCATTTCCTATATGTTATAATAGTCATTCACTGTCATATCTGGTTGTATATATTTTGCATAGTTAATCATCTTATAGAAAAAGATATGTAATTGTATGGATAGAAATTAGAAGTCAGTTATTTAATACTTCCGTTTGTGTCTCCACTGTTTAACATTCATTAGTGTATAAGTCACTCAGTTTTCATCTATGCATGTGTACATTTTTCTATACTCATAAAACATTGTTTCTTTCCACAGTCACTTGAAAAGAAACTATAGATGGTAGCCTATATTAATCTGACATCACTTCTCATCTTTCCATTCTTTACCAGCAACACGCAGAGTTAAATGTTCCTTTCTGAGATGGTACACATCTCTGTCATACGGCTTTTCCCATTCCCCAACAAATGTCATTTCTACACACATCTGCTTTCAAGCTACATTGCACCCAGGAGGATTTCTTATCCATTTCTTTGTTTCCATAATCTTTCAGGATGTTTTTCACAGTTGGCATGCCAGGAAAAGCTGATTGAATTTTTAAGCATCAAGCTAGTCTTTCAGAAAAAAAAAGATATAATCTATGTACACTGAAACAACAAGACACCAGACAGGGCTGTTTGCTGTTTTTGTACCTTGTTGTTTTCTGAACTAAAATGAATAATGACTGCAAAAGTATAATGAAGAAGAAAATCAATAACAGAACCAGATTTCTTTAGAATATGCTAATTTGAAAAATAATATGAATAGCATATTAAGAGGAATTTATATCATTTGTATTTATCATAAACACTTGCACAGCTTTTCCTATGTAATCTAATTTTAAGATTGCAGAATAATTACTGGATATCTTAATCAATTATATTATACAGGAACATTGGACTAATAAGTAGATGCCTGAAACATGGAGGCCAGAGTGAGTGACATATCAAACCTATTACTACTATGCTAGCTATATTATGTCAATTCCAAGGTAAATATCTATCTTAATAGGTACTTTTAAAATTACATTGGAATTGCTTCTCAGCCTTTTGGCTAACAGCAAGGGTAAATTACATTGAAATAATCTCAGGCCTACATAAATGGTATGCAAACAAGACAGAGATTTCACATATACCTGCCATCTAGTTACACCTAATGGTAAAAGCTTGTAATAGCAATAGTATAATTCTAAAAACCAGGGACTTAAAGATAAGACTTTGGGTATTTTTACGTATATGGGTGCTTTGTCCACATATTTGTCAGTGCATTACATGTGCAAAGCCCACAGAAACTAGAAGAGTGGGTTGGGTTCACTGAACCTGCCACAAGTTATAGTTAGCTTGAAGCTGCTACATGTCTTCTGAGAATGATGCTTTTAGATTTTTACTGGTTTAGGGAAATATGTCAAAGTTTGTATGGTTCTAAGACCCAGACATATTCTTTAAAAGTTGTAAAGCTTTTGTTCTCCCCACCTTCTTATTATCATGTTCTATTTTTTCTTTCTGCTCTTTTCTCTCCTGTTTCTCCCCTACCTCTGTGTGTGTGTGTGTGTGTGTTTCCTCAATTTTTTTTGTACAGATGTGCAGATGGAGACACAGACATGTTCTTATACTCCTTTCTTAAAAGAGAAGTGGCTCCTATAGGCTCTCTTTTGTAGTTTTTTTTTTCTTTTAACAAGTAATCCTGCAAAACATGGCAGGTAGTGGGGGTGTGTGTGTGTGTGTGTGTGTGTGTGCGTGTGTGTGTGTGTGTGTGTGTGTGTGTGTGTGTACAGATGTAGGGTGTTTTCTCTTATTCAAGTAAATTTTTGAAAAAAGTTCTCATTAACCTGGAACTTACTAAGCCAACTGGACTAGCATCCCAGAAAATGTCAGGGATTCTCTATAGCTTTTATATCAATACTGGGGACCTAAACTTAACTCCTCATGCATATGTGGCAAACTTTTGTTTCCTTCTTCCTAGTCTGTGTTCCTTGTATTTTTATATCTGTACAATATACTAGATATTTCTGTGCATTAGGTCATTTTCAATATTCTTTAAGTCAATACTCCAATAATAACCTTGCCTATAAATATTTTGTAATCGTTGGGAATATCTTTAGGTTTCTGTCTCAGAAGATGAATTAATGTTGAGAATAATAGCAGTTTGCATATTGACTAAATATTGGAATCTTCATTAAACTTTTAAATAAATATTTATTAAACATTTACAAACAATATATTTTGATCATGTTTTACCTCTCCCAACATCTCTTACCTCCCCACCTACCAATTCATGTCCTTTCTCTCTTTCAAAGGAAAAAATTAAACAAAATTTCCTCCCTAAACAAAATACCAAAATCAAAACATACAAAAAGACAATAAGACAAAACAAAACAAAACAAAACAAACAACACCATGGAGTTCACTTTATGTTGGCAAATTCCATACAGGTATGGGGCCTTCCCTAGACTATGCCTCATAAACCCAGGGACATCTCATTGTTGGAAAATGATTTCCTCTTTCCCAGCAGCTTTCAATTGCAAGAAACTGTGTCAGTTCCCTCTCTCAGTGTTCTAGCCATGTCTGGCTTGAACCTGTACAAGTCTTATGCACCGTGCCTCATTGTGTGTGAGTTCATGTTTTTGTGTCGGGAAAATACTGTTTTCTCAGAGTCATCCATCACTCTGGCTCCTACAGACTTTCCTCCTCCTCTTCCACATGGATCCCTGAGCCTTGAGGGGAGAGCTTAAAAGAAGGCATAGCACCAATTTCCCCAAAGTCCCTCACACCCCATACATTGTCCAGTTGTGTGTCTCTGTGTTGTTCCCATCTACTACAAGAAGCTTCTCTGATGAGAGATGAGTGAGGCATTGACCTATTGGTATAAAAATGTATCTGTAGACATTTTATTGTAATATTCCTTTACCAGAATAATGGTAATAGAAGAGACACAGTTATAGGAGCTCTAAATCTGCATCAGAGAACTGCTTATATAGTGTAAGTATTTCTGCCAAAGTATACCTTTAATTAACATATAATTGCAATGTAAGATACAACAGTTCATCTTAATACATACACTGAATTCTAATAAATTCAGGCTAATTAATATGTCCATCTCATTATTTATTCATGTGTAAAGTCATTGTGGTCTACTCTTGTAGTTCTGCATAAAGCACTTAATAGACTCTTGTAAAATGTAGCCAGATCATTGTGCTTTTAAACACTGGAAAATATTTTCCCAAATAAATGTATTATGGTAGTTGTTTTCCCACAACTCTCAACTCCACCCTTCTCTTAGCTTCTAGTAATTTCTCTTTCTCTTCTACATTGAGGTCAACTTATTCTGTCTTCCACATTTGAGATAGAATACTCAGTAGCTATATTTCTAAATGTAGCTTATGTCACTTAACATATGTTTTCATACATATTTATAATAAGTGACAGGACTATATTATTTTAAAGGCTAATATATATTCAGATATATACTAATATATTTACATATATATGTAATAATGTCTCCTGACATTTATTAATTCATGGACATCTAGTTTGGCTTTTGTGAATGGTACTGTGATAAAAATTGGCATGGGAGCATCTCTTCAACTTGGTTATTTCATTTTTTTTATAAATAAGTTACAGATATTCTATATGGCACATCTAGCTTTTACTTGCCAGGATGTTACTAGTTTCCAGAATGTGCGTACTAACGCATCCCCATAAAGACTATATGAATTCTCTATCCTCTGCATTTGTGACTCTCTTGTTTTTTTATTAATATCCTCCCAACTGGTGAGGTGGTGTTCATGAGAGGTTCTTATTTACATTTCTCTGATGGATCATGAAGTTGAGGTCTCTGTATACATGTTGTTCATTCCCATGTCTTTATAAGTGTCTTTCACATCATTTATACATTTTAATTGGGTTATATCCTCTTTATTTTTTAGATGCTTCTTATATATTCTGGGTAGTAGCTATTTTGAATATTCTCTTTAACTCTGAACTCTGACTTTTAGTATATGGTTTCATTTGCTTTGGAGAAGCCTCTTACTTGTAATAGAACTATTTGTCTAATTTTAATTTTATTTGTGTTTGTGTTTGGTACGTGAGGCTCTGAACAAAAAGTTATTTCCTGAATGTTGAGATGGTTGATCCCAAAGCCTGACGACTTGTGTTCAATCCCCAGGATCTAATGCTAGAAGGAGAGGGCAGACTTCTACAAGTTGTAATATGATGCCCTGTGGTGGAAAACACAGACACACAGACACAACCACACACACACAGACACAGCCCCCCACACACAAACACACACTCAAATAAAGATACATGTACGCATAAATAAGTAAATGAGTAAAAGGAATTTTAAGACTTTTTAAAAAGCCGCATATACTGTTTAAAGCATTTTTCTTTTCTGGATTGAAGTAGTTGAATAGTTTCATAGGTTGAAATCTTAAATTTAGATTTTTGAAAACTTTCTATTTTCCAGTTAACATTTATGTGATAAGAAATAAAATTTCATTTGTGTGTGTGCATGTATGTATGTAGATAGACATTTATCTTTCTTGCCATCATTTCTTGAAGACATTATTCTTTTTTAAAATATTCTTATTGACTATTTGGGAATTTCGCATTATCAACTCCAATCACACTCACTTTGTAGTCCCCCCATGTCTGCCTCCAAGCCTTTGTGACATCCCCCAAAAAGAGAAGGCAGAGGAGGAGCAGAACAAGGAGAAGGAAGGAGAGAGGAAGGGGAGAGAAAAGAAAGAGGAAGGAGAGAAAAAAGGAGAGGAAGGAGAAGATGATGAAGGAAAAATGGGGGAGGAGGAGGAAGAGGAAAGAAGAAACAAGTCCAGTTTGTATTGCGCATATACGCGTATACTTACTGAAGCATGGCCAAACTCCTGAAGGCCAGCCCCGTAAGGAAAACTGAGTTCTTCCTCACCCACACCCCTGCCAGAGCCATCAATTGTGGACATATTAGCATCCTAATCTCAATCTTTAAGAGTTTTCTTTAATAGCTTTCTGTCTAGGCTGTTACTTTTAGGAAGAGATTCTACTGGGTTCAGGGTCTGTGGTGATGTCTGTGGTCTGTATTACTACTGAAGACATGAGGATGTCCATGCTCTGAGCTGCAGTTTGAAGCCATGTTGATGTTCACAGTCTGTCCTGACACCAGAATTCAAGCTCAGGTCTGTGACAAATGGTGATGCTGGAGACCAGGTGGATGTCTGTGGTCTGAGCTATTGACAGAAACCATGTGTAAGTCCAGGATACACGCTCCTGGTGACTGTAAAGGACAAGCAAGCTACTTTTGCCATAGCCTTGATGACCGCAAACTAATAGTTTAGAAAGAGGAATATAAAAGGCTTTGTGACAACCCCTACCCCCTGTACCGTACTCCCCATGATCATTTTTATTGCATGTTCACAGTCCATGATGGGTGATGCACGGAGTCTTTTCCATTTCTCTGTTCATGTCCCAAAGTCACACTGATGCCTCAGATCTGATTTCTGTGATCAACATTGCTCTTACAGTTTGATTTCCTTTGCATTTACCTAGAAATAATAGAACCTGTTTTTTTTTTCTTTCTATTTTTATACATGTTGATGCTTTGTTGGGGTTACAATGATTGCGCAAATCTCGCCAGGTAAAGTGGACATTTTAGCAATTCATTTCATTATAAATACATGGGATCTTTACTGGTTTTGTATCTTCAATTTTTTTTGGTGTTTTATAATTTTTATCATAGGGGTTGTATTTCTTTTTATTTTATTCTTAGGTTTTAATTCTTTATTCTTATAGAGAGTTTTCATTCTTTATTCTTATAAATATCGTGAATGGTATTGTAGTCTTGCTTTATTTTTCAACAGTTTCGTTACTGGGATTAGAAAATGTTAACCAGGAGTTGGGCAGATAATGGCTCAGTCAGGAAATGCTTGTTGTGCAAGCCCGAAGATCTGAGTTCAGATGCTGGGCAGCACAAGCCAACAATGCTAACGGAAGTTGGTTTATGAAAGCAGGCAGTTTCCAGTAGTTCATTGGCCATCTAATAGAGATAAATTACTGAGATCCAGGCTCTATAAGACAGACTGCCTCTAAAAATAAGATAGAGAGCTACTGGGAAAGACAAGGAATATGACTTTTGGTTTCCAGATTCACACCCATAGAGAAGAATTTTAATCCAGAAACATCTAAAGTCCTTCTAAATCTTTATGATCTGACTGGAATGTAGACATGCTACATACCTCTAGTTCCTCTGTTCGGAATACAGACACATCCTTAGCACACACTTCTCATCCCTAACCATGAAGGTAAAGTTTGTTTGTAGCGGGAAGCAGCCGTGTTTGAAAGTGAAGGATGATTCAAAGGTTTGACAGCATGGGTCAGTGTTAGGCTACAAGCAACTCTCACTGGCAGACAGGAAAAAGAGGCTCCTTAAGAGCAGAGTAGAGTGAGTCAGGTGTGGAGACCACGTCAAAAATTGCAGTTCAGTTCAGCAGTTTGGTGCAGTTCATTTGAAGGACGCTGAGTATGGGCGATTCTGTTCAGTTCCATTCTGTCAATGCAGTCTGTGCAGTTCAATTTGAGGAATCAGAGGCATTTTGCAAGCAGAGCAATTCAGCGAGAAGCCCAGAGAAGCCAACTGGAATCAGTTAACTTAGGAGTTTTGAGTGACAACAGTCGAATCAGCCAGCCAGAGTTAAGAAGAAACTAGAAAGAGTGAGCTTATTCCCCAGTAGTCTTCTGAGATCACAATAACATTTGGTGAATATAAGTTACTTTTACACATCTACACACACACACACACACAAAGTTAAGTGACATTTAAATTCTTTTCCAATCATCTGTTATTGACAACCACTTAAAACTATCTTGGAACTTCATGTATAAATGTCTTCTTTCTGGGCTTTGGTAGTTTTACTCCATGTTAGGGCATTGACTCTTACTTGTGGGCAGCAGAAATAGATGATAACAGTCTTCTTTGTATGCTTTATATGTTATATGATGATGTAGTGCCAAGGAAATGTTAGTGATCCCCCAAAACACAGACAGGAGCCGATCTGATGCAACTCACAGCAGGGTCTTTATTCTAGTCAAGCTAGCTCAGGCCCCACCAGCGCACAGCTGTTATGCAGGACAGTTTTGGTGGTGGGGAGCCCCGAATGTCAATAGGAGCAAGGCTTCATAGTAAGCAGCAAGCACGAAGTACATGTGCAAGCATCTACTT
This sequence comes from Rattus rattus, assembly GCF_011064425.1. Lineage (NCBI taxonomy): Eukaryota > Metazoa > Chordata > Mammalia > Rodentia > Muridae > Rattus > Rattus rattus. The sequence goes on along the minus strand of NC_046157.1, from coordinate 64,538,464 downwards.
GGAAAACTACTGTGGCCTTTAATGTAATTGGCTGGTGCTGGGAGTCATATCATAAACTTGATTTCTGCTGCCCTGCATTAGTGGTCATTAAGCAGGGGTGGGCGTATAACCTGGGGGTGTAAATCTGTTGGGGGAATAACCTGGAGATGTCGGTTTTCTTGAGGGTGTAACCTGCAGCCTGGAGCTAGGTTCTGGTTTTGTTGCGGGGCAATTTGGAAACTAATGCTAGGTACCAGCCTGATATTTTACCTGAGTTTAAACTTACTTAGGTCAGGTTCTCTAAAATGGAGTCTAGACTTGGCATCTCAATGATAGTGATTCCACAAATCTTCCACTCTTATCTCAAAAAAGAAAAATGAAAAGAGAAAGAAAAATAAACTTGAAGCAACATCAACAAAATAGAACTGAGGAGTGGTGTTACTTAACCACTCCGTTTATAAAATGTTAAAAATACTTTGTAGCATAACGCATCTGGTTACTTGGTAATGACTAAGTATCAAGAACATTATGAAGAACAGAGAAATGGTTGTGTAATAAAAAGGATTATTATCATTACTATTACTATTATTATTAGTAGTAGTAGTAGTTTTTTCAGTCAAGAAGAATACCAGATGGAAACAAAACATTAGTAGTTTGTGAGTGTCTAGAATCTGAAATTCTTAACGGCACATCATAGTAGAAGGTTGGACAATACTCTGATGTCTTTGTTCTAGGGTTTTAGTCACTTTTTCTAATGTTTCCGGCTCAGTTTTAACTGAACCAGGTTATAAAATTGCTAGAGTAAAGTCTCATCCATTAAGTGAGCAAACTGACAAAGGAAAACAGCCTGTTCCCATAATTCTCCACCAAACACAAAGGAAGGGAACAGGTGATTTCAGTCTTTGTGTGGGGTTTGGCTGGTATTTTCTTTGTGACAATGGTAAGTGAATTATTTATCATCCCCGATTGAAAACTAGATGCAGTATAGCAATCTAAAGGTTATTCATACATCCTTTAAGATTGATGCAGAATGTCTGCACAGGGCACATCGGCATTCATTTCTTCAAAATTATTCTGTGGTGGCTGTAAAGGGAGCCTTCGAGGATCGGTATGATTTTCTCAGTGGTGAACTGGATACAGAGTTGGGAAATGTTCTGCTTCAGGCATCAGTGTGAATCACTGAGACAACGAGAGACTGGAAAAGAAGTTCAAATTCATCTTAATTTCCTAGACCAAGTTATCCCTGCAAAATGAATTTTCAATTTCCATTAAAAATATAGCGCTTACTTTCCTGAATAATACATGTAAACATATAGAGCTATTTTTTCCAATTTTAGAATTCCTCTCTTATGGGTAAAGCAAAAGTCGGGAGAATTAAAGCAATATGAAAAATGACCAAATTACTGTTGCCCTTGAGCTGGGCACAGTTGGAGTTTATCAGTGAGTCATTTTATATCCTCTGGTAATGTTTCTGTCTCCTGAAGCTCCATGAATATTCTGTACCTTCTGAGGCAATTTTGTAGAAAAACTATCAGCACAGTTGTTTTAATGCAATGAAAGTACCTGATTCATTGGGGTAAAAGATCAAATCGTGTCAGTTTCTACTTTGCCTCAGCATAAAATCTATACAAAGAACGTTATAAATCATAGATAGTGATATTCAACAAAGAAAAAGTTATATGCTATTTGTATATTTGGACAACATATAGTATTTGACCACTGTTATGTTACAGTTCTTTACTATGGTTAAGACTAAGGGAATATCAAGCAAATTATTTTACTCAGTGTTAATTAAAGTGCATTTTCATTTCACTAGGTGCCTTTCAGTGGCACAAACAACAATGTTGTACTTACTTCAGATTGCTGAGTGTGTCACGTGCATGAAATAGATGCTGTTTAGATTCAATCTGCAAACAATGATCTGAATATTTATTGCACCGAAGTCTCTGATGTCAAATTTTGCCTTACAGAAACCAGGTGTGGTTATAATGTTGTGCAATATTCTTAGAGATTCTTTTACTTAAAGTTTTTATTGCTCTGACTTGTACTTGATGCATAGGTGTATTTAATTGTGACTTTCATCATTTTTTCTTTTGGGAATAAACAATTCAGCCAAGAAAATATTAAATGCAGTTTTAAGCAACTTTGGAAGTAAACATTGCACCTTTGAACTTTTAAGCTTTCCATTGGTTAATGGATACATTACGTGTAAGTAAGCAAACCATTCTGGAGGTGCAGGTTATTGAATTTTAATTGTTGGACTTCATTTTTTCATGGTATGGTGGGATAGGAAGTATTTGGCAGGTTTATTTATTTATTTTTTTTGCTGGATTCATCCCAGTTTGCTTCTATTATTTTCATAATATTTCTAAGGATGAAAATGCAGAAAAATTCTACATATTTAATGTTTACTTTCATCAGAAATGTTGCTGTACATGTTACTAAATTTAAAAGGCAGTTTTACTATTAGTTTAGATATCTTGCATAGGCTGAAAACTAACCCTAAATTAGATGAGTTATCCAAGATTAAAACTTCTGTATAATTCATGCTCATTTCCAACAATTTCACCAACATCTTTATTAAGAAAACTCATTGAAAATCCCTTTGATCACACAACGGGATCATAGAACACAAAATGGAAAAGAAATATATACACAATAAAAACACAATAACATAGGCAGTAGCAATTCTGGTCTGTCAATACCAGGAAGGCAGACTCTACTTGTGGGACATCTTTACAACTTAGTGATAGACGAGACCTCTGTGACTGAGAGCTACTTGGTCGTGGGTTTTGTTTGTGTTCAGTACATCTGTGAAATGAACCAGACTGTGCATTGTGAGAGTCACCGTGTTATAGTAATAAATACATCTTTAGATATGATGTTATACACAACACATGAAATTGTTATACAACTGTGGAATTATTAAGTGAGATACTATTTCAACATAAACAAAAGATCTCATATAAACTTCAAGGAAACTGACACTTCCTTCTCATTTCCTTTAATACAGCTATGTCTCTTGTTTTTCTATCTAGAGGAAGGGAAATTAGGATAAATTGATATTTCAATATATAGTGATATTGTTCTGATTTCTACCTTTCAAATTTAAATTAAGTAAATTTTAGTAAATTGTAATGTTAAAGTCTCTAGTACAGAACATTTATTTGAAACTGTATTTAAGAAAACACATAGCCTTAATTTGTATATTGCCAATTCTGAGTGTCTCTTACCTTAATCAATATTTAGCAAATTTATATTGATCGACAAGTAGAAAATTGTCCAAAAATTTTTGTACCGAGTTTATTCTCACCTACAGACAGCTTTTAAGCAATTCATGAAACCCTAAAATCATATGCAAATCACTATGAGATATAAAATTTTAATGGGGAGCATATTTGTGGCTTTCCTCAGATTCTCAAAAGGTTCCCCATGTAATGAAAACAAGGCAGCATCATTCGTCTTTTACTTTGGATCGGTAAGTGATTTAATCTAACTGGACATAGTATGATATTTAAAGAAGTATTCAAAAATACTGCCACCTGCTCAATGACATGTAACTATGAAAAGGGTAATAATAGTTGGTTAACTTTGAAACACCCAGAAGAATTTCTCACCATATTTTCATCTTTCCTCTTTGACCCTCAAATTCTGGCCACCCAGTCTGAAATTGGTTTTCCTCCACTAACTTCATCTAATGGCCAAAAACATTGGAAGCCTTAGTGCACCTCCATGTTGAACAGAGAAAATTTCCAACCCAGCATTAGATATCTAAATGTAAATCAAGATTTCATTTTGGCTTGGTTTTTGGAATAATCAAATAATAATCAGAATTTTCACAAATAATTTCTCAGGGAAGACCTGAACTCAGATTGTCATGTAAACAAACCACTGTATCTTTCACCCATCCATGATCATTGCTTGATGTGATAAATTATCAAAACAAAGCTCTCAATGGTTTCTCTACTCTGTGCTAGGCTGAGGGCATGAGCAATAAGAGTTCTTGATATTTCATCAGGGCGGGATGAGGATGTTATGGTTAAGCCTGTAGAGGAGAAATAAGAGACCCCATATGAACAACAATGCCAACCAACCAGAGCTTCCAGGGACTAAGCCACTACCCAAGACTATACATGGACTGACCCTGGGCTCCAACCTCATAGGTAGAAATGAATAGCCTAGTAAGAGCACCAGTGGAAGGGGAAGCCCTTGGTCCTGCTAAGACTGAACCCCCAGTGAACTGGATTGTTGGGGGGAGGGCGGCAATGGGGGGAGGATGGGGAGAGGAAGCCATATAGAAGGAGAGGGGTGTTAGGGGGATGTTGGCATGGAAATTGGGAAAGGGAATAATAATTGAAATGTAATAAGAAATACCCAATTTAATAGAGATGAAAAAAAAGAATAAATCCTGGTAGTTTGCCTTCTATGCCTCTAGCATTTGGGTTTAGTTTGTCTTTGGAGATAATTTACAAATACTTTGAAAGTAAAACCGAAAACGTATCTGATTAAAGGAGGAACAACTTAGTATGTCCTTTTAGAACCTCGGAAACATCCTTGTAGCAGTGTGCATATGCACATTGATGAGTTTATACTCGTTACATAACTCTGCTAAAGGTTAAATAATTTAAATTTTAAAAAAGAGAAACATTCTGCTAAGATTAAGAATATTGCTTTCTGGGGTTGGGGATTTAGCTCAGTGGTAGAGTGCTTGCCTAGCAAGCGCAAAGCCCTGGGTTCATTCCTCAGCTCCGGAAAAAAAAAGACAAAATAACAAGAATATTGCTTTCCTATTTTTTTCAACGAGAAAAGTAAAGTTCCCGTTATGTTTTATACACTTAGCACCAATAAATACCGAGAAATTAGGCTTACAATTAGAGAAGGCACTTTGTGCTGACTCACCACTAGGGGGAGAACATTTCTTGGAGAGAGTTCAACATCACTAAACTGTAGGGTAAGCTTTTGTGTGTGTGTGTGTGTGTGTGTGTGTGTGTGTGTGTGTGTGTGTGTGTGTGTGTGTGTGTGTGTATGGGTGTGTGTTTATGTGTCTGTGTGCCTCTGTGTACCAGAAGATATTAATTATTAATAAATTTGAGGTTTTGTATATTGTTTTAAAAATCTGGACATGCTGTAATCGAATACCAATCCTGAATATGTTCTGGCCTTTTAACATTCAAAAATCCATCCATTTTCCTAAGACTTTGCGAGTTAAGGCTTGACAAATTTCCTTAAACCTCGGGGGGAAGGACTTGGAAGAAGGCCATTTTGTGTTATGGTCAAAAGAGCAGCTGCACTTTGGTCTGAATGAATGCCATAACTCTATGAAGAAACCTAGAAAGCTTGGTTTTGATAATGGAGTGAAACTCTACCTAGCCATTGAATTTGATTTTTCCTTCTATGTTTCTTTGATAAAACTTCAGACAAGCCCTAATCTCACAGCAAAATGAGCTCTCCTTGGAGGACCCATGGTACTCTTGTGCTTGACAACATTGGCCTGAGTGTGGTCTTCAGAAATTTCCGAATGGATATAATTTCACAACAGATGATATTTCAATATGATTTTCAATTTTGCAAACATTCCCCAACCTAATTCCCTTATCTTTAATTATATGCCTTTAAAAACCTAGAAAATACATTTTAATCATTGGGAATAAGAATCTCCAAATTTACAGATTTATGCTGCTTGCAAACTTAAATCTTACTAAATTTGGTCACCTTAATAAAAACCTGTGACGTATTCTGCATTATATAAAATGCATCTTTCCTAGGTAAAGAATGTGTCCTGTGGAAAAGAAGTGTCCTGTACCAATGACAGTTTTTGCTTGTCTGTTTCCTTTCCCTATTGTCTCTCTCCTATTTACAGTCCTTCATATTTTCTGAATTTTCAGGTCTTCCAACTTCCGCTGTCCCTTTACTGCCTTGTTCCTGCCCCTCCCACTCCATCCTCATTCACAAATGTATGCTCCTTTATCTATTTTTTTCTTAACACCCTCCTACATTTCACTTTACTTAATTTTTCCCAATAACATTAATGACTCTTTATATCTTCCTGCCCTCACCCCTCCCTCCCTTTATACTGTCTCATCCATCTCTCCCAATGCGAAGCTGTGATTTACTCAGGGGAGGTACTTTCTCATGCGCACAGCTCATCGCTGTGATGATTTCAATGGTGCCAGCATATTTTAACCACATCATTATCAGGGAGTCTCAAAGCTTAGCTCACAGAAAACATCCATCTTTAAAGGATTTTGTTTCCATTAATCAATTGTGGTCCTCGAGATTCAGGCAAGGAGAGCATTTATTAGAATGTAGCCTGCTTGTTCCCACACGCACTTCATTTCCATGGCTATCTAAGAAGGAGACATTGTACAAGGCTCGTTTTCCCCCACCACCCTTACCTCTCCTTTCTGTATCCCACAAAGCCTCTCTCCCACATCCATTCTCCTGTACAGTGGTTACATCAGAACATGCAGCAGGATGGCATTGTGCGAACTGGTGGCCACACAAGTACTTTGTATTCACAGGAGGTTTAGAAGTTCAGCAGCTGCATATAAATATGCATAGTTGAGAGATTCATGATGCTGCCTCCTCATTCTAGTGCTGGTTGGCTGCAGTGCAGGCACTACAAATCAATGAACACTTTCCTCGTCCATCAGCTGCTCACTTGCAAGCAGACAAAACACTTACAATGCCAGAAACCCACAGAGAGCTCCTTAGTGAACGAAACCTCACCGTCAGAAGGTTCAAAATAGCCGTCTCCCTCCCACCCTGAACCTCCACAGCTCTCGACCTCAAATGTCTTCTTCTTATCCAGTCGAGATCATAAGCCTTTAAAAAAATCACCAGAAAAGAAAGAGGGGTGCGAGAAGGAGCAATGATAAATGAGGGTTTCAAGGGTCCCTACATTGCACTTGTCACAAAACAAAGGAATCGTTGAGCATATACACTTTAAAAAATAAAAAAATAAAATAAAATAAAAGCATGAATCTGCTTATGTTGATTGTACTGCTTCACAGTTATAGGGCTGAGCATTTCCATATGCATAGCAGTAGCCCATGTGGCAGACATTTGTAATTCTTCCACAGTTATTAGATGGCTTTGTGCATGGCACGGTCATGATTACCGAGCCGAAATACAGACAGACAGACAGACAGACAGTCAGACAATGTGCCTCATAGTGAGAATCACATGCTCTCGTGTTGATCGAACAATTTTTGCAGAGGGTCCAGATATATTTATATTGATTATAAACATTTTAGTAAAATCTTAATCTTATTTGATACAGATTCATAGACAGCCCAGTAATTAGTCAAATGTGTATTTCTTGATGAAAAGATATAAATTGATCTTGCCTAGAGAGCACACCCCTCTTCATTTTTAGATGGATTACCATGATAGAAATAGCTTATTCTATTGAAATAGTGCTGATCTGTTATTGAGTATCTCTAACGTCGTCACCTTGGCAGTACAATTTTCAATGAGGATAATAATCAATCTGATGCTTTCCTATCATGTGTTCATTCACTCGGCGGTCCACCATTTTACAGTACTATTACCGTAGTATGGGATATAGAACACAACGCAGAGGTATGATGACACAATGCAATATAAAACCCAGCACAATGGTATCTGTGGATCGTGTTTGAAGTATATGAATGTTGTTTGAGGCATAGGTCTATGTATATAAACACATAAATGAGTATGTGGCTTTCAAATTTAAGAAAGGGATAATTCAAGAGACAGTATATTGAAGCCTTTTCATACAAAATTGATAATTGGATGACATATCTATTCCAAATGTATCTGTCTGGTTTTTATAATCCCTTACGATATTGCTGGAAGATCAAACATAAATTTCATTATGATTGTTTAACTAATCCTGTACTCTGACGCATGGAAGCTGACAGACATGTCCATCTATTTTTCCTATGAGGAGCAAAGCCAAAATCTGAGCCTCTTTCTACTGAATCCTAGCATTCATCCACACATGATTTTCCACTAAGCCATATTGAATTACAAGGCTGAATGTGATAATTGCTGTAGTGGATCAGAGGAGGTAGAGATCGCTTCCAGCTGGGATGACCAAAGAAGACATCATTAAGAAGGAGTTGCATTCGAGCAAGCCTGTGAGGAGTGGGCACAGGAACAAAGCAAACACAGCAGAAGGCTTAGCATCTGAGAAACCTGCAGACTCTCTCTGGAAAACACTTGCCAGGCAGCCAAAGATAGTGTTTTTGGTGTAGAGGATGCTGTAAATAACACTAGTATTTAAAGAATCAACAGGAAGAATCCTCACTTATTAAAAATGGAATTCATAAATAAATTTATAGGTCAGTCACAAACATGTCAGTCAAACTGTTGGAAACTCAGCTTCTTTATTTCTGAAGTAAAAGCATGAACTAAAAAAAAAAAGCCACTGAACCCTCTTCACAGGGAATCCAAGGCAAGGTTTTTCATTTTTCTTTTTTTTAGAATCTATAAAAATAATATTAGAAATAGACAATCCAAGATATACTAGTTGTAACATGCAGGTAGAATTATTCTTTGAACATAAAGTCTAGCTCTGAGTTTGCATATCCATAGCTACATATCTGTATACGAAGCAATTATTTAAACTTTAATTCTGAAAAAAAACTTCCTGTGCCAGGTAATATTTACATTCATTTAAAATTGCAAAACGATTCTTAGAACAACTTGCTCAACATAAAAAGATTGTAAACACTTATTAAGCACATGATGAATACTTGGGCATGGGGCAAGCATTGTCTCTAATTCTGTATTTCAGCCCATGAGAAAGACAGAGACTTGTATGCATAATAGACAACAATAAGTCAAATAAATGGCATTCTGTAGTCTTTGAACATGTTTGGGGACATTCACAAACCTACTTTTCTTGCTATCCAGACACTAGTCAGGGAAATTTCAGTATGTTTTATTAAATTAACATTCACTTAGATATCTTTCTGAAAATCTCAAATTAGTATATGTTTTAGCCAAAAACATCTCAAGTGAGTTTTGTGTGTGTGTGTGTGTGTGTGTGTGTGTGTGTGTGTGTGTGTGTGTGTGGTTTGTGAACACATGTAGATTAGTGGAGGAAACATGAGAACTTGAGGCATTCGCATAATGTTTTGTTTGAATTGACTTCAAAACATATTATCATTATGTCCCATTTCCCCCCTCTTATTTGCTTCCCTATTCTATAAAATGAACAACAACAAGAAAAAGGAAATGGTTTCTTTGAATTTATAGTGAGAAGAAAACCACACCCTCTTTTCCCCAGGATTTTGTAAAGGCGACTGAAAGGATTTTGGGAGGGAAGTCTTCCTTGAATAGAATCCCTGAGATGGAATCAGATCCTGCCATTGTGGCTGCCAAAATTCTTCCAGGTGTTGGGAGTGTCCTTCCTCTTCATTATTGTGTCTTGATCATAATCTATCTGGAATTGAGCTTGGATTTAGAGTCCAGTCAATTTCAGATTTATTAGTTTTATCTTAATAATTTGAGCTAATTTGAACTCTGTGTACCAAGTAATGGAATGCTTGGAACTTATTCATTTTGATCCTAAGTCGGGATAGTTTAAGCTCAGTCTGGTGAAATCAGGTCAGGGCTGCTGATTGACAAACATTTATTGAGTACCAAATATATTAATTAGCACCGAGTGTTGCTCACTCAAAGGGAACTATAACGAGGCTTCTGACCTTGATATTTTATACTGAACAAGATTAAATTTTAGAGAGACAACCAACTTAACATCTTAAATTGGTGTTCAAAAAATAAGCATTGAGTGAATTAGTTTCCAGGTCCTTTGAAAGCTCAGGAACAATAATTTACATAAACTCAGTCTTTGTTAAACAGTGGGACCAGCACATTTTCTGAAGAAGAAAGCTCTCAGAGAATTTGCCCCTCAGTTTATTCAAAGCAGATGTAGTTGTGGTGGTAATAATAATAATAATAATAATAATAATAATAATAATAATAATAATAATCAATAACAACATCAATAGCAACCTTGTAGCAAAGGTGTATAAATTCAGCACTGTGTGGGAGGAGGCAGGCTGATTCCCGATACATTATGATCAGCTATTCTAGCCAACTGGTGATCTCTGGGACCGAAGAGATGCTCCATGTCAAAAATAAGGTAAAGGATGACTAAGAAAGAAAGTTGACACCATTGTCTGGCTACTGCCCACATGCACAGGGGAATGCTCCCCTTCCCATATAAATGCCAAGTAATCTATAATAATTTGAATTCCTCATCTAATTAGAGCACACATTTTAAAAAATTAAATATCCATAAATCAGAGAACCATACAAAAATGCCATGAGAATCAGATCTTAGAGTACTGACCCAATATTTATATGTAACACAATATAATTAGTTCTGTAATAGAATTTTGATCTAGGAAATTAGGGCAGATTTGAACTCCTTTTCTGAACACTAGTCTCAGAGATTTTGTATTTAAGGACAGAGGAAGGAAGTTTTAGCAGTCTCTGACTGGAAGAGAAATAATGGATTTTTTTATTTTTAATTTAAAGGCAGCCACAAGGAAAACACTAAATAAAGAATATTATAATGTGTAATGCTATAAATTAATTATTATATTGCAATTGGTGAAATTTTAATGATACATTGAATTCTGTATTCTAAATAATTTTAAATTTTGAAACAAGTATATGTTCACAATATAGAAATACCTTAATATTAAAAAGCTACTTCAATTTAACACTGTTTATCCCCGATAAAGTACTGCATGGTGAAAATCATATTAGCAAATGTACATTTACTTTAATAAGTGATTAGACTACCTTGGATTTTACTTTCAGTGCCTTAATACTGCATATTTAATTTTCAAATATTTCAGCCACTACAAAAATGTAGATAAAAGAACATCTTCTCTACAAAATATTAGTTTGTTTCTTCATCAGTAACTTTAACCCAGGTATTAATTTGAAATGTTATTCCCCTGTGATATGAAAATAAGGTCAATTTCTGCCCATTTATCATCTTCTCATTTAGATGATATTAAAATTAACAAAATCAGAAATGAAAAAGGAGACATAAAAAGAGAGACTGAGTAAATTAAAAAAAAATCAGATTCTACTACAAAAGCCTATACTGAACAACACTGGAAAATCTGGATGAAATAGACAACTTTCTAGACAGACACCAGGTACCAAAATTAAATCAGGATTAGATAAACCATCTAAACAGTCCCATAACACCTAAAGAAATAGAAGCAGTCATTAAAAGTCTCCCAACCAATAAAAGCCCAGGAACAGATGGGTTTAGTGTAGAATTCTATCAGACCTTCAAAGAAGACCTAATACCAATACTCTTCAAACTATTCCACAAAAGAGAAACAGAAAAAAGCATTACCTAATTGATTCTATGAAGCCATAATTACACCTTCTTAAACCACACAAAGAACCAACAAGGAAAGAACTGCAGACCAATTTCACTTATGAATATCGATGTAAAAAATACTCAATAAAATTATTGCAAACTGAATCAAAGATCACATCAAAACAATCATCCATTATGATCAAGTAGGCTTCATCCCAGAGATGGTTCAATATATAAAAATCTATCAAAATTGAGAAATGGGATCTCATAAGATTGCAAAGCATAAGGCAAAGGACATTGTCATTAAGACAAAACAGCAACCAATAGATTAAGAAAAGATCTTTATCAATCCTCCATCTGATAGAGGGCTAATATCCAATATATATAGACAACTCAAGAAGTTAGACTCCAGAGAGTCAAATAACTATATTTAAAAAAAAAAATGGGATAAAGAGCTAAACAAAGAATTCTCAACTGAGAAATATTGAATCGCCAAGAAGCACCTAAAGAATGTTCAACATTCTTAGTCATCATGGAAATGTAAATCAAAACAACCCTGAGATTCCACCTCACACCAGTCAGAATGGTTAAAATCAACTCAAGTGACAACTGATACTGGCAAGGATATGGAGAAAGAAGAATACTCCTCTATTGTTCGTGGGGTTGTAAACTGATATAATCACTCTGGAAATCAGTCTGGAGGTGCCTCAGAAAATTGAACATTCCACTACTTGAGGACCCAGCTATACCTCTCCTGGGCATATACCCAAAAGATGCTCCAACATACAACAAAGACACATTCTCCACTATGTTCATAGCAACCTTATTTATAATAGCCAGAAGCTGGAAAGAACCCAGATGTCTCTCAACAGAGGGATAGATACAGAAATTGTGGTACATTTGCACAGTGGAGTACTACTCAGCTGCTAAAAACAATGACTTCACATCCTAATTCTCATCAGCTCCATCTTAACAGTAATGCTTTCAGTTTCAGGAGCAAACTCTCCAAGTTAAGATTAAATTATAATATGTTGTGCTATGAGCATGAGCCAGTCTCCTGTGCTTGTGTCTCCTTTCTGTCTAAGCTTCATGTGAAGATGAAGTAGGATGTGATATTTTATCAGAAACAGCTCAACATTAGATGCATGTCCAATGATTAATCCTTAGAACTGTTGGTATCCATTCAGCTTTCTCAATAGATATCTGTTAGGTCCTAGGCCAGAAATAATGATGCAAAGCAGACTCTATCTCCTTTGCCTTAGGAAATGGCATTGTGGTGGTGAGAGATGCCAGTGACTGGAGCCTTTTGGGTATGCCAAAGAGCAAAGGGATATAAATTGAAAATGCATAGTCAAAGTATCACTATTTGCAGATGATATGATAGTATATTTAAGTAACCTCAAAAATTCCACCAGAGAACTACTACACCTGATAAACAACTTCAGCAAAGTGGCTTGATATAAAATTAACAATAAATTAGTAGCCTTCCTCTACTCAAAGGATAAATATTTAGATAGTTTATTTCCAAAGAAAAAAATTAGAAAATGTCAAACAGTCATTATAAATAATTAATAAAAATGTATAATACAGTTATAGAATGTTGAATGTTTAATTCACTAGAGTGGAGGCATTTTTGAAGCTCAGAGATATCACAGTACAAACATATTTCATCAGCTTATTTATTCAAGATAGTAGAAATATATTATTTTCAAAGAACCTTTGATTTTACATGTACATGGGAGATATTCATCTTGCACCTATTCAGTAAAAAGTAAACCCCTTTCTAAACATGTGTGCATCCTTGTATTCTAACATACACTTGTATACAATACTTAACTGTCTCTTTATTTGACATTCCCCTCAACACTCAGAGTTGGTAAATTCAATGAGCATGTATGATTGTCATAGAGAGCCTTGGTTCTCAAGTTGACACAACCTAGACATCATTTGAGAGGAAACCCTCAAATGAGGTATTACCTAGATCAAATTGGCCCATGGGCAGGTCTGTGTGGATTGCATTATCTGTGAATTGAAGTCAGAGGGCCCCACTGTGAATGGTTCATTCTCTGCAGCTTGTCCTGGACTATCATTGTAGTAATCTGTTCATATGGCCACCGATCTGTGTCATTATTCTGATTTATCTATATTCAGCTATCAATTTCAAATTGTGTTTCTCTAACACACTAATAGATATCTTCAAATATATGTTTGATATTGTGTGCATCGAGCAGACAGTATTGCAGTTCCTAGCATACGATTAAGCACTGTATAAGTTAAATTATTTTAGAAATATTTCCGCATATGAAAAAATAGGTGCTTGAGAGAGATTAGTGTTTTCTTAAAGCAAAGTTCGCCTACTCCTGATATTTACTCTCAGCTCATTACAATTTACCGAGTCCATATTGTTAATAGGCAGAGCTAAGTTTCAATGGGAGTTGACTTTTAGGTCCTCATACAAAATCATCAAAACACTGAATATATTATCGGAAAAAAAATATACATTTGAATAGTAATGTCCAAGTTATTTTATTTAAAGGAGGTGTTTTTCTTTCAGAAAGTGCTTTAAAGTATCTTACTTTTAGTTTTCTTAGCCATGAATTTATTGTCACACATCACAAATCAAAGCAACATCTATTTAATACTTGTTGCATCCATATACATTTTTAGAGAAATGATGTTCACTGATTTATTTTTGACAATATAAACAATATTTACACAGAAACATGCTTTCACAGGGATGAGAAATATCTTATAAAAATTACATTTTTATGACAATTTTTATTACTATTCTGCTGTTGTGAGCAAAAAAGTGAGGACTTAATTTTACGGATGCAGAAGGAGATGTAAGAATACTATTTGTTTTGGAGACAAATTATTAGTCATTTTAAATGCATATTTATCTTTAGAGATCTTCTCTGAGATTCTATTGTGCTTTTATAGAATCAGTCCTATGCTTCTCTACCACTTTAGAGACTTCAAAATTGTCTGAAATTCAACTGTTGATGGAGAGAGAGAGAGAGAGAGAGAGAGAGAGAGAGAGAGAAGAGAGAGAGAGGAGAGAGAGTATCCAACAGAAAGGATATGAAGAAGAGATCTACCTCTTGAATAAAAACATTAAATTCTAAAATACATTTTGTTTTAATGATACAAGTTTTTAGCAGGGTGTTCCAGGGACAGGAGCGCATATGTTTTCATAGACTTTCTTTGAAAATCACTGGACAAGAATGCAAAATGTTTATACTTGATTCCATGAAAGTTGAGTAAATAACAGAGCCATTTTCTCCTTGGTGTCTGAATATAATTCTATATTCGTAATCTGTTAAAATAAACTTGTCTCTAAATATGAAACAATACTTATCAAGATTAAATCCTAGGAAAGAAACCCCTCCCCCCAGAAGTACAGTGAAAAATAACAATGTATGGAAAGCACACAATTTCAAATAGAAATGATATATTCTGTTAACTTCTTTTTTTATTACCCAGGGAAGCTTATTTCATTTGTAAGAAGTGAAGAAAGTCACTGGGTGGTTTGAATGAAGTATCCCCATTAGTCTGATCAATTTGAATATTTAGTGACATTAGTGGAGACACTAGAAAAAATTAAGAGTTGTGGTCTTCATGGAAGAAGTATGTTACTGAGGTGGGCTTTGAGGTTTGAGAAGAGTCATGGTATTCTTAATGTGTTCTCTGCATCATGCTTGAGATTTGAGACGTGAGCTTGCAACCATTTCTGCGTCTGTGCCTTCACTCCAAGAGCATGCACTCTAACCCTCTGGAACTGAAGCACAATCTAAAGTTTTCTCTTCTAAGTCACATTGACAACCAGTGCTTTATTGTGTGAATAGAAAAGTTAACTAAGACGATCACCATATGTGGAAATACTGATATTAATTACTTCCTCTAAGTTATGTTAGAGTTCAATCCAAACACTGACCCATCCTTGCTCATGTAGGTTCTTAAACTACAAATTTGCTGAAATACATTCCATCATTTTATATTATGCATAGCAGCATGGTTCTATTTGTGCATCTATATGTTCTTTAAATAGTTTTGCTTACATTTAAAAAGTAGAATTCTTTATACTGAAATCACGTAGAAGACATAGTTGTACATTAATGACCTTAAGAATAAATCAGAACTCGCACAGCCTCTGGTCCCAAAAACCACTGGGTGGCTGAGGCCTCAAGTCATGATCATTCTCCAGATGAACTCCAGAAGCACCTAGGCGCTACCATTTTTTTCCTCTCTCAAAAGTCTGGAATCTCAAATTAGAAATAGTGTTCCTTCCTCTTTCTTCATAGTCTGGCCACCACTTGGCCAAATTAAGTTTGCCTGGTATATCAACTCTTACGTATTCTTAATCAAATTGTTTACTTGTCCCCACACGCCTGACATTAAAGTAATTTTCACATCTGCATTCCAGTTGCGGTTCTGGGGAAAGGCAGATTCATACTAATGAGAAAGACAAGAAATCAGAGTCTGTGACCTTGTCCAATTGCTTTTCACCTCCTCAGACAAGAATGGATCGTTAAATTCTATCAGGACTGCATATTCAGTATGATGCCACTTTAATCCATGCTTAATCACACCACACCACAGACCACACAAAGTTAAAATGAAGATTTAAGTGATGATTGTCTTGGGTGTATGTAGCCTTCCTTCCACAATCTACATTCTTATTCCTCAAGCTTAGGGCTAGCCTGAATACACAGAAGCATTTTCCCTGAAAAAAAAAAAAAGACTCCCTGGGCCTTTGGATGGTATTATTATTATTGTCATTTCATTTCCCATATCGTCTAGGTTGAGAGATGTGGGTTCTACAATGGCCACGCGAGCTGTGGTTATCACAATTGCTGAGCCAGTGTTCCATTAGTGTTAGGAAAAGGCTTAACTTAAGGAGGGCCACTTCAGTTGAAATTTGAAGGGACGGATGTCAAATTAGTAGAAAGAGACCTTCCTGGTAGCTTTGAGGTGGGTACAAATTTCTTAGACAAGTTTAAAAAAGCCATATGTATTGAAAGTAGATGTGGTGACGTCAGGTTGTTGCTGACATCTGGATGCCATGGAGGTGAATGGAGTATAACAGATGAAACTTGGCTGCAATACATAGCAGCCCCATGCATCGTATATTCTGGGTAGGCAGATGATAAACACTTTAACAAATAAATGTAGAAAATAATTCGTTCTGAGAAAGATAATAAAACAGATCAACACAGGTGACAGATTTAGAAAGGAAGCCATTTTGGAATGAATGGAAATGGCATTCCTTTGAAAATGGTTTCAACAAAATGAGAATAGTGGCTACACTTAGCATTTAAAACTGAAGTCACTGAAACCAACATGGCAGATTGCCAATGTCTATTAGCTCTAAGCTGTATACTTCACTGAAGCTCGTTTTACTACTTTGTCCATCTGTCCATTGCATTTTGAAGGACTTATGACACAGCTTCACACTCCCATGTAGAACATAGGAACTGACGAAGAAAGACGCTTGTTTCTCTACGTTCATTGCTGTATTATTCAGAATAGCTTTGAGGTGAAAACACCCAAGATGCCCGTCACTAAGGAAAGAATAAAGAAAGTACGGATAATGTACACAATGGAATTATAATTCAGCCCTAAGGAGAAGTGAAGTCATCCCATTTGTCAGAAAGTGGATAGAAATGGAAAGTCTTATGTTAAGGGAAGCAACCCAGGTTTGGAAAGGCAAACACCATGTCTTTTATCTCAGATGCAGACCCCAGACTCTGAAGTTTTATTTGTGTTTATGTATTCATGTGGACGTGAGTTTTTGTCACAGAACTAGAGAGGAGACTGACCATGAGGAAGGTAAAAGATACTGTATGTAGAGTGGAGAGAGTGCAGGCACATAGACAGGAGGACATTGGAGGAAAGAGGCCACCAGCAGGAGTCAGGAGGATGGGAGAGGGTGAACTACAGATGAGATCAACACAGACACAGTGAAACAAGATGAAGTAATGGTGTCCATCATTTTATAAGCTGATTTAAAATGAACTAATAAAAATCAATATATAAATCAAAATGGAAATATATAACTCAAACAAAGACAACAAAGAGAGACTCTTTAGCTGATAATGTTAACAATGAAAAATTATTAGTTTATAAAATATTTGTAAAATATACATAAGTAAGTTAGGATAGTGTCAAAACTAAAACTAAGCATAACTTATTGAGGTGATTCCACTCATTTTTATTTAATTGCTCTGATATATATTTTTCACATATTTCTCAGAGAGTTTGTACAAAATAGTGTTAATATAGAAAATTATACTAAAAAATAATTTTTGCTTTTAATGGCTTATAGTCAAATCAATGTAATTAAAAATAAATGAATCTTGAAGATAAATGTTATTAAGTGATGTGAAAGAAGGAAGGAAAACATGAAGAAGGAGGTTATGCTTTTAGTATCATGGGGACGGACATCACAGTGACTTCAGTTCTATCTATATCATCCTTCTTATCATCCTGGACTCATTAAAGTGGATTGTACCCCCAAAACTCTCCATAGCATTTAGGGGAGCCTTTAAAAGGGAGGGGTGTTTTTCTCTTTCTCAGATACCTTGTAATCAAATATGTTCTATAATGATTTACATGGTGTGGTGTCATCCTTAGTCATAGAAAATCCACATGGTACCATAAAGGACCTCTAGGCTCAAAGTGCAAAATAACAAAAAGTAACAACTGATATCCTTTCAGGAAGCAGAGTAATTTCTTCTTTTCCTCCTTTATTTAGGGGAGTGGGTGATTAAAGAAAACTTTTTATTAGGGATGATGATATACACACACAGCAAGGAACACAATACAGAAACAGCTTCTACAGAACAGCAGGGTGATGTACTGGATGTTGAGACTCAGTCTATCATCTAGGGATGGAGATTTTGTGGATTTTTCTGGGTGCTCCCTGCTCCAATTCAGGAATGGTAACCTTGAATGAAATAGCAGCACGAATGAATCAATACGTGTGGCCCAGGTTAGTCCACCAGCAGGGATCTTTACCTGGAAACGACAAGGCTGGTGAGAATTGTTTTGAGCTGTCAGGCTTTTGTCTCCAACCAGGAGGGCAAAGAAGTAGCCAGCCATATTGGAAGATCACTGTCTTTCTTACCTAGCCATAGCTCCTGTTCCCATCTGCCTACCAGGGAATGCAACTCATGACTTCTCTCTCTTTCCTATCAAAGGCCACCCTAAATTCTGCAATCCACTTTAACAAGCCCAGGGGTGATAAAAGGGGTGAAAGACCGAGGAGAAAACACTGTGATCTTCCATTCTATCTTAAAGCCTAATATTATTTCATATTCATTTTCCTATGTTTTATATTGCTTAATGTCATTTGTCTTAGAGATTTAATTTTAATTATATGGAGTAGCATATAAATTCCATTAAGAGTAAGAAATTATTATTTGTAATACAGTTTTCTAAATAAATATTATCAATTTGCTTTTTCAAAATGAAAGATGGTATTCATTTTAGGGATGATTCTTATATAGTTCATTAATTACCCTCAAAATAAAAATATGTATTTCAAAAGATTATGTGTATGTGTGATTTTAGCAAGTTGTACTAAACTTACTCTGTTTATGTAAACTTAGCAGCGTTGTAAATTCCACTTCCTGGATATCTCCGGTGTTAAAATACAGCATATTTTACTTGCATGGAGATTTCTATTCTAGAAAGGCATTGAACATGACAGTCTGACAATGTGTCCTTGGTATGCTGTCATTTCTAGTCTCAGATCAGCTGACAAGGCCTCTGCTGGCCCCTACAAGTTGCTTAAGGATACTTCTGAGACCACCCTATTGGCCATGTTCCAGCTGTCACTTGGAAAAAAAACGTGATCAATTGAGATCAATCTGTGCAGCAGAAAACCAGTCATAGACTTGCTCCAATAGAGTTTTTGTGGGCAAAAGGTCTTATCAAATTCCTTCGATATGGAGTTATTGTTATAACCATGGTATTTCCAAACCATTCCATCACCAGGCAAGAAGCTGCAGCTTTTGGAAATTACGTGTCCTTATAATAATCTAAACCATGCTTTTGTTGTAAGGAGGAGAAATGAAAATGGTTACAGAGTAATACTGTCAAAGCTTTGCATACATACACCCTTTCAATGATGTTAACTTGTATGTCATTCAATATCACAGCTTCCTGATGTAAATACTGTAGATACACAGTTAAGAGTCTAAGAATAACCTTGACTGTAGCCTGAACTTGGATTCACATTGTAGAATTCAAATCATAGAAATGGAAATGTACTGTGCAAATGGCTTGGGTAAAACAAAATTCTCATAAAGAATAATACATTTGGTTGATAATGGAAAATAACTCAAATTTATTCTTTGTTGATTACACAGAAAAATGTTTTAACCGAAGCATACATACTCTGCCAGAAGATACTTCTTGATTCTATTTCTAAAGAAGACTCAGATGCATCTATGCTAATCACTATACTTAACACTAAATAGATGGGAGGGTCCTCGTTATCCTTGTTGGTATAATGTATAGCTAAGCCTGGCAGAAAATGAAAGGAACAGAGGCTATAATAATAGTATTACACTTTATTCAAAATGATTTGTTTTAATTCATTATCTAATGGTAAAGTCAAAGATCTTATCTAATCAATCAAATAGTTTCTAACTCTGTTGGCTGATGATGCTAGTTTTAACCTACTGATTTCCACAGATATATTAACATAAGTTGCTGTGTGTCAGTACAAAGAGCAGGCTTCTCTTTGGTCGGCAACATAAAGGGCAGATAATGCAAAGCTACTCACTCATACAAACAGTGATGAAAGAAGTGTAAGGTCCACTATTACTCTCTCAAATCCTGTGAGCATCCTGCTTTTGAAGAATGTAAACTCGTGACTTTTTATAGTCACAAAAGAACTGGGGTCTTTAGAAATGGAATCTGGAATACATTATACAGTATGCTAACTTTTCTTTGTAAGGTCTCATATGATAACTAGTAAGGTTTAATGGGTTTCCTCATCTCTCACTAAATGTTCTCCTCATTAGAAGTCAAGAGACGTGGACACAGTCTTTAAGTCATTTATGTTTAAAAAGTTTCCACCTTCCCTCAGCTCTTCAAACTCTTTCATACCACGTTAGGAATAAATTTGCCCTGAAATCCACTACCTAGATGTAGAATTTAGTAATCTTAACTAATGTATGTAGTTGTAGCATCCAAAGTCAAAGGTCGCTCATTGAGATATTTTTAAACATTAGTCCTTTGCAACGCGCATGCCACTTTGAAAGGAACCGGTGTGCTTATTTACCATGATCTCGATCTGGGAGGTGAGAAACAGTAGAACTCTTCTTGAGAGTCAAAAAAATTTGAGAATATAAACTGAATAGTCAATTAGAAGCATACATTCCAGGTATATTAAGTATATTTGGAGTTATGCACAAAATGTTTGTTCTGAGATGATGTTTTGTAAATTTTATTTTTCTTAGATATTTTATGTATTTACATTTCAAATGTTATCACCTTTCCCTCCTCTCCCATTATACTAATAATGTGGATGCATTTTAAATATTGTCTATTACTGGTGTTTCAGAAAACATAGTTTCTTGTGATTCCTTCTATGACTTTATTTTACTTAAATGTGGCTAGGTTCAACTATTTAAACCTTGACATAAATATATGGGTATTAGCATTATTTCTTAAGGATTCAAGAAAAAAATGAAAAAATATTGTAACATAATCCGGCAAATTTATCTTAGTATTAAGCAGTGCTCTACACTATTAGGGGTATTATCCTCATCAAATGCACACATTTCTAAGTTATTTAATTCTCTCATTAAAATATTTTATTGAATGTCTTTTCTCATATCTGATATGATTTTTAAACTTACCAAGTTCATCTTTGGGCATTTTGCAAAAAACATGAATTAGACAGGGAGGATGCGTGTCACTGATGCTCTGAGGCTCCCAGGAGGTGAACACAAACGGTTTCTGGGTTTACAACGGAAACCCCTTCTTACAGCTACGGCTTGCTCAGTGTCTGGCCTTAGTCTCTTAGAATTCTAAATCTGAATAGTTTAGAGGGGAGAATCTATCGTTTCTCTGGTCACACTGAAAACATAGTGGTTCTTAGAAACACAAACTAGTCCAGGAATTATTTCAGTAGTATTATTGTCACAATAAATAATTTTCAGATTATTTTGAAAATTGTTATCAGTTATGATTAACAGATGGCTATGCATTTGTAAAGGTTGCTTGCCATGAGCCAGAGAGCAAAGGCATAATTCCAGTGTTACTGGCCATCTTGATATTAATTGGAGAAGTGTGAGTTAAAGAGTAAACAAAATGACTTTTGTTTAAAGTCAGCCTAGGAAACAAATTTTCTATCAAGGATTTCTGGGTAGTTTCTTGTACATCCAGCTAATGGTGTTATTGACTGGTTTTGCCAGCTTTCTGCACATTTTTCACCCTTGTTTTTTCTATTAAGTTCATTTATTGATTTCTAAGCAGTTTATAACCAAAATTCTGTTAGATAATCATCTGATGGTGCCTCTCCTCACAAAGAAATTTTTTTCTTCTTTTTTAATCAACCTTTTTGTTTTTGTTTTTGTTTTGTTTTACATTGATGTCGATGTGAAGGTGTCAGATCCCCTGGAAATGGAATTACAGACAGTTGTGAACTGCCATGTGGGTACTGAGATTCAGACCTGGGTCCTTTGGAAGAACAGCCAGTGCTCTTAACCACTGAGCCATCTCTCCAGCCCCATAGGGGAGATTTTTTTAAAGGAATTAGATGCAGTCCATGTTGCTGACATAGATCTCCATTTAGGCCAAAATATAAAGTTCTCAGGAACAGACTACATGATTCCACTTCCTCTACTTCTCCTGTGTCTTAGAAAGAACAGTAAATCAAATGACTTAGTGCTGTGGAAAGATTATGAAACCAGAAAACTAAAAGGCTACCATGAATTCTGCCATGAGCTAGCTATGAGACTCCTTTGATTATCTGTCAACAGTTGGATTTTCCATTACTTTTCAGTTCTCTGAGTATCAGTCTCTATGAAGGACATGGGAGTTTCCTGGTTTAACTCCCTATTCCCGATAGCATCTCTAGGCAGTGTCAAAAATGTGGAACTTGGATCACTCAAGGAAGAACTTAATCATATCTAAGGAACTAACTGCTCATTTGACACCTATATTTTCAGGAATGTAAAAAGTTATATGTCTGAATATTTAACCATTTTTTAGATTTTTCAATTTTATGTGTGTATTTGGCCTGCACGTATGCATGCACGCCATGCTCTTGGTGCCCAAAAATCATCAAATCTCCTTAGAGCAGGAGCTACAGATACCTGTGAAGCGCTCTGTGGCACAGTGAGAACTGAGCAAATGCTCTTGCCGGTGAACTGTCTCTCCAGCCCCAAATCTGGAGTTGTTTACTTTTTAATTTTGTTGTTCTAGTTACTGGGCTTCATTTTGTTAGTATGCTATGATTTTCATTATTGCTTGTCATCCTTCCGAAATGCCCACAGTGTAGCTTCAAATTTGGCTACAAATTTGGCTACTAGTGATGAACAGCTAAGAGTCTCAATGAGGAGATACCCTGTGAAGCACCGAAAGATCAGTCCACATAGAATACTTTTGTTATAACATGCCTGCCCACTTTGTCACCCGCAACGTTATCATGAGTATGTGAAGTCGGAATCTAGGATGCCTTGAAACAGCGTCTGGGTACCCAGCTTATCAAATACTAATATTAGACGTTGGCTTCAAAGCTATCTAACCCTTGTATTATTTCCCCCACATCATCTATTTTCCATTTCTTTCCCAGGTTATCCTTCATGATCACTCAGACAACATGTTACTCAACTATAAAGGTAGGGAAAATCTTTTTGATTGTAGATTGGTTTGCGTGGTTTTAAAATATGCCATCATCATTAGACACAGATAAGATAGATACTTCCCATGGTCAATGATGTTTTATGATAGATTATCTCCACTGAATTGCTAAACTTGAATTCACACAATTAGTGTTTGCCAATCCGAATATTTTCTTTTCTATTTGTTTATTTTACTGTGAACATCCTTCTGCTTTATATTAGTCTGCATTTCCTATATTACTTTCTCCATGGTTTTATAGTAACTTGGCCAACTGTATATAATTTTCAGATATCATCAACCTTCCCATGCGTACTGATAAATGATAGACAGACAGATGATATATAGATACTGACTATCTCCTCTGCACAGTGATTTCATGTATTTCTTGCCTCTCTGTGTCTAAACATTTTAAGGAAATAGCTTGAACATACAACACGCAAACACTGGCTGTGAAGAATTCACAATATGGCACTAATTCGAAGGGATGTTTTCCAGTACTTCGCTCACAAGTACTAAAAATGCAGCCCTTCACTTGGTTAGGGCGTGCATGAAGATAAATTTAGAGTTTCTAGTCTAGTAAATACTTCTCTGCTAATAACTTAATTGTAGCTATTTCCAACCAAATTGGTTAATTGTGGTGAATCATATGCAGATTGCTCAGATGTAGGTCAGTCCCCGCTCCCACACTCCAGGACCTCTTTTCTAATTCGGGACAGACTGCTTCAAGCCTAAAAGAGCAGAACAGCACAGATCACAGAGCTTGGATGAAACCAAAACAATAACATAAAAATTAACAGTGCACCACGGAGTCAGTGTTCCATTTAAATGGGAAGGTAGGCTACATTTATTTAGACGTGGGTTAATGATTTCTTAGCTTTGTTATGCTGTTGCTCTAAGACTTGTGACCACCAAATCATGGCCTGGAGGATGATGCTTCCCCATCTGTGAAGTACATGTGGTAACATAATTCTTGGCAATTGAAAAGAAGATCAACGAACGAAAAGAGATTGAGGCCTGTAAAATGACTTCTGATGCCCCCGTGGAAGTACTGTGCTGGTTCTTTTGCTACTCTCAATGATGATGGAGAAGTTCACCCAAAATAGCACATGCAGCTTCTGGCAAGACCATCTGAAGTTCTTGGGAGAATACCATGTGCGACCCATGCTGAGGCAGTCTGATGGGGTTATACCAGCTACCGAGCCGTCACCTCCTAGCTGTTGTTTGCTGGTCTAGTCTAGTCATCTTTGTAGATAAGAGTTGTATTGTTCCTGATGAGTAGCCAAGGTTTGTGATTCCACTGAGACTCTATATGTGTTGTCTGTTGTACTGAAAGCTCTCAATTCAGGTTGTTACACTCATTGGCTTTAATCCTTATGTGATGTTGCAGATGTTTTTGATATGTTGAAAAAACACCTAAGTCTTGTTGTGTATTGTTTAAGAGCTACCTTATGCTTTAATTCTGAGAAGTTAAGAATTCCGCAATTATGTGAACTTTTAAATCATACCTTCATTGGAATTTTGATATTCTAGAATTTGATGTAACTCACTAGTTGAATATTTTCCAAGAATGCACATGGCTATGGGTTCAATTCCCAGCTATAAAAGAAGGATCATTTATGACTATAGATAATTTTACACTATTATGGATATTTTCTGAATTATTACCAAATAGTAATATATAAAAATCAATTTTCTCTGTGAACTAAGAAAAAGGGATTATTATTTTTAATATTTAGTATGATGTTACTGTACTACATTTTAAAAAGTCTATTTTTTGGAAAAATAGATTATACATACTTTGTACCTCTAATATGAATCCTTGTCATGTGAATTATTTAAAACACAAAATAGAAAATTATACCATATAATAGGTGACATTTCCCCAAAAGTTAGCTCACTAACATTTAATAGTTTCAGTCTTTCTTCATGTCTGTGAACAATGATATTAAGAAAGGTAAATGATACTTTTATACCTTTGGCACGGTTCTGAGCTTTTTCCTCTTTTAATTTAGATCTCCATCTAAATCAACAGTGTCCATTTCCTCTTCTAATGACTTGCATTAGATGATCGTCGGGCACATCATAATTTATTTAATAGATCCTCTAAACATTGCTTTTAAAATAAAATTTTAAAATAGAACAGAGAGAAGCTTTCCTTAATTACACTTCTGGCAGATGTACAAAAGAATATTCCCATTTGAATCAAGAAATTAAGGAGTGAAAAAAATGTTTTACAAGAGGCACAGAGAGTAGTAGTAGACAAGTGTTCTACTGGCAGAGGAAAGTAAACGGTACATATGACCATGAAAATGTGTCATAAGTAGGTAAAATTGACAACCACCCAAATTCCTCATGATTCGCTGCAAACAGCATCACTTTCCATAAGCATTTAGAGATCTTCTCTTTGTGGTGACTGTTTGTCATACCTCTCAATAGCAACTTGAAGAAAAATAGAATTCACGGATCAAAATTAATTTGTGTCTGTCTTTTGTCCATAGTAGGCTATGTGCCCTGGAGAGTGGTGACTGCATTGCTCATCTTTGAAATTAATTAATGCAGAATAAATATTCATTCAACCAAATGGAGTGAAATGAGACATAAGGGGGTTATCAATGAAATTATTAAATCATACATGCATTTTTCGTAAGGTGACATTTTTGCCCTTCTATTGTCTGTTGATTAAATCATACTTTTCTAATGGATCAGGCACAAAAATATAAACATTTGTGTTTTGATACACAATGAAACATATTTCTAGTAGAATTTTAATGGTCCTTTTTGCTATTCAGCCAAAAGATTTTCTTAAAACAATGTAGATAAGATTCAAGTATTTATGAAAAATATTAATATGATAAAATTACTTATTTGTTCTAAAATTGGAAATATTTCCTAGAAATTCTGTTGCTTTTCATGAATTGTTTGCACACATGATATTGCTATTGTTGTTAATATTATATGAAAACATGTGGCTCCGTTGAACAAAAATTTAGTATTTATTTACCAGAGAATGGCAATATATGCTAGAAAAAACTGTGTGAAGCAAAAGAGTATCATAGTATCCCAATATGTTGGGTGATGTGAATTGCTATTCAACACACCCCATTTAAGTCATGCACATTATCTCAATCAACAAATTAGAGTTATCACTGAATTAAATTGTATTTCAAAGAACCTCCAATCCCTTAGTCTGAATTCAGTAGTAATACTCCTTTAAAATACTGAGACCATAGTTACTAAATCTTCTGTTGATAATAAAAATTAGCCAGCATAAAAATGATTCTTTATGAGCTGAAAGAAATGAATTTGAAGCTCGGTGTTACCAGTGCATAACCAGTGTCTCCAGTACATAAACATGACCCTTGGAACTGTGTATCATCAACTTCTTGCTTTCTGTTCATCTAGATTTCAAATGAAGTGCACCAGGACCCATTCACACAAAAATGAATATATCAGAACAAATAGCAAATAATAAGAAATGTGGAAGTCAAGGAAGTAGATGTTCATGTGATTTGTATCTAGCTTCTTGTCTTGCCATCTTGTTTTGCTGTGTTTGTTTTTTGTTTGTTTGTTTGCTTGTTTTGCATAATCCAGCAGTCCAGCTTCTCAAGGGATAGGATTTTGAGGATTAGATTTTATATGTGATAAGTCATGGCACATTCGTTGTTCACTCAAATTTATAAAGAAGGAATGTAACCGATATAACAGAATAATAGGAGGTGAGAAAATCTTGGAATGAATTAAACCATGCTTTAAGTAGACAATTTCCCACATATAGAAGCCCCATCAAAATGTTTTAAACAGCACAGTTCTAAAATAATAGGTAAATGGAAACAGGCCATTCTAATTTACAGTTGTACCATTCTTGATTATGTTCCTTAATTTAAAATGTCACATAGTATCTAAAGTGAGGTCACAGAAATAGCATGGGAAGTGGAGCTACACCAGATAAGCTTCCCTCGAACTGCAGAAGCCATAAAGGCAAGAAGCTAAAAGCAGAGAAAGAATCAAGTAAGATAGGATTGTGTTGCTGCTATGAACCATGTTATTAAAACTTTGTTCTCGATGCTTCCTACACTACTACTTTTGGCTAGAAATGTATTACCGTCTTCTCCTTAACTCAAGTTTTAAGTTGTATTAAATCCCACAAGGCAATAGTGAATAAGGTTAATGGAACAACAGGAACTAAGATTGCTGTGAAAGTAAGGAGTTCAGGTACAGACCCATTTTGTCATATGGTTGCTACTGACTAACGTGGATGTGATGGACCTGTCTCTGCTTTGTGTCCTGTCATGTTTAAGATTCCTTTCACAGATATGCTCTGTCTTCCTTCTGGACAGATTCTTTGATCACCTGTCAAAACTATAGTTGTTCATATGTCTCTTTTCCCTGGGAAAATTAAGAAACTTGAAGTCAGACGCAATATTTAAAACTGTTGTGTTCTGAGTAGTCAGAGCGAATCGTAGAATTTTGAGTTAGACCATAATGGCATCTGAAGAATGGGTATGCTCTGGGTAGTAGGTATATCAGAGGAATAAACAATTGACATATAGGAAAATGATTATATGTGTATGTGTGTATGTTCTTTTACATAGATACATGTATGTGTACCTGCACACAAGTTATCATCTTTATAAGGTTTTCTCTGTATAACCTATCATGAATGTGTGTATATTGTGCTTGTTGGCATGAAAACGTTTATTTATATGTGATTATGTGTTAACAGCTTGTGTGTATGTGTTCAGCACCAAACATGGCAATCTCTTACAACCGGAAGACCTTTACCATAGCTTTTGGCTTCTTAATTAATTAGTAAAGGTTCAAGCCTTGGTACTTATGAGAATTCTTCCATCCTTTATGCTACTGTGGTGCTTGAAGAAGTCTTTCACATTTAGCACCAAGATCTACATGTTCTTCACAGGCCTCAAAAGACAGTAAGAGTTCGTGATTACAATTTATAAATTCTCAGTTCTTCCTATATGACATTCTATCCTGAAATATTGATAATTCTAAAGTTTCTTTCTATGAAACTTTCTATTTTCTCTTTATTCATGCTTACCTTATGTCAACCACCAGAAACATCTAGAATTTCTACTCTTGGAGGAATACAATATGTTTCTCTGACTGTAGTAGTGAGAAAGGCAATGCTTACCAATTCTAAGTGACAGAGTGTAAGAATTAGTTTTAAAAAATCTAAATAGAAGAAAACAGATTAAGTTTAATTTGTATCCTCAGTCTTCTAGGTCAGCACCATTCAGCTCAATTGTCAGGTATAAGACTGAATTCAGGAAAACACAATATGTAATATTTTATTTATCACTTTGTTGAATTGTTTTGTGTTTGTTGAGTGCACGCACATGTCTGGGCATTCCTGTGGCTGTCAGAGGACAACATGCCATAGTCCATTTTACCCTTCCATTATGGATTGAACCTGGTTCTTCAGACTTGTCAGAAAGCACCTTTACCAAGAGCTATCACACTGACTTAAAGTCTGTGATCTTCACCTGGAATTACCTCTGTGTCTTGAATAAGATAGAAGCAAATGTCATTTCAGTGTGACTGACTGTGATACTTATTTGGGTATCTGTTACAGAACGTCTCCCAGTCTTCCTGTGGGTGGACTCAATACTCATGATGGAGACTAAACTATATGGAAACAGCAGGGCGATCCAGTCTCATGTGTGGACTCTTGCTGGTGATTAATAAATGTTTTTGAATGAATGCCAACTTAATTGGAATTAACTGACAAGATAAAGGTTAAAATAGCTCATGGAGGAAGAGCTAGGCACCAAAGCAGAAGCATTTAATACCCTGGTGATTGAAGAAACAGACAAGTCTATGCTTCTATGGCCATTTATATTTTTCTGTGAAGGAGACAGATGCTAGAGATTTTCCTCTACAAAGCAAAATGAAGACCACTAGTTTTTCCTGGGTATAACAAGAGTATAATACTGTAGTTGGTGTTACAGTTGATAAGAGGTGGCTACATCTAAAGAAGGTGGGACAGACCTGGAAATGTTGAGCCAGTGTGGTATTTCACTAATCCTAGCTAAGAAGCTGAAGATGGCGTACAGTCATAACTAAGGGTTTGAAAATCCATGGAGAATTCTCAGTGCATGTTTTGGAGTCACTTGGGAAATGGAGTCAGTGGAAATTTTCAAAGGCTTTCAAGAGGGAGGAGTGGGAATCACAGAATAAGGGGAGTGAAAGCTTGGAAAATTCCTAAAGTTTGTTTCTTGTGTTTCAGGGTGGATGACATTATCTTAAATTAAACTAAGGTATAAGGGAGCACATGTGAGTGGGATGTAGGGAGGAACATTTTTAAAAAAAGAATCCAGTTTTAGAAATTAATTTGGAGATGCCTGTTGAGGAGAGGTCAACACTAAAGAAAGTGCATGTGTGCTTTGCTACATGCATGTGCCAGGGCAAGAATTCCCCATGCCCATGCTGTCTTGCACCACGCAAATGCTTTGCTTTCTCATTAGTTTATTGCTCTCAAATTAATTTATTGCTTGAAAATATCATTTGAAACTCCAGTAATTCATTCCATATTTCCAAGTGTAGCACAGAGTATACTGTAGCTTAAAAGTAACCCCTGACTTATGAAAAAAATCATGTCTCTACTACCAAAGAAAATAGAAAAATTGCCAGGGACATGCCTCAACTTGTTTCAGTTTCAACTGCCTGGGCTATTGAGGCACAAACAGCCTTTGTGCTTAATTACCCTAAGGTTGTCTTAGTCTTCTGCTGTGCTTTGCTTAGGGCATTTGTTCATGGTCTACTATTATTAGAAAGGAAATTTTACATCATTTCCTTTCTCATTACCACAAAAATAAAATTATTTAAACGTCTTTCTTGAGGAGTAGTTTGCTGAACCAAGGAGAATGTGTTTACCAGAAATTACCTCTGTTACCTTGTGATTCGGTCAGACACTTGTTCCTCTTCCTTCCTCCTCCTCTTTATTTTCCTTCTCCTCTTCTTTTAATCACCTACTTCATGACTCTGTCCTGTCACTTTGAGTTTCGAATATCTCCTGACTTAATATACCCAAAACAATAAAACACAGTGAAAGTGTCCACACATTTGAGTCAGTGGTGTGAAGGCTAACTTTTTAGTCAACAAAGGTGCATGTAGTGAAATTATTTATTAGTCAAAAAGGCAGGTTTCAGACATCCAACCCAAACATGGCTTTTATCAGAGCAGCCACAAATGTGGGGGTTTCAACTGACAGTTTGTTACCAGTAAAACCTCATCAATGCTTTGTCCATAACTACTTAGTATCTTTTTAAGCTACTGGGATAATCAGGACTGGTAAATATATGTTTATATTTCTCTTACACCAAGTCAATGGAATTATATGTCAACTTTCCCTGAGGAATCTAAAAGTGAAAAGAATTAAATATTTATAGATTTGAATATTTTAAAAGTCAGAAACATTTAATAGTCCAAAAAAGTATGCAAGCACCCTCTCTCCACTTATTTTGATCATTAACATGTTTGTGATTTGTGGTTTTAATCAGTGGGTGTTCATCTTTTACTGCTTATTAGATAATGCAGTAGGTATTGGAGACTCATTAGTTATAAGTCACCTTTTTCCCCCTTGGAGATGTATATGCAGATCTAAGAGCACGGAATGTAATGTGTATTAACAGCTCCAAGTATGTCCTACAGAGGAGGAGACTTAAGAGGACTTTAAGTATCAGCTACCATAACTACATGAAATAGCTAAAGAAATCCTACTTCAGAAACGCTAATGTGGTGTAAGGAGGGGCAAGATGAACAGCCATAGTCTGGGTCTCAACCTATGGGTGTTGCAGGCAATGTGAACAATTTGGAACTAAAAGGAGAGTGTGGTGGTGGTGGTGGTAGAGGTAGGGTCATGGAGGAGAGGGAGGGGACAATAATAATATAAGTACATCGTAATCTTAAATAATAAAAAAATTAAAAATCAAGAGAAATGAAAAAACCTAATTTAACAGTAAATAATATAATTTCCTAACAAGTGACAAAAGTCTTATTTGTAATCTTCATGTCTTTGAATTGTAAAGGGCAATGCTTTCGTTGACACAGGTTGAGTGGTTTGAATGAGAGATCTCTTCATAGGCTCCCGCCTTTGAACACTTGGTCTCCAGTGGGTGGTGCTGCTTGGGGGAGGAGTTGTGACTTGGGGGAGCCATTGAGAGCTTAGGTTTGCACTACTTCCTGTTCTCTCTGCTTCCTGTGTGTGGATGTAAACAGGTTCAGTCAGCCCCTACTTCTGTACATTCCATGCCTGCCTTACCACTGTGGGCATCCTTGCTCCTGGAACCATAAGTTATTTTAAATCCTTTCATTTTCATTGCTTTTGTCCATAGTATTTTATCATGGCAACAGGGAAGAAAAATAATACAGATATCTTAATATTTTGAAACATAGGGATTTAAGATCTAAAAAACTTAACTTTCCAAAATAAAAGTTTACTTAAATCTTGTGATATTTCTACATGTCTCAACTTTTTAAAGTTCATCCTAAACATTAAACCAGAAATGATTGTCCAGTACAATGACCATAAAATATGACCATGTATGTCTCAGTATTCAGGATCCTACTTCCTGCTAGCTTATATTCAAAGTAGCATTCACTTATGTGGAGAACAACTTTTTCAACTTTGAAGTCATCAGGGGTCTAAATCAGACACACACACACACACACACACACACACACACACACACACACACACACAAACACAAACACACACCAATCATATTTTCTGAGAAACAGCTTAACCATACAATTCAAAGAAGGTAACAATGATCTAGGAAGCTTTCTTTTCTTTGAGTGTGAAGTATGCTTTAGATAACTATTAAATTTTATAAAGTATATTTGAGGTCAGTTGTTTACTTAAATACATTTTTAAAATTTGGATATTTTATTTATTTACATTTTAAATGTTATCCTCTTTCCTGGTTTCCCCTCCAGAAACTCCTTATCCCATATCCCCTCCCCCTGCTTCTATGAGGGTGCTCTCCCACTAAGCTACCCTACTCATACCTCCCTGTCCTGGCCTTCACCTACACTGGGGTATCGAGCCTTCACAGGATAAAGGGCCTCTCTTCCCACTGATGTCCTACAAGTCTATCCTCTGCTATTATATTCGGCTGGAGTCATGGGTCGATCCATATGTATACTTTGATTGGTGACCGAAGTGTGGATGCTTCAGTCCTTAGAAGGGAGAAGAAAAATTCACGGGAGAAAATATGGAGATAAAGTGTGGAGCAGACACTGAAGGAAAGGCTATCCAGAGACTGCCCCTCCTGGGGATCCATCCCATATACAGTCACCCGAACCCATTCACTATTGCTGATGCCAAGAACTGCATACTGACAGGAGCCTGATATAGCTGTCTCCTGAGAGGCTCTGCCAGAGCCTGACAAAAGACAGAGGTGGATGCTTGCAGCCAACCATTGGACTGAGCATGGCTTCCCCAATAGAGGAATTAGAGGAAGTACTGAAGGAGCTGAAGGGGTTTGCAACCCCAAAAGAAGAACAACAA
Source organism: Rattus rattus (assembly GCF_011064425.1). Taxonomy (NCBI): domain Eukaryota; kingdom Metazoa; phylum Chordata; class Mammalia; order Rodentia; family Muridae; genus Rattus; species Rattus rattus. The sequence continues at coordinate 64,505,753 of NC_046157.1, read as the reverse complement.
TATCAACCAACCAGAGCTCCCAGGGACTAAACCACCAACCAAAGAGTACTTAAGTCCATTTTAATTAGAACCACAGATACCTTTAACTCTCTGTGGAATCAGTATTATTAAGGATGTATGAGAAAGAATCTCACAAAGATATAACAGCACTGTGATCTTGATCTTTTAAAATTTCGACTTTTACTATTAATATGTTATTTCATCATTGTCAAGATATTTTTAAGCAAAGCTGGGAACTTTTTATTAAAAGCAAAGAACAAGCTTTATCACTTACTTTGACTGTGTTTTTATCTAATGTGGGTTTCAGATAATTTATCTTACGTTCATCATTTCTCATCACTTAGTATAAAATGCGGTATGTTGAGCTATGACCAAATCATACAGAAAAGCACCTGCGTTTTATGCAGTATAAAGTTGGTTAAAAGCAGAAACTGTATTACAGACAAAATATTTCTTGGAAGCATTTGCAAATCTTCACTTTTGAGCAGACCAGGTGGGAGGAATCCTTTTACCAATCCAGTACACTTTTTTTTTTGTTTTTCTTTCTTGGTGCCCCTCCCTCTTTTTGTCTGTCTAGAATATTCCCTTGACCTGAATGAGACATACACAGCTCTCACCTGTCCATGTAAATATCGATAGGATTTAGGACGTGTTTAAAAGATTTTAAATTAAAACTTTTTTAACCAAAATTTATTCTTTTCATGATTTCTTAAATATACGCTACTTTTAGGAGGACAATGCACCAGGGAGGGGGAAAATAGAAACCTATGATTGCCTAAACTAATTGAATCTTTGAGATTATGTGAATTCCATCATTTAAGTCTGGAATTTTCCCTGAGTTTCTTGAGGCGAAAATGTAATTAAAAATAGTACATCCTTGTTAAAAATTGGTTCACTGTTCTTTTAGCAAAAGGTTCCTATGTTATTTTTATCAGGTACAACCCTGATTAGTATCTAAAAATAAGTCACCACTTAAATTACTAACATAATTTTCCACGTTAGAATTTGATGAGCAAAAATAAATGCATGGTTGTATTTCTGGTAGCAAGAACATATTAGAAAATATTTTTGACATTGTGGATCTAAAATAAGTAATCTTTAAGCACAACAATTGATTGTCCAGTACCTCAAGGTCGCTCACGAAAACTTGTAAAGCAATGTTACATGGAGTTAACACGTTCCACTCAGGAATGTATGTTATATAAAAATACATATGTGCATATCATAAAAATTAATTAAAAAGAGGTCATGTATTCAGAGAGCAGCTAAAGGTGTGTGAGGGTTTGGAGGAAGGAAAGGGGAGGAATAAATGTGATTTATTATGATCTCAAAAATAAACAAAAAATGATACAAATAAATGACAAACATAGTAAGGAGCCTTTTAAGAAAAAGATGAAAACAGTTTAAGAGCACTTTTATAACAAACCCAGAAAGATTTATGAGAGTTTAACTTCTTCAAAAATATATAGAAAAGTTCATATAAAATATAGAAAGAAGTATTTGAAGAAAAATTATTATTAAAGTTAATTTCAGAAACGACTTTATGAATATGTGTGCATTTAAGTTGAATGGATAAATTATGATTGTATACAAATCAACACTAAATAGTAGTCATTAAATCCATTTTGTAATATTTTTAAGATACCGTTTTGTGTCTTTATCATCTGCCTATCATCTTTCATGCATATTTATTCCAAGAGAAAAATTTATGAACAAAATTAGCAACTTTGTTATACAATTTACAAGTAAATAGAAGTATGCGATTTTAAAGGTAAGTAATAGATGGGTAAATGGATTCATTCAGTTCCTGTAGCATCATTTATAGGGAGTTATGAGATTTCAAATTTAGAGAAATTAATATTTTCCATCTGTTAATATAATTTTCCCTGTATTAATACATATTTATTTTTCTATATTAAGTGTTAGTGTTTATATTCATTTGTATATGAGTGTTAATTAGCAGAATGTTTACCTCTTGTAACTAGTAAATTGCGATAAACATTCTTTTAATAGACAGTTGGGAAGGAGATCAATTATAAAAAGCTATATAGAAAAAGGAAGGAACTATAGATTGTTTTACTATGACATTTACCCTGAAAAATGTGCTTTTACATTTTTAAGTATTTGTGAATTCACAGTAATGAGCTGAACAGATATACTGCTATTAGTTTAGGAGCATTTGGAGTTAAAACTAAGAGCAAAGACGCTGAGACCAGATGCTGGATTAGACAAAAGTAACTGTTGGTTAATGGTCTGTTGGAAGACCATTAGATTTTTTTTATATTACGTCACATAATTTCATTTAAAACAAATGGAATTTTTTTGCCAAGAAATGACTTTGGCATCCTGGATAGGCACTTAATTTGCTCTCTTCAAAGACCTCAGTCATATGGAGTTCAGTTCCAATATTTTGACTACATAAATGGTATAAACTTTAGTACTTGCTTTAAGAAAACAAGGCATAACACTTTTATGTTTGATTCTTTGCATATTGACCAGACCCACGAAGGCTTAAGGGCCTAGGACTCTTCATATTAAAATTAATAATAATAATAATAATAATAATAATAATAATAATAAACAGTTCAAAGGAAAAATACTCTTCCACCCAAGCAAACAGGAGAGGAGACTCTGAAAGTAATTCGTGATCTTACGGATTGCCTTCACACTGTTCTAAGGTCCTGTTTGTTTTCCACACAGTAGTTTCCATTTGAAACAAAATGGTGTTTGCCCATCCTAGGTGCAGCCTGGAGCAGGCCCTGCCTTCTCCATGGCAGCTCTACTCTTTTACAGCAGCAGACCTCCTGCTTTTATTGTTTCTTTTCATCTCGTCCTCTTTTAAATTCTCCTATTCCTACATCTTCTCTGTCTTTCTCTACCCCTTTCTTTCATTTTTCCCCTTCATCGGAATTCTTGAATCTTAAGACTACATCTCCTATTACTGCAGCACATCCAACAGTGAGGAATTAGCAAACCAAGGGAAAAGCTTTCTCAGAACCATAACACTTCCGCTCTTATCAAATTCCATGACAATATGCTGGGTGGAAGAAGACTAAGTATTCCCAGGACTGAAATCTATTTCTTGTAATTCTTAGCAGAAGTCTGGAGAGATGTTTCTATCCTGACCTTTAGTAGATATTGGTTCTTATCACCCCTCTCAACTCCTCAAATTTTCAATTATATATTTTAAATCATTATCATATTTCATAATATATTACATGTCATAGCATATTTTACCATGTCGCTATGGATTGCTCTTGCTTTATTTAAAAATAGATACTATACAAAAAGAATCGGGTTGCCTAAATACAATAGAAATTCATTTCTCTCGGGGGCCCCAAACCGCCATACTTGAGGCCACAAAATGTATTTTATCAGCACCTTAAACCTTGTTTATCCTGTAGATTAAAAAGAAAATAAAATGTCATTTTCATATATATTTCTGTGTGTGTATATGTATATGTCATATACATATATATATATATATATGATATAATCACAGAAAGATCTCGAGAGACAGATGATGTTACCAAGTTAAAGTAGAACATAGTATTTAATTTTTCAAAACGAATGGGAATTTCAAACATATTATTGGCAGTGAGGCAGGTACTAATCTTTTTTTATTGGATATATTTTTATTTACATTTCAGATGTTATCCTCTTTCCTGGTTTCCATCCATAAACCCCCTAACCCATCCTGCCTCCTCCTTCTTCTATGAGGGTGTTCCCCCACTCAACTACCCACACCTTCCCTCCTCCCCACCCCAATATTCCTTTACACTGGGGGTCAAGCCTTGGCAGGACCAAGGGCTTCTACTCCCATTGGTGTACAACAAGACCATCCTTTGCTACATATGGAACTGGAGACATGGGTCTGTTCATGTGTACTCTTTGGATAGTGGTTCAGTCCCTGGGAGCTCTGGTTGGTTGGTATTGTTGTTCTTATGGGGTTGCAAGCCCCTTCAGCTCCTTCAATCCTTTCTCTAACTCCTCCAAAGGGGACCCGGTTCTTGGTTCACTGGTTGGCTGAGAGCATCCACCTTTGTATTTGACAGAGTCTTTTAAGAGAGAGCTATATCAGTCTCCTGTCCGCATGCATTTCTTGGCATCAGCAACGTAGTCTGGGTTTGGTGGCTGTATGTGTATGGGCTAGACCCCAGGTGGGACAGTCTCAGGGTGGCCTTTTCTTCAGCCTCTGCTCCAAACTTTGTCTCCGTGTTTCCTTCTATTAACATTTTTGTTTCCTCTTCTAAGAAGGACTGAAGCATCCACACTTTGGTCATGCTTCTTCTTGAGTTTCATGTGGTCTATGGATTGTATCTTGGGTAATCCAAGCTTTTGGGCTAATATTCACTTATCAGTAAGTGCATACCATGTATGGTTTTTTTGTGATTGGGTTACCTCACTCAAGATATTTTCTAGCTCTATCCATTATCCATTTATCTATGAATTTCATAAAGTCATTGTTTTTGATAGCTGAGTAATATTCCATTGTGTAGATATACCACATTTTCTTTATCCACTCTTGTGTTGAAGGGCATCTGGGTTCTTTCCAGCTTCTGGCTATTATAAATAAGGCTGCTATGAACATAGTGGAGTCGTGTCTTTGTTATATGTTGGGGCATCTTTTGGGTATATGCCCAAGAGAGGTATAGCTGGATCCTCAGGCAGTTCAATGTCCAATTTTCTGAGGAACCTCAGACTGATTTCCAGAATGGTTGTACCAGTCTGCAATCCCACCAACAATGGAGAGTGTTCCTCTTTCTCCCCAACCTTGCCAGCATCTGTTGTCACCTGAGGTTTTTATCTCGGCCATTCTAACTTGTGTGAGGCAGAATCTCAGGGTTGTTTTGATTTGCATTTCCCTGATAACTAAGGATGTTGAACATTTCTTTAGATGCTTTTCAGCCATTCGATATTCCTCAGTTGAGAATTCTTTGCTTAGATCTGTCCCCCATTTTTATTAGGTTTATTTGATTCTCTGGAGTCTAATTTCTTGAGTTCTTTGTTTATTGGATATTAGTCCTCTATCAGTTGTAGGATTGGTAAAGATCTTTTCCTAATTTGTTGGCTGCTGTTTTGTCCTAATGGCAGCACCCTTTACCTTACAGAAGCTTTGCCATTTTATGAAGTCCCACTTGTCAAGAATCATTTTGATCTCAGAGCATAGGTCATTGGTGTTCCGTTCAGCAAATTTTCCCCAGTTCCCATATGATTGAGACTCTTCTATTAGTTTTTCTTCTATTAGTTTGGGTGTGTCTGGTTTGATGTGGAGGTCCTTGATCCACTTGGACTTAAGCTTTGTACAGGGTGATAAGAATGGATTGATCTGCATTCTTCTACATGCTAACCTCCAGTTGAACCAGCACCATTTACTGAAAATGCTATCTTCTTCCATTGGATGGTTTTAGCTCCTTTGTCAAAGATCAAGTGACCATAGGTGTGTGGGTTCAAGAGAGTATTTTGCTCAGGTTCACAAGTTTTCTGCTTTGACACTGGTAAACAGTACCTGAGTTCATTTGACAACACTAAACATCGCCCTACTTTATTTGACGAAAGTAGAAAAGAGAACAGACAAAATAGAATTTGTGAGCGTAATTATGTATAGTTTAATATGATAATACCATATAAAATACTATACAATTATATACACAATATTAATAAAATAATTGTCTCATTACTATGCTGGTAGTTTTAGTTTCTGTTATTGTTCATGGTTTAGATAAAGCATGATTTGAGTGCTGAAGTCATTTCGCTAGATGAGGGCTTATACTCAAAGTCTGTTGGGCCGCCAAACTTAAGAAAAGACTAACATAGTAATAACATTATTAATTGCTCAGGTTTCCCTTCAGTCATATAAAGTAGAAATGTGTATAACCATCTTCTCTTTGATGTTAAAATAGATATAGAAATTAGTTTAGAAAATAAGAGTGGGTGAAACAGAAATTTTAAATTTAAATGAGGGTAATCTGAATAATAAGAGCGTGTATTTTTGTATTGATTAGTCATTCTCGAATTATTTGTGTGTTCCGATACTCTCCTGCACAGGAAAGTCTTAGAAAAGATAAACAAGAGCTCAATATTTCATGAGTAGATGATTTCCTTTTCTGTTGCTGTTTCTGCAAATTCCTTATTCAATTTTGAAGTGAGAAAAATAGATATGTAAGAATTATTCCCCAACTCTGAAATGCAATGCACACACAAGAAATAAATTGCTTGTCACAGCTATCTCTATGCTCACTATTATTACGCACCTCTGAAAAACACATCCTATGGGGTTTGCCAGAACATCTATGAATTTGACCTCTCCGTAACCTTTCATATAGGTTCCTACTCCTTGTGTTTTGAAGAATATCTTAAGCTGCAGATCTTTTCAAAAACATGTCATCCTTGTACATAAAGAAAAATATTAATACTAATATTATTAAATGCTGTCACTACTGCTACCATTCAGCATATTACTACAGCTATTCATTGCATCCCATTCTTCAAAGGAACTCTGCGTATGGAAGTGTTTTGGGGTGGGCAAGAATAGGTTCTTGAGCAAGACAAGACAGACTGTAGAACCATGTAAATATATAACAAGGTCTCAGAAAAGTCGTTAAGGATAAGATCTTCTGACTAACCCTGCTGCTGTTTTAAGGTATAGAATAATTCACAAATCAGTTCTGTTTTTTCAGTGCAGTTTAAAAGAACTACTGCTAGTTTTCAGACTTTGATTCTTTAAAAGTCATAGGAATTATACAAGAATTCTCTTTTCTGCAATTGAAAAAGTTAGCTTAAAGATATATTGAATAAAATAGTAAATCAAACATTTTCCAAATGGATAAAATAATTTCAGAATTACTCAATCTATTTACTACCCATTAATATGACATGACAAGAGTTGATCGCCCCTGAACTGTGTGTCATCGTTACTTATCAAACAGCCAGAAATATTTAACTAGTAGGGTGTATGTTTCTTACAAAATGAAAGCAATTAAAGTGAATATGTTATGTCATCAGCCATGCAAAGGTAACACTTTAATGAACAATTGTTAAGCATAGAGTTGTACCAGGTTTACTTGTATTTAGTAGTGCAATTGTGCTAGATTTTTAGAAAATAGCATAAACTCTAAAGGCAGTGTCACCTGTGAGGTTTAGTGTCTACATTAAAAATATTTTGGGGTTGGGGATTTAGCTCAGCGTTAGAGCGCTTGCCTAGCGAGCGCAAGGCCCTGGGTTCGGTCCCCAGCTCTGAAAAAAAGAAAAAAATATTTTGGCCTAGCAAGCACAAGGCCCTGGGTTCAGTCTCCAGCTCCGAAAAAGAAAATATTTTGTAAGCATTTACTATTATCCAAATAAATTGGTTTCATTATATGTAAAGAGTAGGTATATGCTTTGAGATTATAGGCATTAAACTAAGTACATATCTTCTCATGGTTCTTAAGTAGTATAGCACAATATTACAGAAAGTTAAAAGTTTTATTATAAAACAATTTTACTCTTGTATAGTATCATTTAACATATATTTGCTTTCAAGGCAATTTTTCTTTATTAAATTTTAAAATCCATTTTCATTACCAGAAAATCTTGAAGGAAAGACTTATGCATTCAGATGTAGGTACAACCTCAGTGCTCTAGACTTCTATTGCTTGTGTAAGTGCACTATAACCAATCAATCATTTCTAGGTACTGCTATATTTTAGGACTGTGTTGTTCTAGGGAAAATTACTGAAGTCATTAGCATAGCATTTACCTTAACTGCTTCGATTCAGTTTAGGGAATGTGTCTAAACATAAAAGATTGTTGAATTACAAGCAAAAAAAAAAAGAAAAAGAAAAAAGAAAAAGAAAAGAAACCAAAGAAAAATAAATAAAATAAAAAAAATTAAAAAATATTAACCAGGAAATGTCATCAGCAATTGACACTTAGCTGAGTAGAGGGGGTTCTGTAATGAACAAGTAGCCCTTGACTCACTATTATACTGGAAACTGTATAAAGCTTTGTTAGAGAAGCAAAGGTAAGAGTGGAGAGTACTTTGTATGGGGGAGGTGATAGCATGAGTGTGACAACATACTCCCAATGGTTATGGAATTCAGTGACACAGTAGGAAGGGGACTGAGCGGTTTCCTTCCTGGTGCTGATTGGAATGTTTACATGGAGATACCGGAAACAATTATGAGTGGCTTAAACATCTGCACCATGAAGATTTTGTTTTGGCGCCTGAAATAAGGATCCAAAGGTGACATTAAAGCAAGGTAATCATATAATAAAATCAGCACTTAAAATGAATTTCTCTGGAAGTAATGTGCAATACATAGCTGGGCGTTGGAGATGGAAATAAAGTCTGGAGGCACCCTGGAGCCAGAAAAGGGACCATAGGAAACGGTTCCAGCAATGCAGGTGTGAGGCAGGTGATAAGCTTTTAGCTGTCAGGGGATGGCAATTAGAGAGAACCAAACAGAGAGGACGCCTGAGGCATTTAATTTACATGAACACTCTATATCTATATTTTAATCTCATAACTAACTCCATATGTTTGGTCTCACGATTGTTGATTTAGTTCTATGAAAAAAAAATAGTTGCCGCTAAGGTGCTAATGTATTCCTTATCTCACAGTTAAAGGCACTATTAAATTTTTTTTAAAAATGTCATGCCTATATACAGATAGCAGTGTGTGATAATATGAATTCACTCAGAGTGCATTCACAGGGAAGCGAGCCAGAAATGGCAATACAGTTCACTAAAAGGGGCACAAGCTTTTAGTCCATCTCAATTCTGAAAAAGAGCTGGAACTTTTGACATAATTAATAACCATTAGCAACCCATTTAATGACGTAAGACTGGGAGCAGTAAACACTTTTCACACAGGTAGCTGGTATACAATAGATGCTGTCCCTTAACAGTGTCCTATAAATATTATTAATACCATCTACAAACATTGAGTCAATGTACCATTTACAGTAAGGAAGTGCCTTGGTTAGGGTTTTACTGCTGTGAACAGACACCATGACCAAGGCAGCTCTTACAAGGACAACATTTAACTGGGGCTGGCTTACAGAGTCAGAGGTTCAGTCCATTATCATCAAAGTGGGAGCATGATTGTTTTCAAGCAGGCATGGTACAGAGAGCTGAGAGTTTGACATCTCTGAAGGCTGAAGGCTGAAGGGTTAGGAGAAGATTGACTTCAGCACAACTAGGACAAGGACATTAAAGTCCACACCCACTGTGACACACCTCCTCCAACAAGGCCACACCTCCAAATAGTGCTACTCCCTGGACTAGGCATACTAAAGACACCCCAGGAAGGTAAGCTACCAACCAGAAGGATGGCCAGGTTAAAGGTCAAGCGATTTTTAAACTCCTTGTCAAACGCTGCTTTTGATTTTGAAAACTCTTGTACATTTTTTTAAAGCAGAATCTCCAAATAAAATATGTAGTGGGTTTGGTATCTTCATGAAGCTGGACTTAGGTGACTTTCAGGACTAGTAAATATGCATTTTGTAGTTTTAACTCATAAATATGTTATGAATGAATGGCATTATAGGTCACTCATTGCCGTGTAGAGGTCATACAGTTTGTCACGATTACAACATGGTAACTCTTTTCCATATAGTGGTAAATTTCACTTCTGCTCATTGGTAGCTAAGATTGAAAGTATAGTGTCAATATGGAAAATGAATATTTTCACTGTTTTCACTATTTTCACTATGTGTAAAGTGAGCATAGTCAGAGAGCCTTCGGCGTTTCGAACTGTCTTTTGCTATACAGTTTGACTGAGCACTTCTACACAGGGTCTTGGAATGTCGAGTACCACCTAGATGGTTCAACTGTGTTCGTGCCAATTCCACTTGTGCTGCTCTTTTAACAACTGATTTATTTGACTCATTTGCCTTTATTGGCAATTAAATGATCCAAATAATCAACCCAAGGGTTTTTATTAAATAAGGTTTCATTATTCAAGGAAATCTTTATCCAGTTTCTGCATATCCAACAGTCTGCTTTAGTCAGTCATGGCTCCCTAAAAGAAGTCTGTTTACCAAATGGGTATTTGGGGGTTATACTGCTGTAATGAAATCACCTGTAAGTTGTCCATCAAGTTCCTGAGAAATTCACGAATCACATTTAATGAAGTAATTGAAGCTATCTGAATCCTTTGTTGACAGCTTCTACTTTAGAGAAACCCTAGGGATCCACACCTAAAAATCTCTTGGAATTTGTTCCAGGGAGTATAGCACTTTCATTCTTAAAAGGGCAGACAGAAAGTTGGTTTTATTTTTTCTCAGTTGCACTTGCCAAAGTGAACCTGTGTCGGACTTTTCTATGATCCACACAAGTAGCTAATCCATCCTTGGTTCTAAAAGACCTAATGACCCTCGAGGGACAATGTTTAAACCATACAGAGAGTTCATTGCGGTGGACCTGGTTCTCTATCCTGTCCCATTGAAAACATAATGGCCAGTGAGGATGTTGCCTGCCTAAATAAAAAAGAAAGGCTTCTTTGTTTATGATTAAAAAAAAAAAAAGACAGTGCTAACCCAGGATGATATTTTCCAGCACCTTCATGTCTAACCCCTGTGGTTGCTTCCTTCTCCCTACCGAGTGGGACTGAGGCATCCTCACTTGGCCCCTTCAACTTGTTGACCTTTTTGAGTTCTGTGGACTGTATCTATGGTATTCTGTACTTTTTTATTTTATTTTTTGGCTAATACCCACTTATTAGTGAGAACATACCATATATGTTCTTTTTAGTCTAAGTTACCGCACTCAGGATGGTATGTTCTAGTTCCATCCATTTGCCTGCAAAATTCAGGATGCCCTCATTCTTAATAGCTGAGTAGTACTCCATTGTATAAATGAACCACATTTTCTGAATTCATTCTTCTGTTGTGGGACATTTGGATTGTTTGTAGCTTCTGGCTATCACAAATAAGGTCGCTATGAACATAGTGGAACATGACCCCTGTAGCATGATGGGACATCTTTTGGGTACTGAGTGGTATTGCTTCGTATTTAGGAGGTCATTTTCAATTTTCTGAGGAACCTCCAAATTGATTTCCAGAGTGGTTGTACCAGTTTGCAATGTTCCTCTTCTCCACATCCTCACTAACATGTGTTGTCACCTGAGATTTTGATCTTAGCCACTCTGATTGGTATAAGGTGGAATCTCAGGGAGGTTTTGTTTTGCATTTCTCTGATCTCTAAGGACTTTGAACATTTCTTTAGGTGCATCTCAGCCATTTGAGAGTCTTCTGTTGCCAATCTCGATTTAGTTCTATACCGCATTTTTGATTGGTTTCTTTGGTTTTTTGGTGGTTAGCTTCTTGAGTTCTTTATATATTTTGGATATTAGCTCTCTACCGTATGTGGGGTTAGTGAAGCTTTTTCCTCAATCTGTTGGATGTCAAATTTGTCTTATTGACTGTGTCCTTTGCCTTACAAAGGCTTTCCAGTTTCCTTGGGTCCCATTTATCCATTCTTGATCTTAGAAAGTGAGCCATTGGAGTTCTGCTTAGGAAATGTCCCCCTGTGTCAATGAGTTCAAGGCTCTTTCCCACTTTCTCTTCTACTATATTCAGTGTATCTGGTTTTATGTTGAGGTCCTTAATCCACTTGGACTTGGGCTTTGTGCGTGGTGACAAATGTAGGTCCATTTTCATTTTATACATACAGACAGCCAGTTAGACCAGCACCATTTATTGAAGATGCTTTCTTTTTTCCATTGTATATTTTTGGCTTCTTTGTCAAAGATGAAGTGTGCATAAGTGTATGGTTTTTTTTTTCTGTTCTTCAATTTTATTCTATTGATCAGCCTGTCAGTCTCTGTACCAATACCATACAGTTTTATCACTGTTGCTTTGCAATAGAGCTTGAGGCCAGGGATGGTGATTCCCCAGCTCTTTTATTGTTAAGACTCCTTTTCACTGTTCTGGATTTTTTGCCTTTCCAGATAAATTTGAGAATTGCCCTATCCATGTCTTTGAAGAATTGTGTTTGGATTTTGATGGGGATTGCATTGAATCTGTAGATTATTTTTGGTAGGACGGCCATTTTTACTATGTTAATTCTGACAATCCATGAGCGTGGGAGATCTCAAGATTTTGTAAGATTTTCTTCAATTTCTTTCTTTTAAGAGACTTGAAGTTCTTATCACGAAGATCTTTCACTTGTTTGCTTAGGCTTATCCCAAGATATTTTATCTGTGGCTATTGCAAAGGGAGTTTTTTTTAAAGAAATTAGGGAGATAACAAAGCTATTTTAAACAGTGCTATGAGATAAACCATGTTTTAAAGTGTTAATTCCATTAGAAAGAATATATGCTAAACTGGAATAAAGTCAGTCAGGGATATGAATTCCTACTCTAAATATGAGTGTTACTTTTCTGAAAATACTGCATGTAATAATTTGCATCATTAAGAAAAATAATTTTAAAGAAAAATAAATTTAAAAGTTAATGTGAGAAAATATACTTAATTTTAAGAAGAAACCTCCTGTATTACTACCCCATTTTGGTTAAGGAAATGGTAGAAATTATTCTTGTTTAAATTGTAGATAGTTAAACATACTTAGATTTCTAGCATTTGAAGGAGGAGACAGGAAGATTTACGTGCTCAGGGCTGTTCTTGAGTACCTAGAAAAATTAATGTCAGCCTGACAACATGCAACCTCATCTAAAAAGCCAAAATATGTATCTTATGCCCAAAATATTTTATCTAACTTATTATATATTATTTGGAGAACAAAATATGAATAAAGTAATTTTGAGGCCATAAAACATATCTTTGCTCCACATAACCATTTACAGGAGAGCCCTGGATTTCTGAAGCATGTAAACCTCAGGATCAACCACCTCATATTTTGATTTTGAGCATATTTAGTTAAACTATGAACATACATTGATGCATTTCTCAAGACAATGTCAGTTGTCATTTAATCACTTAGTAGAAAATTTCTTTAACTCTGAACTTTAAGTTTACTGTCATTTTTAAAAGAAATGATATAGCTATATTCTATGTATACATATATATGTGCATACATTGAGCCAGACACATACAAACTTATAAATAAATAAATAAGTCAATGAAATCTTAAGCAAAAAAGAAATGACAAATATTGCTGTAAGAGAAATGTTTCTCATTAGTCTAATAGCCAGGACATACATGGCTGAAGGCTGAGGTAAAGGTCTTCAGGGAAAAACTAAAGAACTTCTTTGAAAACAAGAGAAACTCATAGTAGAAACACCAAGCATTGATAACAAATGCATTCATAAAACCATATAATACCAGCAGGTGCATGAAAAGGTTTATTAATTCACTAGATATCTGACACATGCTTGTATGGAACCAGAGGGTAGTCATGAAGAGGGGATTCTCACTGCTACATTTGTTCTTCCACATTAATTTTAGGGGTGAATAGAGTTTCCACAATGAAATTCTCATTGCTGTTTTCTTTTCTTTTCTTTTCTTTTCTTTTCTTTTCTTTTTTTCCCCGAGGACAAAAACATAGTTTTGCTTCTACAGCATACTTAGTACATCTCACCCACATTTGCTCTAATGGGTTTCAGAGTAATTTGTCAACCTATACTGTAATTCTTCCTGAAGTGAAATCAGCATGATAATTGTGCATCTGTAGTTAATTAGCTCAGTTGGTTGAATCATGGAGCTAATGAGGCCATATCCTGGGTCTGATCTCTGTGTGGGCCAGTGAGTTTTAGTCTCTTACTGGGTCACAGACTACAGTTCAAACCCAGGCCAACTATCTCATAGCTGAATGCCACTGACCGTAAGGAAGCTGGGCCAAGAGAAAAGCGATTCAACAGCAAGCCTGAGATGGATCATCATCTCTATACAGTGTGCACTTGTTAATGTAGTCTATAACAACCATGCGTGCAGTGAAGCATTAGTTATGCACTCAATGTGCCACAAAAGGACACACAGGAAGCCTTCTGTGGCCTCACTGACACCATGGGTAATAACTGATAGTAAGCATTACCTAAAGGAAGGAAGGGGAACAGCTCATTCTAACCACAAATTGTATTTTTCTTAAATTGAGAGGAAAGAAAAATTCCTCTGGTAAGAATGTGTTGATTTTTTTCTTCAGTACATTGCAAGAGTCCTCAGGCTCTGGCAAGCTCTCCTTCAACTATGAAATAAAAGAAATGAAAGGGAATGGGGTAGGTGAGCAGTTAATGGATGTAGTAATTGCTCAATCGAGAACCCCAAGAAGGGCTGGAAGTTTCACATTGATCAATGTTTCTATTTTCCTACGTACGGAACAATGTCTCATACTTCAGAAGAGGAAGAGAAGCCACCTTCTCTCAGTACAGTACAAAGAAGCTCCAGCAAGACAAAGATACCAGTGTTTACGCTTACTATGACAGCCCCATATGGTCAAGACATTTAGTGATTTGACATTTAGTGACAACTAAATGTCAAAATGCTTCTTTTATGACAGATAAAGACCAGCACAGAAGCTTAGGTCAAACGTGTCTTAATAGTAACTTACAATTAAACATGTGTGTTGACACTTTGCGACAAGAAAACCATGGTCATGTTCACACCACCTGCTCAAATTTAGTGACTAAATGATTCATTTTGCAGGAAGACAATGCCCAAAGTGGGTGGGGTAGTGGTTTACCCATGCATGGAAATGTTTTATTACTATAAGCATATCAGATATACTCTAAGAAGAGAAGGCCATGAAATAAGAAAGTCCTGGATGACTTGAGAGAGAAGAGAACAAACCCTTCTGTTTCACTTACATGTTGAATTTTCAGGGCTGTGGTCAAATCTAACAGAATATACTATCTTAGGTAAGCATCAGTAAGTAGTTTCTATCTGGTTTAAAGAGTAGTTTTCCACACATACAGCAGAGGACTTCTGGGTTCAGACTCAAGAGAAGATGCACCTAACCCTCAAGAGACTGGAGACCCCAGGGAGATCTGGTGGGTTGGGAGGTGGGGAGTGAGGACATCCTTGCAGAGATGGGTGGAGGAGGTATGGGATATGGAATGATCAGAGGGTAGACTGGGAGGGGGATAAAATCTGGACTGCAAAAAAAATTAAATAAAAAAAGAGTAGTTTTCAAAGGCACTGTGGTTTATAGGCATCATAGCTAGATAAAAACTATTGGTTGCCTCTCATCTTTGAAAGTTTGAATGTCACCATGAAAGCTAGTCCTCAAGGTAGAATGCTATCAGGTTAGATACAACTCAGAGGCTTCAGTGTCTGAAGTGTGGTCACATCACACCTTTGTACCTCAGGACATAGATCACTAGTGTAAAATTTTATACATATCCACCTCATTCCCATGAATGAAGAAAGGATTTATCTCCACTGAGCCTATATTTCTCAGTTTGCTCAGAATAATACTTAGTGAGGATTCAGGGTAAATTCCAATATAAAATCTCATTGGTTTAAGCAGAAACAAAACCTGGAGAACTTTGAGATTCAACTTGCTGGAAGAAATTTGATAAATACATTTTTTGATATTGTGTATTCCTCAAATTATGGGGGCTATCACAGTGAGTGTAAACACTGGTATCTCTGTCTTCCTGGAGTTTCTTTGTACTGTAATGGGAGAAAGTAGCTTCTTTTCCTCTTCTGAAGTATCTGAGAGACAGTGTTCCATATTTAGGAAAATAGAAACATTGATCAACACAAGACTTCCAACCTTTACAGGAGTTCCTAGAGCCAGTCATTGCTTCAAAAATAGGAGGATTGTGGTTTTGGAAACACACTCCCAAGCATATTTTTAGAGACAGCAGAATACTATATTTGTGAAAACAGAGCATTTTAAACATCACTTCTCTGATCCTTATAACATTGTTAAGTTTCCATCACCACCGTACCTCATCATCCACTTACCTTACTCATTACCTGATCCATCTGCCATGTAGGAATCAATGTAACTAAATTCTCAGTGGTTAAAAGTAGACTAAATTAATCATATTAATTATGTCACTGGAGCTCTAAAACTCTTGTACTTATCACTGGGCATATTTCATTTTGTCTAAATGTAAGGTTGCATGATAACCTTCAAATGCATACACACATTTTATCTAAACTCCATATGGTTTCAATCATCTTGAATTAATACAGATTAGAACAGAGAGCATGCTATTCCCCCAGGCAAGAGAAAACCCTGATAATTACCCCAGAGTCACAATTTTTCCATCAAAATACTAAGTTGTAATTACTATTTAAACAAGTGGCAGGGCATTCTTATAGGATAATTGTATGTTTTCCTTGAGCTTTTCTCGGTTTCTAATTTTTCTTAAATAGCGTTGCCTCACAAATTATCTATAAATTTTCAAAATGAAGGATCACACGCCATTATATATTTTAAATAAATGCATATTTATTTAAGCCAGCATAAGGATCTATTCTTTGGAAAAAATCTTTAAATCAACATGATATTTGTAGTTTACAAAAATAAAATGTTCATTTGTGTTTGTTTGCAGAGTTTTGTGTACAGATCAAATTTTGTTCGTGTAGACGTCATGGAGAGATCTCTACCCCAAATTTCTATTTCAAGTCAATTAGTAGTAAAATTTGGTTTAAAGCCAAGATCACAGCCATCCATGTTCAGACAGTACTGTTTAATCATGTATAAGATTCTTTTATATTTTTTTGTCGATGCAACTAAGTATATGGAAAAGTTATCAGCAAAAGAAATTCAGCTACATGTGAAAAATATAAATAAATTATGGAAGTTTGTGATTATACTTGAGAATAAACAAAAATGCTTTTAAAATAGCCTTTTGCTGAAGAAAATAGCCAAAAAACATTTCTGAATTATACTACTCTGATAAAGTGTAATTTGTTCTAAAGTGTTATTTAGTGATTATCCAGTAGTCATCACTAAAAGAGAACTTATATACATTATTTCTCTTTTGTTGTTGTTGTTCTGACTAAAGCAAGTAGCACAATCAAGAGTTTATCAAACTCAAAATTACTTAATTATATGTATTTTAATGAACTTTAATTGTTTACCATCAAATCTAATGTTTTAAACTAGATTAAAAGGTGTGTGGTAATGCAGAAAAGGTAATCGTATATTGTTTGCCTATACATGCAGCCTACAACAGAAGAGCTGAGGCAAAAATGGGGCCAGGGAGTGGAAGTTACAGAATAGGACTCAAGGAAAATGCAGACAGCTAAAAGTTTCACAAGTTTTCTAAAAACAAACAAGCAAAAATTAAACCAAACCAACCAACCAACCAACCAAACAAACAAACAAACACGTGAACCTGTGAACTTAGGTTCTTATTCCCATCTTATATAGCTATTATTCTGATCTTCAATAGAATAATTGGCAGTAGAAAATATTTTGATTTGCCCTGCTTTATTGTTTTAAAAATGTTAAATGACATAGTTATGCAAAACCGCATTGCTTCATAGACACAGATAATACTGGTAGCATCTTTGACTTTGATAAGAATCCTGCTGAAAATTTTTATTTACATATCTTTTTATTAATTACTATATTAAATTGAGTATAAAAGTCTGAAATTTTGAAAATGAATATGAAAGTTCCATCATATTTAATAGTTTGTATGTAATAGATATTTTAACTTCTTTAGGTACATCGGCCTACCAAAGCCTTTCAAACACCCAGTAAATGATTACTGATTTTATTCCCATTTGGAAGAAGTAGAAAGGGCTTTATTTTAGCTTACAATTACAGAGGGATCCATCATAGTGAGTAGGCATAGAAGCTATTGCGAGAAGCATGAAGCTGGCTGATCACATTTTCAAAACCATCAGACAAATCAGAAACAGAGAACTGGAGATCTGGTGAGGTTTAAAACCCTCCAAGTATGTCACTTGTGACATAAGTATTTGAACTAAACTCCATCTGCAAAAAGTTTCATAAATTCCCTAAACTAGACCACTTAATATTAAAAAACATAAGCTTTCGAGGGGTGTCTGAACCACAACAGGATTTCTCATCTACCTTTAATCTTAACTGGACAGCCTCTTTTATATGATCCTGCCTTACAGTGTTCTAAGCATGTGAAATTTATTCCAGTAAATTATGCAGGACATTCCAGAATATTCATTATTTTGTGATGAGTTCCTTCCATGGAAATGTTATATTTGTTTTTTTATTCTTTTGTTTTGTTTATGCTTGTCTCTTTTGTTTTGCTATTCATATTTTTGGATTAAATTGATTTAAATTTCTCTTAGTACTACCAAGCATAAGGAATTATAATGAGAAAGCTACTTTCACAATAGATCATTCCTTCCAAGGGATTTATCATGACAATTTGACAAGGGATAACGAAGATATTAGGAGTGGACAACTTCTAAGACAAATTCTGAAAGATCATAATACAAATTAATGCATGTATGATGCTTTGTAACAGCATGCTAGAGAAAACAAATTGTATAGTATAAGCTAGCAATAAACTGTTTGAAATGAAGCATACTGTTCACGTTCACTCAGCATGTGGAAGGAACTCTTGTAGCTATGCCAGCACAGTTCATGCCTTCATGAACTTGGAAAGTATAGTTAAATAGATCGATTCTTTATGTACTAGAAATTTATCATAGAGCAACCACCATTACCAAATTGCAATACCTGTAATTAAACATGGTAGACAGAGATGCACTGCTTATGAGGAAAACAAATAAAATGAAATTATACAGTCAGCTGTGTCCCCAGCTTCCATCATCAAAGAATTCTGTATGTAAAACCAAGTGCGAACTCAACGTATTGGAGGCTGTTCTAAGTCACAAGAGGTACTGAGCACACCTAGACATTACCTTTAGTTCTGTTGCCTCATTTCATACTACCTTCCTTCTAAATTGAAAACATGTTATAAAATAATATAACTAATATAACTATTAGCAAATGTAAACATATACTTTTTTTATATTTTTGACTTTCAAATTATAAAGAAACATATATTACACTAAGAAATCTAGGATGTTTTACATTAGAAAGCATTTGAAAATTACTTTTAAATGGTCAAGTTATAGAGTTCACTTTGTAGTATATTTGAAAAAATTAAACTAAATAACCACACAGGTCATGTAATTCTTTTATGATATTGATCTTTTTATGTTTTTGTCCTGTTCCTATAACTCTCTTACTTATGACACTACCCTTTTTCCTTAGGAGACCTCCACTGTCATTGTGGAATGCCAGGCAAATCCTTGTAATAAATTCTATAAAGTATATAATTTTTAAATGTTCAATGTATAGAATAAAATTTGAAATACGACAGACTTATTCTTAATGTTTGACTGTTGTTGTCTTGGTCCATATAAAGCAATTGTGGATTTGGTTCTCACATGCCACTTCTTACCTTTGTGTCTGTTCTCTATCCCTAATCTCACTTCACATATTTTAACTGCTATAAATTGTTGGAGAAAAAAATTTGACTTCATGTTAAAGAACATTTTATTAGGTTGTATCATTTTAAAAATTGACTAAGCATTTTAAAAACACAAGACTGCTCCTGGATAATAGATTCCACATGCACAATATTGATTATTTATTCAAAATTAAAGAAGTAAAGGTTCCCTGACATTAGTTAAATAGCTTAGCTATTTAACTAATCATTTATTGACAGTAGATGATTAAATTCATTAAGAAGTTATCATAGGCCTTATGTTGCTACAGATGCTTTTGATCCTAACACTCAGGAGTCAGAGGCAGAAAGGTCTCTATGAGTTAGAGGCCAGCCTTGTCTACACAGTGAGTTTTAGCCCAAGCAAAATTACATAATGAGAAAATGCCTCAAAAACACAAGCAAATGAAGTTAGCAATAGGTCCCAAGAGGGAAGAGAATATTGAGATAGACTCAATAAATGAAGAAGATAAGTAAACAAAAAAAATAGGTTAAAATATGAATATAGTAATATGTAAAATATAAAAATACAAACACTTATTTAGTGATAAATATAAATCAAAAATATAAAGTACAAAGGTATAAAGACTGATTTAGGGTTGAATATCCAAATTATATTTTATTTTTTATATTTTTACAACAGATGGGGAACCGACCTGTGGGCTAAAATTCACTAGTAATCCTAAAAATTTAAAAAAAGTTTTATTTTCTAAGTAAGATGAGGCCAGCACCATGTTAAGTCATATAATCTCTCAAGTACAGAAAAATTTAAACAAAGAAACAGTGAAGTAGCCTGGGCTGACAGGCTCTAGGTCCCCTGCTGTGTGATAAGTAATGGCAGATCAGAGAGTTAAAAAGTACTTTTTAAAAGAGGGTGTTTAAAAAATCTTTCAAGATACTCATATTCCTTTTAACGTGGGCTCCACAAAAAAAAATTAGATTAAAATCCTAGTTAGACAAGCTACTTCTTAATGACAGATATTATTAAAAGGTAATTAAAGTTGTTTTTAGAAAGAAGAAAGTAAAGAAATTACCTAAATCACGTGGAGATTTTCACCCACGGTTCAAAACTTAGATAAAAAAATAAAAATAAAAATTAGTCAGTCACTAACTCCAAGCAGAGAGTTGTGATAAATGTCTGTAACAACAGGTAGAATAAATACAGACATATATTACAGAAATTATCAAGATTAAATAAAAATCTGTGGCTCCGGGTAGAGAGCTTAACAGATATATTTTGGGTGAAAGTCCTGAGTTTTAAGTTACTTATTAGTTTTAAAATTAATAAAATATGTTTAAGCTTGTTTTAAGGAGAGTACAGAGATTACCCAAATCATATAGAGAATTTATTTGACAAAATTTAAAAGCACAAGGTTTAGAGCCAGTCCTTCTATTGATGTCATTACAAACTTCTGAGTTGATTACACATGTGAGTTAAGGGCCACATAACAAACTCATGGCTCTGAGTTTGTGAGAATACTTTCTAGATAATATTTAGGATATAGAGACAACAGTGCAGATTACTTTATATAGATAGATGGTTTTCAAAATCGGCAGAAATCCACAAAATTTGAGATTTAAAGTTATTTATCTTTTGTTGAGACACACCTGTTCCTAGCAGTTCCCCTTTGGTGAATTTAATGAAGAGTTTGAACATCTCTACCTCCAAGTGAGGCAATACTTTGTGGCTAGGCAGCCACCAGACAAAACTGCCTGTTTCATGTGCAGACTAATACTGTCCAAAAAAGGACAAATTATGCAAAATAGTTGACTGATAAACCCTGCCAAGACAGGATGATCAGCCCTTAAAAATCTGTATTTCAACAGTCTGTCAGTTGATTTTGGGCCAGAAGGCTGAAGACTTGCACTCACATGTTGCTAACAGAGGACTGTGCTAGTGGAGATTTGTCTCTACAACCTCTCAGTTCTGGAAGCCGTGTTAGACTTCCTATGTGTATAGATATTTGGTCATTTAAAGATTTCTGACATGGTAAAAGACTGATAGTTTTGTAAACAACCCAAACTGTTAACATTGAAAAAGATAATAAATTTGAAAGGGTGGTTTTTCAGATGGCATATGATCTCAAACCAGGATATGTCAGGTATAAAATTATAGTCTTTTAGGACAAGATAACAAGGTGCTTTGGTTAATAGACAAAATTGATGGACTGGGTGTTGAGTCTATGATATGTTTTATAAATTGTAAAATTGTAATAATTGTACTCAATTTATATATTAATGAAAAGGCCTTGTAACTGGACAAAAGGGGGGAAATGTTGTGGTTTTCCCTGGAGTTATCTGTATTTTGATGCTAATTCCACTGCCCCAAGGACTGCTGCCTAGTCACATACTCAGAACTCAGGTGACTTCACCAGAACCTTCTCCCCATTGAAATTGTAAAATACAGGTAAGGGCAGGAATAGGAGAAGGAGAAGGAGACCTGTCATTGGACAAGAAGAAAGGATGAGCGGGAGAAGAGTTTGAAGAAAAAGGAGGAGATTGAAATAGAGAGGAGAAAGAGACAGGAGGGAGAGGGTGAGAAGCCATGGCAGATGACGTTAAGAGTCTGCTATGTGTATTTACAGGTTGTTATTAATGTTCTTAAGGGATACATGTACTGGGCTTTGTATGTTTAGGTGGGCAATTATATCTTATCAATTGGATCTAAGATTATCGTGTGTGTGTGTTCTTTCATGTGTAGATTTAAGTGTAAGGGAGTGTGGGGCAGCTAGTCTGGGCCGCCACAGAATTGGAATGTGTGCTTCTGGCAAGATAACCAGCAGATATCTTGGGGCACTGTGGTGCCGGACCTAGTGGAGATAAAAGACAACCTTACTTTTTTTATTTTTTATATTTTACAACAACACATTTATATATGTATACATGTATATTTGTGTACATTAAAATATACATATTTTTTAATGTGAAATGGGTTCTAGTATTGTACTCTTACCAAGCTGGAATGCTATGTTTACCTGGAAACCCAAAACCAGAAATAATGTTACTTAACAAATAAAAACTACCTAAAAAGCATAAAAACCACCTTTTTTATGAAGAAGTGAAAATGTATAATATTTTCCAAATGTGTATTTATAGACCTAGCAAGGAATCTACACCTTGGAAATTTTCTTATACTTTAAAAATCATTTCTTCACAATGTAGACAAACAGCTATTTTTCCCAGTGCATTATGAGCAGTGATATACTGGTGAAGAAAATTATAGCCACACAAACTTCTTTCTGTTCATAAAATGATAAAAGTGAAATTAATCTCTAGTTATCGGTGGGAGCTATTGCCTCAGAAAAGAATTTCCTCTTGACCTGGCACCATTGGTGAAAACTGATTCTAATGGCCTGACCACTTGCTTCAAATAATGCAATAGGTTGAGTTGTGTGCATGTTTAGTATCAAGTCCAGAAAACCCTGGTGGCTCTTTTCATTGAGAAAGAAACAGATTGGATATTTATGGCTTTGATAATGAATACTTAATAATACACACCTCCATTTGGCACAGTGGTAGTTCTTAAGGGTCTTCTATTCCCTTTTGAATCTGAAATCAGTTAATATAAAGGCATAAGTACTGAACTAATAAGATTTTAGATCTAAGACTACCATACTTAGTAAGCCTCATTTAAGAGGGAGGAAGGATATAAAATACCCAGAGATAACATAAATGCTTTCCTTACAGGAATATTAGTGAGACAATTGAGAGTTTTGATGATCCTTTACATCATTTTTAAGAATAATTTTCTGATTTTGTGTGCATGGCCATATGTCTGCATATATGTGTGCCTCGTGCCCTGGAAGCAAGACATAGGTGCTGAGTCCCTTGGAAGCAGAGTTACAGATGTGTGTGAGCTGCAACGTCTGTGTTGAGGATGAAACCCAGGCCATCTGGAAGAATAATGGTGCTTTATCCCACTGTGTGTGGCCACCGAGCAGTCGCTCCAGCTGCACACGTCTTTTTGAACATTTTTAGTTGCATTGACTACAAAATAATGAGTTGCATTATGACATTTCAACCATATATGAGACACACTCTCAACGTAACTTATTAAAACCCCCGCTTGGCCACCCTTTGCTCTCCTTGCCACAAACCTACCTCCCTTTCCTCTCCTGAAATGGTTCAGCTTCTTTGTAACATCATTAACTACATATATTTATTATAAACATGATGAGTTATACTCCTCTTAAAATAGCACTGTAATATATTTAATATTCTCACATAAAGAAAGTATTTATGACATGAATGTTGAATGTATTATTTGGTTGCTAAGTCTCCAGGTGGATTTTTCAGGTCATTATAATAGACTTTGTGTGGTTTCATAAGAGATTTTTGTATGTCTTTTTTTCACTTATTTATTTATTTATTCACATTACATCCCAATATCTCTCTCCCCAATCCTCCCAGTCACCCCCTCCCACACTTCTTCCTCTCATTCATCCCTTCCCTTTTCCTCTGAGAAGGAGGAGGCCCCCCTGGGTATCATTCCACCCTAATACATAAAGTCTACAAAACTAGGTACATCCTCTCCCACTGAGGCCATACAAGACAGCTCATTTGGGGAACAAGATGCACAGACAGGAAAGAGATTCAGGGACAGTCTCTGCTCCAGTTGTTGGGGGATCTGCATGAAGACCAAGCTACATATCTGATTCATGTGTGTGAAGACCTAGAACCGGCCCATGTATGCTCTTTAGTTGGTGGTTCAGTCTCCAGAAGGCACCAAGGGTCCAGGTTAGTTGATTCTGTTAGCCTTCCTGTGGAGTTCCTGTTCTCTTTGGGTCCCTTAATACTTCCCCTGACTCTTACTGCCCTGAGCAGCATCTAATGCTTGACTCTGGGTCTCTGCATCTGTTTTAGTCAGGTGCTAGATGGAGTCTCTTAGAGGAAAGATATGCTAGGCACCTGGTTGCAATAAACAGTACCATTAATAGTGTCAGTTATTGGTTCTTACCCATGGGAGGGTCTCAATTTGGGGCAGTCATTAGTTGGTCATTCCCTTAGCCTCTTCTCAATATTTGCCTATGCACCTCTTGTAGGCAAAATGTAGGTCAATTCCAACAAGTCTGCCAGTTACTTGAGAGCCAAAACTTTATATAGGAAAATATCCAGTTATGTAAAAGGATCAAAGGGGATATTTAAAAGATATTAATAAATAATAATGTACAGATAGTTGGGGTAGGGGATTTAGCTCAGTGGTAGAGTGCTTGCCTAGCAAGCGCAAGGCCCTGAGTTTGGCCCTCAGCTCCAGAACAAAGAAAAAAGACAGATAATTTTATACCCTTATTATTTTTCTATTTTGGAAGAATAAAATTGAAATTTATAAATCCATAATATATATACATATATATTAACCATATATATTTGGTTAAAACATTAAGTCATAATTGCTTAATATGATATTTTTTCCTAGAGCATGATGGGTAATGTGTTAAAAGAAACCTGTATTTGAATGAACTTTGTTTGTGCTCATGAAAGTAAAACTAGGGGAACTAGTCTTCTAGTTATCAACTCGATCAATTTATTAAATAATTTTTATCATCATATATATGGGAATTGTATTATATACATGGGCCTGCTAAAACTATTATTACTTTATTTGCAAATACCTGTTAAAGATATTTGAATATGACTTTTAATCATGCATATAGACATGCTAGAAGTGATTAAACTTATTTTACATTATAGGTATTTTAAGAAATCATGCTCACCTATAATTCATTATTAAGAATATTTTCTGATTGTAAGGTGACAACAGGATTTTGTAACTAGACTCCATTGGTTTCTAATAGATCATAAAGAAAGATAGAATAGGCACTTTAGTTTTTGCTATCACTGCAAATCAGTTTGTTTTTAAGAATGTTGTATGTCCAGTCATTCTAAGTTAATAACAAAATCCCCAACGTTATTGTCTGAGGACTCTATTGTTTATATGTTTTAAAACTTAGTGTGCAGCTCTTTTCTTTTAGAGAATAACATTATTATTTTTGAAAATTATAAATTAAAAAATTCCTTTTCTGCTGTCCTTAAACATGAAAAAAATAGGTATTTTTTTCTACTTTGCCATCATCTATGACATCTGTGCCCTGTGCCCATCTATCGAGCATCATGCAAGCACTCTGAATATCAACATCGTACCATATTCTTGTAGCCCTTGTATCATTCTGCCCCAAATAAATCTAAATTTTTAGCAACATAGTCTTAACATCACAGTTTGTCATACATGAATGATTGCCAAGGCAGACTGGGACAAGGAGATTCTGTTAAGAGCCAGTAATGTTTCTCAGTGAAACTATGAAGAAATTTAAAATAAAGGTGATCTTGAGGAGACAATTGTTACTGTTTTCTACTTGATCCCCAGTTAAACTTTATCATTAAACCTCTATTGTATTCATCAAGGATAGGATAAAGGGAAATAGAGGTAGGAGAAGCATTTCTTGTTTTTAATTAATTCATTTATTTTAATCAGATATTTTATGTATTTACATTTCAAATGTTATCTCCCTTTTCCCTCTTCCATCTCCTCCCCCTACTTCTAATACTCCCATCCCACCCACCATCCCCTCACACCCTTCCCCTACATTGGAGAAACAAGCCTTCACAGGACCAAGGGCTTCTTCTCCTATTGATGCCAGACAATGTCATTCTGTGCTATATAGGCGGCGGGAGCTATGATCCCTCCATGTGTACTCTTTGGTTGGTGGGAGCTCTGGTTGGGTCTGGTTGGTTGATATTGTTGTTCTTCCTATGGAGTTACAAACCCCTTCAGCTCCTTCAGTCCTTTCTCTAACTCTTCCATTGGAGTCCCCATGTTCAGTCCACTGGTTAGCCGTATCCTCATCTGTACCAGTAGGGCTCTGGCAGAGTCTTAAGAGACATTTCTAAATGGGAGTGGTTAGCAGATACAGAAATGGGGTAGTTACAAACACAAAAGGGAAACAAAAGATGCCAGGCTTCAAAGTAGATTTTAGCTCAGTGGGCAGTGTCTCCTCCTTATATGTTCAACTGACAACCTTTTGTGTACAGTCGATTCATTGCAAAGTGGTTTTCTTTTATTTTGACTCATGTCTAAAAACACGAACTTTATGCTATTGTATTAACACCGGTGAATTTAAAACTTTGTTGTCTATAGCGAAACTGTTACTGGAATGAAGCTGCTCTCAAGTCACATGTATGTTACTCTGACAGTTCCTATGTTTCAAAAGCAAAGCTGGACAACTGGGGTAGACACAACAGAGAGCTGTGAGTCATTCATCATTCATCCTCCTAGAGACTTTTGACCTCTTCTGATTCAGAGCGTTCTCACTAGCAAGCAGGGCCTCCCTGTCCCAGGCACTGTGTCTGAATTATGCCTATGAAATTAACCCCATCCAAAAAAAAAAAGAAAAGAAATTAACCCTGTCAAAAAAAGAAGGAAAAGAAACAAACAACAACAAAATAAACAATGAGGAACTTATACATTTGGGCCTTTTTTGTTCACTTGTCTTTTTCTTTATAATAGCATTATCAGGTTCAAATACCTAGTAAAGTAATTAGTGATTTAGATGAGCTACTCTTAGATTCCAACTGCTCGACTGGAGGTAGCTGAGGACTCCCACGTATTATGAGAAGGGGAAACGGATTTATCCTTCATTCCTCACTGTAATGTTTTGAAAATCATTACAGTGCAGCGGTATAATGAAGTTACCGGATTGTTAGTGGTTATTTCTTGCACCCTAAAGATCCTTTGCATGTCTTTTAAAGATGCCTATGTTCCTCCCACTGCAAACCAAGCCTGAAAGCCTTAAACTTCTTGTTTGCCACTTCTTTGGAATCCTGACAAGTGTAGAAATGTAATCAAATAGAATAACGTTAAACATTGTCCTCTTATACCCAATATCATTCTCTCACAACCATCTAAGTCATTGAATTCACTGTTACTCTGCTTCTGAGTTCCTTGCTGAGTGATATTTTATTGTATGGACATTCCAGTTGACTTTAATAAGTTATCAGGTGAAAAATGTCTGGGTTCCTCAGTTTTTGAGTATTATAAATATGCTTCTGAAAGCATCTATCATTTTGTGTCAGCATACATTTTCACTTTTTGTGGGTAGGAGGGTAAATACCCAGGAATCAAATGTATGAATTTTGAATTATTTTATTATCATGTGAACACGAGGGACACATGTTTGTGTGCATGCACACATCATTGTAGGCCTGTGGAGGCCAGAGGACAACATTGTGGAGTCTGCTATTACTAATAAGACATCATGCTGGCTTTACTATTAGGTCTTAAAGAGTATGATAAACTCCTTTTAGTGTGGTAGCATGAGCTTTGTCTCCTACAGACAGTGAAGACACTAGTCAGTCTCTCTTTAGTATGGTCAGTGTTGTATATACTGTCACCTTTTTTAATAAACATGCTTTGTGGGTTTCCTTCTCATTTTATTTATAGCTAATGATTTTTTAGGCTCCATTGGTATGTTTACAATTATCTCTTTGTCCTTTTGGTATGGAAATCTCTTGACTTTTTGGAACATTTTCCTTTTGGATTAATGCTCTTATAGAGTTGGGAAGCAGCATCATATTTTCTGCAATCTGGTACTTTATTGAGTAAGTAGCTTGAAACTATTTTCTTACAATCAGTTGTTTACATTTTCAAATTCTTAGTAGATCCCTTTAAGAAATGAGAAATACTTCATTTTAATAAACCATTGAATCAATTTTTCTTTCTAAAATATGTTAATTATAAATTAAAATATGGGGCTGGAGAGATGGCTCAGTGGTTACAAGCACTGACTACTCTTCCAGAGGTCCTGAGTTCAACTCCCAGCAACCTTATGGTGGATCACAACCATCTGTAATGAGATCTGATGCCCTCTTCTGGTGCGTCCGAAGACAGGTAGTGTATATAATAAATAAATAAATCTTTAAAAGGAGTGCTACTTTACAAAAAGAAATTAAAATATGGTTATATCACTTTCCCTTTACTCCCTCCAACCCCTTTCCAACCCTTCCCATTCCCCTCCTCTTGCTTCCTCTCAATCAAATCCAGTGCTTCTTTCTCTTTATTAGTACACACACACACACACACACAGACACACACACACACACACACACACACACACACACACACACACACACACGCCCGCAAAACAAAAAAACCAAAAAAACTCAACTTGTTATTGAAGAACCAGTTGTAGACAATAATCAACCTTTGGGAAGACTGTTTATGCTCATGGCATTCCTTAGTTGCCCATAATACTCTTACTCAGATTAATCCACATGAGATGCCCTCATCCTCATATGTTAATATTTGTGTGGCTTCTAGGCAACCCACCTAACCACGTATTTTAGAAGTCTTGTTTTTAAGTTCATATATATATATATATATATATATATATATATATATATATATATATTCTATGGACTTTTTCTTATATTTAATCTTTGAATTTCAGTTAAAGGAATGAAAAACTAGTCAAAGTTCTCTTTCTGTCTTTTACTGTTCATTTTAGCTTGCTCATGACTAATTTGTTCATCCATATGCTTTGAAATAACTATCACTTGTTGCAGGATATTTGATCACACTGTGAACCTTGACACTGTGATATTCACTGAAAAAAATCTGCTTCTAGTGTTAGTGTGCCTGTGCCCTTAGCACGCACCTTTAATCCTTCTGTCTGGAATACAGACATGCCCTTAGTACACACCTTCAGTGTATCAAACAATGTAGGTAAAGATGGCTTATAGAAGAACACACACATGTTTAAATGTGATGTCTAATTGAGTGTCAGATAAGACAGTTTGGTGAAAGATTTAGCAGAAGAGGATATGCCCAACTCACAAGAGAAAAGAGAGGAACCCGAAGCTACTAGAGGAGTAGTTCAAAGAAAGGAAAGAGATAGTTTTACCAGGAGAGATTTACACAGCACGCTTGAAGAAAGGACAAGCTAGACACACATAGATGAAGACAAGAGAGCCAGAGAAGGAGCCAGAAGGTGAGAAAATACTGTCCATGCTGGTGTGAGACCAAGCAGAACAATTCAGGAGAAACCTAGGGAAGCCAGGTTGAATCAATCAGCATCAAGGGGAATTTAGAGTCTGAACAGCTGAGTTGAACCAGCCAATCTGAGTTCAGAAAGAATAAGAAAGGGAAAGTATCAGGGGCTGAAAAGTCCCAGATTAAAGGCCTGGATTAACTTGTAAAGAGGCTAGAAGCTGCCAAGACTAATCCAATGTTAGCAACTAGTCAGAAAGTCATGAAGACAACAATTACTACAAGAGAATAAAAGTTACTTTTACAGTAATTATTTCATATTACTATTTTTACAACTTTACCCCAGATATTTGGATATATATATATATATATATATATATATATATATATATATATATATGAATGTCTTTTTAAAATTTATTTCCTTTACAACTCAATGTCAGCCTTCTCTTCTCCCAGGACGCCCTCACTTACGCCCTCCCCCAATTCCACCTTTCCCTTGTTTTCTGAGAAAAAGTTGACCTCTCTTAGTGTCAGCCCCCACTAAAACAACTCTCTCTCCATATGCCTTCCCACTGTTCGATGAGGAAATAGGTTCATCTTCTCCCACTGAGGACAAGGCACTGAGACAAGGCAGTCCAGGAAGAGAACAGACTTGGAGACAACCCCTGCTCCAATCCTTGGGAGACCCCCATGAAGACCAAAGTGCTCATATGTTATATATGTGCAGGTAGCCTATGTCTAGTCCATGCTCACTCTTTAGTTGGCAATTCAGTCTCTGGGAGGCACCAAGTGTCCAGGTTAATTAACTGTGTTGGTTTTTCTGTGGAGTCCCTGTCCTCTTTGGGTCCCTCAATCCTAATCTTAGCTCTTCAAGCTCCACCTAATGTTTGGGTGTGAGTCTCTGCATCTCTATCCATTGGCTGCTAGTTGGAGCCTCTCAGAGGACAGTTATACTAGATTCCTATCTGCAACCATAACAGAATATCACTAATTGTGTCAAGCATTTATTATTGTCCATGGAATGTGTCTCAATTTGGGACAGTCATTGGTTGGACATTCCCTCATTCTCTGCTCTATCTTTGTCCCTGCACATCTTATAGGCAGGACACATTTTGGGTCAAAGGTTTGTGGTGGGTTGCTGTCCGTATCCCTCCACTAGGAGTCCTGCCTGGGACTATCCCTGATTTCAAACTGTGCTACAGAGAAATAGAAATAAAAGCTGCATGGTATTGATATAGAAACAGACACATTGATCAATGGAATTGAATCAAAGACCCAGAAATAAACTCTCACAACTACAGACACTTGGTTTTTGACAAAGAAGACAAAAATATACAATGGTAAGAGGTGACCATATTCAACAAATGGTGCTGGTCTAACTGGATGTCTGCATGTAGAAGAATGCAAATAGACCCCTATTTATCACCCTGCACAAAACTCAAGTCCAAATGAATCAAAGACCTCTACGGAAGACCAGACAAACTAAATCTAATAGAACAGAAAGTGGGGAGTAGCCTTGAACTTGTCATTGGTGCAGGAAAAACTTCCTGAATAGACCACCAGTGGCTCAGGCACTAAGGCCAAGAATTAATATTTTCATGAAACTGAAAAGCTTCTAAATGTCGATGGGCACTACATTAGGGGGGAAAACGATCTTCACTAACCCGACATCTGATGGAGGACTAATATCCAAAATATATAAAGAACTCAAGAGATTGGACACCAACCATCCAAATAACAGAGTTAAAAATGAGGTTCATAGCTAAACAGAGTTCTCAGCAGAGGAACCGTGAATGGCTGAGAAACACCTAAAAAAAGTGTTCCAAGTCCTCAGTTATCAGGAAGATGCAAGCAAAATGACTCTGAGAGTCCACCTTACACCCATCAGAATGGCTAGGATCATAAACTCAAAGGACAGCACATGCTGGAGAGGTTGTGGAGCAAGAACACTCCTCCACTGTTAGATTTGCAAATTTGTAGAATGAATGTCTTTCTTGGTTTCTATTACTTGGTGTATCCTATTTTTCCACAAGACCACATAGTCTTGATTGGTAAAAACAATCAATAATTGAATGTTCTATTATTATAGTTTTATGCTATATAATGGTAATAAGTTAAAATAATATTCTATTATGCAATCTGCATTGCAATCACACTTATTATCTCCTCCCATTATAATCTTTTTGTCTACAAATTGTTTCATCTATTCTAATTCTTTTGCATACAAACTTACAAAGTTCAGAATAATTTTATGCATCTGCAGTAATAATTTGTACTGTTTGTGGAGTCACTAGGAATACTCTAACCAAGGTTTTGGAAGGACATATTTCATGCCAAGTACTAGAGTTTCTGTAAATCTATGGTTCTTATGTGGAGCAGAGTCAGCTCCAGTGGCTTAACTTTCTTTAAGGTGTTTGTGTGAGCATGTGTTTGTGTGTGTGTGTGTGTGTGTTTGTATGTGTGTGTGTGTGTGCATATCCACATACATACATACACATGTATGTATTGTATAAAAATTTTAGATAATCATAAAATTGTATGATTTCTTGAGACTTTCTTAAATGATGCAAATAAAAATGGGCTAGGAATCTAAACAGAGGTTTTATTAGAAGAAATAAAAATGGTTAAAAAATACCTTTAAAGTTTATCATCCTTACCAACCAGGGAAATATAAATTCAAGCAACTTAAAGACAGGATGTCTAAGATCAACAAAACACATAAAGACAAATCTTGGTGAGATTGTGGAGAAAGAGAAAACCTCACCTTCATTCATGCTGGTGGTAACGTAAATTGGTGCCTCCACTCTGGCATAAGAAGCATCATCAACAGTCTGCTCAAAAGTAAATCTACCACATGACTCAACAACACCACTCTTTAGCACATGCCCAGAGGATTCCACGTCCTCTTGATACAATTGTCATTGCCAACATGTACTCATCAGCCAGGAAATGGAAACAGCCTAATTGTTTAATAAATGGATAATGAAAATGTAACACACATGCACACGGAACTCTACTCAGCTGTAAAGAAAAGAAATGATAGGCTGAACTCGCGGATATGTGGATAGACCTGGAAAATATTGTATTGGTCCTGGTAACCCAGACCCAGACAGACAAAAACTGCACATTCTCTCATCTGTGGAACTTGCTCCAAAGCCTCAGATCTGAGTATCCAAGGGTATAAATGGGCCATGGGTGGGGAGCGGAGGCTTGGGAAGAAAGATCAGGACACAGGCAATGTGACATGGGAAATGGAATCAAAGGGAGAGAGTGCCAATGCAGAGGGGTGGAGCCTATCAAAACAGAAGAAGAAGGGACAAGGAACCAATACCAGCATTCATATTGTATAATTGTATATCTACTTCTGTTTATTTTTTTACTAAGTCTTAATTAT
The DNA here is from genome assembly GCF_011064425.1 of Rattus rattus. Classification (NCBI taxonomy): domain Eukaryota; kingdom Metazoa; phylum Chordata; class Mammalia; order Rodentia; family Muridae; genus Rattus; species Rattus rattus. Next base: position 64,473,032 of record NC_046157.1, on the reverse strand, counting down.
ATTGTCTATTCTTCCTCTGGTTCCCCTCCTGTCTGTCTACTCTCACTCTCTCCTCCCCTCCTCTTTCTTCCACTCATTCTCTTTCTTTTGCTTTCTTTTGTTTGGTTTTTTATTATCGTTTTGTTTTGTTGATTTGTTGTTTTATTGTTATTGTTGTTGTTTTGCTTTGTTTTCCTAGCCAAAACTAATAAAACTATTTTATTGAATCAGTGTTTGGGGCCTTAGCATCCTTGATTGTGAACCTAGGGGAAACAGTATTCAGTTTTGAACATTACATACACATGTAATATTAATACAAGACACTTTGTCATTGACTTAGAAATCTTTATCAAGTTAACATTTTGCTTTTCCCCTAATTATATTTTAGAGCATACATGAATGGATGCTCAATTTTGTCAAATGGAATAACTTGATTTTTGTTATTTATCCCTCTAATATTGTAAATTATATTCTGTGATTTTTGATCAGATTTTTTATTCTTCTAATCAACCTTATCATCTCATGCTATGTAATATTTATACATTTTGCCTGACTAATTGAATTTGCTAATAGTTTGTTAAGGATTTTTGTGTTTAGATTAACGAATGCTGTTGGTTTCTAGTTTTTTTCTTTAGAGACTTTCTTGTGTGGATTTAAAATCAGGATAATAATTAGTTTTAGGAAATGAAGGAAAGCCACTACCTGTTTAAATTTCATCAAAGAGTTGTATAGAATTGGTGTTAAGTCAGTCAGAATTGTTTCGTGTTGTCTGTGGAAATCATCTGCACCTGGGCAATTTCCTTTGAAGAAACTGCTAAGTTATAAATTCAACTTCCTGAATAGCTTTAAGTGAATCGAGATAAGTTATTTCAGGATGGAAGAATGGATTTTTTTTTCAATTTTATTTTAAAGAGTTAAATCTGGCGGAGAAATGGCTGAACAGCCAAGAATGCTCGCTGCTTCGCTACAAGAACTGATCCTAATCCCTAAGTAACACCCTGACCTCTCACAAACATATATTTCAACCCAGCGTTGTCTTCTCTCCCACACAGACATGCATTCACACATACATACGTGTTCATACAATTAAAGGCATTCATTACAACTCTTGGCTTAAACTTTTGTGTATGGGTGTGTGTGTATAAAACTCAAACAAAACAGATGTGGTGGTGAATTCTTATAATCCTCGCATTCTCGAGGAGAAGACAGGAGGATCAGGAGTTCAGTGTCCTCCTTGACTGCTTATAAAGTTGGAGCTGGCACACATGCACACACACACACGCACACACACACATGCACACACACACATGCACACAAGTAAAATGTTATAAAAGACTTGGCCTATTTCAACACATGTCCAATTCATCTTGATATGGTTTGTAAGTTTTCCTTACTATTTTTTGATATCTGGAGGTGACACCCTTGTTTCCGTAATAACACTGATGGCTGGATCTTCTGGGTGTCCAGTCCTGCAGGACTTCGGTTGACTTTATGAGTACCATAAAAGAACCTAAATGATATTCCATTGACTTGCCCTTTTTCTCCGTTTTTAAATTCATTTGTTTATGTTCAAGTCTCTTTCCCATTTCTAATTGGACTACTGTTTTGGGTTTTGAGGTTAGAGTCTGGAGGATGGACTTGAGGTATTGTCGATGTATACATTTACTGCAATTAATTTTCCTTCAAACACTACTGTAAAGGTATCCCATACATTTTTATATGCCGCACTTTGAGTTTTTCTTCTTTCCCCTTAATATTTTATGGTTTCTTTTTGTTTGTCTTGCTTAAGCTGTAAGCCATATGGTACTTAAACACATACTGTACTTTTAAAGTACTTGGAAATATCGTTCTACTTTTCAGTCAACTGATGTCTATTTTGCATGTGTTGTAACAAAAATTCAAATACACACATATATGAATAAATAAATACATTTAAATAAATAAATAAAAAATTTTTAAAAACCCACTTTGTGAACTCTAGATGTGGCAGCACACTCTTGGAACCCCTATAGTCAAAAAGTAGTAATAGGATGACTAGGAGTTTGTGATCAACTTAAGCTCCATAGCAAAGTCAGGTTATAAAACTAATACAAATGCATCACCCTCTGTATTATTTCAATTGAGGTTTGTTTTCTAGGCATATGCTTTTATTTCATTTACTTTTTAATGCTGGCCTAAATCTGATGCATTCTGCCATGGTATCTTTGTGTGTGTATGAGTGTAAGTGTGTGTGTATGTGTGTGTGTGTGTGTGTGTGTGTGTATGAACATGAGGTGTGTGTGTGTATGTATGGCGTGAGGAGCGAGTGTGTGTGTGTGTGTGTGTGTGTGTATGAACATGAGGTGTGTGTGTATGTGGGAGGGGTGTGTGTGTGTGTGTGTGTGTGTGTGTGAGAGAGAGAGAGAGAGTATGTGTGTGTGTGTTGTATGGTTAAATTTTGTTTGTTTCTCTAACCCCAAACCCCTTCATTAACTCTTCTTTAGACTTGTCTTATACTATTCCCGTGATGTTGGAGAAAGGGCATCCAGACTCCTTACTTTATCTTGGTAGCATTTTGATTCCCAAGCTGACATTTGTAAGCATGAGTTAGAATGCAGCCACAGTTCCTTCTGTGGTGTTTGACTATAGAAAATAATAATTTCCTAGCCTGACAATGGTGGTGCATGGCTTTAATTCCAAGCACTCTAGAGGCAGAGGCAAACAGATCTCTGAGTTTAAGACCAGCCTGACCTATACAGTGAGTGGCAAGGTAGCCAGGGCTACACAGAGAAATCCTGTCTTGAAAAAGACAAACTGGAAAGAAAAATTAAAACAACATTGTCCCAGTAATTACTATCCTTGTGGGCCACTGTTTTTCCTGATCCCATGGCAACAAACAAACAACTAAAGCAATAACAAACAAGCAAACAAATAAAAACCAGCCAGAGCAGAAGTGAAGGGGCTGAGGAACATGGCTGTCCTCAGAGCCAGAGTCTCCTGCCTTGTCTTCTCTACATAGTCTCAACTTGTCACAGTCTCCTTCTATCTTTTTTATACATATTCTTCAGGGAAATTGGTGATATTTAATAGAGGTTTTCAAAAAAAATTATTCCATGTTCCTATACACAAAACTTTGCTTCTTTCTTTTTCTGTGTTCCTTTCATTTGGAACTGGGAGGCCACCAGGCAACTTTTACATCAGTTTACTTATGGAAGTTAAACATAAAATTATTAACGAGTTTTTACTGAAAGGGAAAACTTCAGATTGAGAAAACACCTCCCATGATAAGTCATATTTAACATGCCTTTCTCTTCTGTCCTCCAATTTCTTTCTGCTTGTTTCATGAAGAGTTCCACTCTAATAAATTTCCTCCAGGTACTAGCATCACTGTTTACAGTGACCTTTTCTCATTTCAAAGTAGTTACTGAATGGCGTCCCATGGGAGTTTCATCCTCTTGGCTTATTTCGATTCCGCTATGCCTATTATAAAACCTAGGAGACAAATGCTTAATTGCTGAATAACTGAACAGTCACTGCGATTTAAATTTCCCATTCCCTGTCTGTCACCTACTCTGTGCAGCCTGAAGATACAAGGGCTTTAAATTTGCACTGTACAATTCTCCACCCAACACTCTTTAGGTTGGTGGTTAAGACTCTCGAAAAAAGTCGCCCAGAATTTTTCAGTCTAGGAGAAAAGCCACTGCAAACGTCAGCACATGTTTAAGGTCAAGTTCTGCTGTGTAGAACTGCATGCAGTTTTTGATTACGGACAGGTAGGGTTCCATGATGTTTCCCTTACGGGCATGTGATATTCACCCCTGCTGCTCCTAAAGCGACCTTGTGAACAATATAATAACCTCCAAATCCATCGGTGGGCTGTTTCCTAGTTCTCTGACTTCAACAATTAATGTTTAGGCAAGTCATGGTTTGATTTGTCAAATAGTATTTAACACGTGTGCGTTCCAGGAGAGGGATGTGGACCTCTGACTCAGATAAGACACTGAACTTAACTTTCGACTTAGTACAAACACAACTTAGTGTAATAGACAATCACTACAGAATTTTCACTCGCATATGAAAATGTAGGTCTCCTGCATTGTGCTCCGTGTCTTTGGCTAGAATGTTAACGATGCTTACTTTGCTACTTGGCTTTACATTCTGCATAAGGAAATATTTGAAGACCGAATTCACTCCACTTTCGTTAGAAAGTATGGAAAGGCTTGTACATGGGAAATCTCATTGCATGCTAGAATGGAAATCCACCGGGAGGGGGGGGTTCATTTTATTGCCTGAGAGCTGTTGATATCCTCCCCGAATGTTTCAAAGGCATCTTTCATGCTACACAGGCAACCCACAGTCAGTAAGAGAACAGAAAGAACACTTCTCTCATGTGTCAATCTCAGCCAACTTGCATAGCAGCTGTGCTAGGTAGTGATGGGGATTATCACAAGACCCAATTGCAGGGTTTTGCCTGCTGGAAGAGACAGCCCAGCCTCTCAGGGGACCACTTTGCTGGAGATGGTGGCAATAATGCATCTCGGTTGCTAGTGGATATTGTGGCCATGTAGTACAAAATTGGTGCTAGATAAAAATCAGAAAGTAATAAAAATGCAAAGAGGAAAACTGGGAGGTCTGGTTTTGTTTCGAAGTCTCAAAGAGGGAGAATAAAACAAATGTGCTAGGTTTGTTGCGTTTACAGTAAAGAAAACATTAGATATGCCTTTAATGAAGCAAACTCTCCGGGCAGGGCATTCAGTCTTCCCGTCTGAGAAGCGTTTGGGTGCGTTGAGAAATAAAGTTGCAAAGTAAGCATGTTCAGACCTTTATTTGCTATTTTTTGTAGTCTCTCTCTCTCTCTCTCTCTCTCTCTCTCTCTCTCTCTCTCTCTCTCTCTCTCCTCCCCCTCCTTCCCTTCCTCCCTCCTTTCTCCCTCCCTCCCTTTCTCCCTCCCTCTCTCCCTCTCTCCTCTGAGCCAGAGTTTTCTGTGCAAATGAAGCAGGCGTTGTAAGAATGAGATTCACTTTGGACGACTCTTCACATTCCAAGTCATGACTGCGTTAAGCAGCACAATCCCATCTCTGGTTGATGGGCAGAAAAAGTGGGCAGCTTGCCAGGTAGACGTTTCCATGACTCCCAGCCCCCAAAGGTGATGCGTTTTTCAGCTAATTCAATGAAGAGTGGGCTGAACTTTGGGTCTAAACGAGACAATAGCTGCCTTCGCAGTATCAGCAGAATGGTTGATGGGAATGCGCTCACTCTACATTTGGCAGAGAATCATGTGACCTGACGGCTGAGATTTTGTGATGGTGCCAACGGAGACTTGGAAGCAGCAAACTGGCCTGACTTTTTTCTTCTTTTCTAGCAAGGATCAGAAAATGGTGGATCTTAATACTTGACTTTAGCCAGACTCAGCAAGCAACTGAGCTTTGAAGCACAACTTCGCCTTTATTCTGGGCTTTTGGCAGGCCACCAGGAGGCTGTCCCTTTCACGCCTGATAAATTCTGCTGCTTATCTCGAAAGAGAGAGAGAAAAGGAAAATAATAACAGAATATTGAGGCATAACAAGTGAATCCTAAAATTGTATGTGCTTTTTCTTCTTTTTTCCTTCTCTTTTTTAACCTTTTTCTGACTGCTGATTTTTAAAAATTGTATGTTAATACCCTTTTTTTTTTTTGGTTACTGAAGAATTCAAGTAGTTGGGTTATTTATTTATGTATGTATTTGGTTTATAATGAACAGGCGTTTGAACTGGTCGAACAGGACGACAGAGCAGTAAGCATGAGATCATTGTAGCCGAGAAGCAAGCTGGCACCCAGCCTTTCCACCCCTTCGCTTCGGGAGACGAACGTGTGCAAACCTCATTCCTCAAGTCAGCACAGCCTGGAAGGCTTCTGGGTCTCCCACCTTCTACCTTCTGCTGCCAGTGGATGGCAACGATTGGTGCAGATTCTGCGCAGTGCTTTGTGCCTGGAATACGGAGAAGGAAGAGAAGGACGACAAGCCCTCTGGACCTCCTTCTCTGAGAAATACCAGGAGCCCTGAAGAAACTGCAAATAAAAACCCAAACCAAACAAAAACCCTGAGCTGCTCAGTATTCGCAAGAGTGCTGAAAAATACTGATAATAGTGAGATATGGCTGCGTGAAAACAAAAACAAACAAAAATGCAAACCAAGACAAACAGACAAACCAAAAGAAAAAAAAAAAGCAAACTTTGGTTTGTCTAACTCCTGAGACACCGGCCTTCGTTAAGCAGCTTTGAAAACAAGACAATCCAATGAGCCTTCTTTGCTTTTATTTATTTATTCTTATTATTATTTCAAAAACAATGGCCTAAGAGCAGTACATTGCACTTGGTGAACCCGCACTTTCATATCAGGTATAACTTTTTTTTTGTTTCTTTTTATGCTTTCTGTTACATAGATCGGGGTCCTTGCAGTTTCAGTTTATTCTCATTAACTCATTACCCACTTTCTACTTTTTTCTTTTGCTTTCTTACTCTAATCGTGATTAGCATAGACACTAAACTAAAATTAGAAAACCATAGACATATAGCTCCTGCTTTGGTTGTGCATAGAAGTTTTAGGCAGACAGTGGTGTGTGTTATCTCTGATTTTTGTGTCCAGTAATATATTTCGTGGGCTTGGGAATCGGTAGTACAGAAAGCTAAACCTATTTTGTGACTCCTAATTTGAAATGGAAAAAGAAGGGATCTCTCCAATTCTAAGAAGAGATCTCGCTTCAGAAATGCATCTATAGACTGCTAAAAAAATAAATTGACTTTTTCACACCGGTTGCAGTAGAAGAGAAATGGGGATAAAAAGAGTGTATGTATTCTCCATTGCGAAGTGAAAAGTAGCTTGTTTCTTAATAATTCTACTTCTAAAAATACAAGGAGAAGAATTTGCCCTAAAGCAGTTGCGAAGTGTTGGACGCTGCCCTTCACTGCTGCGGTGGGGAAAGTCTGTACAAACTTGCTTCAAGTTCAGGGATTCTTTGGCTCGGCAGGTGAAAACATTGCATTCTAATTATTTTGTCTATTTGTAGAAGGAAATTGCTGAGCAAGTTCAACATCTTGTAACAAAATGCAGGGTTTTTTTTTTTTCCTTTCCTTAGTGGGAAGGATTAGACGATATATTTTTTTTTTTTTTTTTCTTAAATCTGTTAAATGTTTCTAAACATGCAGGAAAATCTCTGAAAAGGAAAAAAAAACGCTTTGGGATATAAAGTGTGTATCAATCAAGATTACAATTTTCATCCTAAGAACTGACATGATAAGAGTATCTGTGAGAAGTAACCATAATTGTTATCTTTCATTTCATAAAGTTATATTTCATGATATCATAAATATGTAGGATAAACAAAGGGAAATATTATACAGCTGGTCAATTCTGTCTTCTTTTGGGTTATATTGTGGAAAAAAGAATCAGGCGTGACCAAGACCTATACACAGATAACATTTTGAAGCAATGTTTTATTGACTTTATTGCTTATTCACTAATTATTTGCAGAATGGCTGCTCTACCTCCGTTGTTAGTGGAAAGCCAACTTTCAAAGGCTTAATTAATATTGATAAACATGTTTTCGTGTTTCGTGATCCTTTAGTTAAAAAAACATTATTTTGAATGTTATTTTAGGAGCCATTAATCTCCGCACTCTTAATTATCTTATTAAGCTCCATGCCAACACCAAAGGTCTTTTCAGCTTTCACCCCTTCATTGTGAAGAACCTAGTCGCTTCCGTAAGAGCTCCATCCTTTCACTTTCAGTACTCTTCCTGTGAAAGCAACACCAACCAGAAGGAACATGTAGCTGCAAACTGTGAAAGCACTTCTGTGTCATATGAGTATCCCGGGGTGGGGCCCTCGGACTCTGCCAAGCCTTAAGAAAAAGACTTTTGAAGGGTTTTCCCCATTTTGACATTGTGCTCTCTTCCCGGCCACCTCCTTCCCTTGCTCACAATCTACACAGATGATCCTTGTAGGTGGCAGTTGTCTGATATTTTCCTTTTGTGGTTGTTTTAGGGGAACATTTAAAGTGCATATGAGAAGAGAAGAAAATGACCACAGGAGAAAATCATCTCAGGTAAAAACAAAAAGGCGCAAGTTTAAAGTGGAATTAATCTAGAATGTTATCATGTCTATGTTTGGTATATAAGAAATTGTCCTTCCCTTTAGGAAGCTATTCCTATTGGAATTTTCATGGGTGCCTTTCCTTCGAGAGTTTACAGTAATGATTGCCTTTGTCATCCTTTTGTTTGGTTTTCTGATCAATGTCCATTTTCCATCATTCTGAGGACATATGTGTATGCTGATTTTTACATCTTGTACAATATAGGTACAAGATGTTTGAATAAGAAGCTATTTAATGAAAAGAAAAATATGTTCTCAGTGGCTATATCATATAAAGGGAAGTAAAATCTGGGAGAAAGGTATAAACTCATAGTTTGCTTTTTAATCTTTTTCATGTATCTAGTCAGACAATAAAGCCGAAGTATATTTTGTAGTAATAAAAGCTACAGCCAGTGTTTTCTTTTAAAAAAAAACATGAAATGTATACATATATGAAGCAGTAATAATTTTACCACAATTGGATGCATGAGTGTTGATTATTTACTACAGTTTTAATAAGTAGGAGAAGGATTTGAAAATAAATAATGGTGAAAATTTGTGTAGGCCAAATTATCTGCATTAAACCCTGGAAAATACATTCTATTTTTTATTTATTTCAAAACATGTCAAGTCATGAAGTAATTACTGTGCGGTGTTATTTTTCACAATGAAGATATAATTAAGGAAAGCTAAATCATTTCAGATATGAGTGAAGTGATTAACGATTGCACAACTTATAATTTTGCTGCAGATGAGCTTGGAATCCTTAAAAAAGTAGACGAAACCGGTTCTGTGTGTGCTCGCTGGCTTGCTTTCTTACAGTGTAGTAGTTCGCCAAATTAAGAATCATTGATTTCGTCCTCAACCTGTTGAACAGAGGAGAGCTGGATGCATCTGTCTATTTTCTTGAAAGGATGTGGTTCTTGGGAAATAAGTTTCAGTGTATTTTGTTGAAATGGGATGTGTGCCCTCTGGTGTGATATGAGCCAATACAGACTGTCTAGAATAGCAGGAATTACTCCGATCGTGTCCTTGATTTTAGGCTTTTGACACCATGTTGTCTCACAACTCTAAAAGTTTCATTTCATCCCAACTGTAGACATTTTTCTGTACATTTGCAATTTGCGATTTTTGTGGTCCTTACCTAGTCAACCAGATCTCATTTGTCTTTCGAAAGCTATAATGTGACTAAAGCTCTAAAATCTAACTCAGCTTTGTGTGAGCAAATACAAGCACTCTAGTGCACATACAATTAATTCAATAATTTCTTTTCTAGTTGTAGACTCATCATATTATATCTGTGCTCACAACAGCATAATTCATATATGCATATATTAGACTTTAATTAGAACAGTTTAAGAACGCTAAAATTTTCACAACTAAAAATAAAAGCAATCTCTAAAAAGGAAAGAAAGAAAGAGAAAGAACTTAAAAACTACTTTTTAATCCTCATGTTCATAAACCTGTATTTAAGTCAGTGTATTTATGAAGATCTTTAACTGGGAAGATGTATCCTGAGAGTACAGCCTTTAAAATACACTAAAATATTAATTTTATTTTTATCCTCTACTTGCATTAGATATTTAGAACAAATGCTACATTAGTAAAAAGTCCATGTGGGATGATGCCCATTGGCATAAACCCGTAGATCCGATCTTGTGGTGAAGTGGACCGCACAAGCTCGTTTCTATGGGTCTGTGGCAGTGTGGTAATCTGACAGAGCACTATGATGTAAGTGCTACTCAATCACATCTCAGTAGAGTCCTGTTAACACTCCAGTATTTTACACAGCCTCGGAACAATAACATTTCCTTTGTTCTTCGTGTATTTATTAATCCTCACATGTCTTACAAGGCAAGTTTTAATTGTTGACTTTCTGGAAGAATTTGTAGCAGAGCCGTTTGAGTGTAATAAACTGCTTTCAAAAGGTTGGTGTATTTAAATAGCTGGCTTTGAGCAAACTCTGCAGAGCTGTTGTCAAGAAACTTCCAGCACTTTTTCTGTTACTTAATGCCTTTTACCCATTTCAACAACTGAGTGAAGTCTATAACTAGATTTTTCATGTGACTATTGAGCCAGTTTCTCCTGAAAATTGAGGCCTAATGCTGCTAACTTTTAAATTTGCTCAGCGCTGATACAAGTGTGGAAAAAGAGATGTGAGAAGAGGTTTCGTGTGACCTGTACTATAAACCCCCCAGATCAGGGTAGTCCTGTAAGCTACAATTGAAGTCGACGTGTAAACTGCTAGAATATTCTATTTACAACCTTGCCAAGCCCTTAGGTGTTTGGCCGCCATATTTGGAGGAGCGGACTGAAGATATAATGAGTTTGAAGAAACATTGGAAGCTGTGTGCATCCGGGTTGAGGTAGTAGGTTGTATGGTTTAGAGTTACACCCTGGGAGTTAACTGTACAACCTTCTAGCTTTCCTTGGAGCACACTTGAGCCATCGAGGAATTCTTCATCTCTTTAATCTGACCAAGCCAACCTCTGTGCAAGAAAGTAATGTGTCATGAGTACATGAGACCTTAATGCATTTACCTGATCATCCCAGACCTGATTGTTGGGATTCTGCTTGTGTCTACTTGTAAGTAAGGACACAATGCTATTTCTCATGAGTTGTTATTTTGTGTTTGCCATTCTAAAGAACTGATGGAGAGTGCTAATATTGAAGCTTTTGTTTCTTTCATCTATGGATTCACAAAATTTGACATTTTCAAATAGATCATTGGTCCTTTTTTATTTCATCCTTAGATACTACAGAAAGAGCATGTCTAAATGTTAATAAATTCCATAATATATTATCTGTGTTTTCTCATGACCCATCACTTTCTATCTTATGTTATACCTATAGATATGTTCACTTATATTTTTCCATACTAGACTGTAAGCCCCTTGAGGGCAAAGTACACATCTTATTTTTTATTGTATTGTTTTAATGCTTATACGTCTTAAACAGTAAATAGTTACCAGATCAATAAATGGGCTATAAGATTTCACTCTGTGAAGATTTTTTAAATTTGAGCTTCCTATTGACCCAATTAAATTTTCATGACTTTAAGTTCCAGACTCTTCTGAGTCAGTAATATATTGATTATTTTAGAGTTTTGAGATATATATTTTATATATACAATTTAAAATTTGGGAATACGTTTTCTCTGGAATAAAAAGTAGAATAAATTTACTATTTTCTGCATCATAGTTTCTAGTTTTAAATGCATATCTGTGTTAACCATTTAAATATCTTTTATTTCCAGATAAAATGTTTTTCCTTTTAATGGTAATTTCAATTATAGATAACTTTAAAAGTCTCATTAAATTTTAAAAATCAGGTTTTTGCATTGTATGTGTTTTTCTTCTCCTCTATATTCTCTACTTTTGATTTTTTTTCTGATTTTATCCCCACAAACATGTCATGAAATTTCATAATAAAAAAAAGTAAAATGCAATTTTAAAATTTGGAAACATTTTTATTTAAAGGAAAGGCATATTATATTAACGTAATAAGAGTAAATGATACTTTTTAGAATACTTTTTGTTTGCTGTCCATTTTAGTGTATTATAGTGATACAATATCTTAGTGATTTCATCTTCATAGATTATTTTCACCTCTGAATTTAAGTAGCTTTTCACATTCAAAACTTTAATTTCTAAGTTTAATGATGAAATATATAAATCATGGAATATATCCTATAAATCTTACATGCTTTAGACATATATACATATATACATATACATATATATATATATCATCTTAATTCTTGACTTTGTGATCATTAATTTTTTAGATTATAATAATTAGGCACCCAAATATTTTTATTATTTAAATGTTACCAGTAATGATACTAAATACAGAACTTACAAATGTTGGTATAGAGAATAAATGAGCATCAGAAATTAAACATCAATAATTTTCAATCATTGCTTTTGAGATGTGGTTTGCGTAAGAGCCAAGGCAAGGATAGGCCTCACCATGCTGTGCGATGTGTATTTGAACTTGTGGTTCTCTTGCCTCCACTTTCTGGGGGCTGGAATTATAGGTATGTGACACCAAACCTGACCAAAAGGATTATTGTATTTGAGCAATATTACTAGTGTCTCAGAAAAAAAAAAACATTTATGAGATCATGTCCCCAAAAGCAAACTCTAAGAAATAAAGAGAAAGTGTATATTGGAAAATAGCAGTGGTAATCTGTCATTTAGTGTTGATTGGTCACAAATATGGGAGAAATGGCCAAGAAAGTAGTTAGCTAGTAGTTAGTTAGCTAATCTATTATCGATTAGCCCCTAAGAATCTAGCACCCATTTCATTTGTCACACACACACACACACACACACACACACACACACACACACACACACCAACACTGGTTTTATAGATCTGGAGATATAAGATATACACACTGAAAGGACCAAATACATATTATTAGAAAGGAAGTCTTTATTTCCATTCAATGCAGGAGAGCTAATTGTAGTGCAGAGGCCAACTGTGACATGTACCTTAATAGTAAGCTCTAAAATACTAGAAGAGGGGGATGGAAAGATAGCTCAGTCATTATGAAGCTTCTGGACGACCTGAGTTTAGTTTCTAGCACTCACATGGGTGCTTCACAACACTTGTAACTCTATCTATAGGAACTCCAATACCCTCTTCCGGTGTCTGCAAGCACCTGAACAGCCTCTGCCCATCCCCTGACACACACACACCCCCCACACACACCAAAGTAAATATTATATTAGCTTATAGAATTATGATCTTGTCCGTATACTTTCTAAGGGACTGGAATTGTAGACACCTAGGGAAGAAGCCTAAGGAAGATGAAACTTTAACTCACTACACTGCTTACGTAGAAATAAAAGAAATTCTGAAGGGCAAGGGGTATAGCATCAGAGAAGAGTTTTAAAATTCCATGGGATGAGAAAGCTACATTTGATAATTATATTTTTGCCTTTGATCATGACAAATTTTGCCAAATCATCTCTAGGGTTGCTAAAATTGCTGTATGTTTCTGAATAGAAATCAATAGCAAATATAAATATAAATGTTGGCAAGATTAATTTGAAAGATACCAAGGTCTAAGACCCTTGACGATATGAGTTAGAAATAGATAAACTGGATTCTAAAATTGAAGGAAGTCATAATACACACTGAGCATAGACATTGGGCGACATAGGACCAACCTTCCAAATTGGGTCATTTCTTTAGGGATCAAGGTTTACTGGATGCTAAGGGTTATTGCATTTGTATCAGATGAAGGGTCGGCTACAAAAATAAAAACAACAAAAACAAAACCATTCAGTTATTAATGAATCCTATATTACCGCTATATATTTTTGTGGCGGTGCGATGTGTTTATAATCATGGTAGTTAATTTAATCCGTTTTGTAAATGCACTTTGATGCCATTTAAAGCACCCCTGGCCTCTTCCCCCATCATCTCTGATTTACATCACATTCTTCATAGCATGTGACATTAGTCACATTAGCATGTGAAATAGAACAAGCAAAGACGAGTACAAACCACCGTCCTAAGTGTCAGGTGAAAAATCCCAGCCAAGATCATAATATTGCGACTTCATAGTACTGTGAACTAAGTTAGCTGGAAGAACTGCAAGGGAATCAGATAGACTCCTCGGCATGTGTCCTTCTGAAAATAATTCAGCAGCAGATAAACTGTGCTATTAGAGTAAGTGAGTCATTTTCTGTAAATAACCATTTAGTTCCTCTTACTTCCTATTAGCAAAGAGTGACTTATGAGCAGAGGAGATTCCCCAAGGGAAAGGACACAGGGTCTGTCATCCTGAGCCTTAAACTCATACCCCTCTTCTCTACAAAACCATATAGTACTGATGTAGGGTGAGTGACTCCTGATTATACCTGCATTTGTCCAAAGAGACACACTAGGTATAGATGTGAAAGGTCTGAATGAGAAGTGAGTGGCATGCTCTCAAATTTTTTATTTGGTACTTTAATCTCTACTGTATAAACAGCACTGCTACTTTTATAACAAAGGTACTATCATGCTCGTCCACAAAACCTTTAATGATTCACAAAGAGAGACTGTTTCTGTTTTGATTCCCCAAAGTCTTTGTATACCTTTCATTCCCACAGCAATTACTCTGAGTTCCATTAATCAGTGCCCAAAGGGACTGTGACTTGCCTTTGTACTTTCTGTTATGTACTTAGAAAGAACCACATTTGTATTGAATCAATGCCTGTTGAATTGAATTGAACTTTGGGTTATTTATGGGTTGTGTCAAGAGTCTTTGTACAAAATTATAATAACTTTTGTTTCAGTGTAAAGTTCTGTGTTTTCCAAGATGTTTCCAGAAACTTCGGGATGCACTTTTATTGGATTGGAGGCTTTCTAATGACAACTGAAAGTCTACACCCTACTCTTAATTAAGACCTGTGATGGAGTGATTGAAGGAGATTTATGAAACTAACCAATCACTAATATTTATAAGTCCAGAACCCTTGTCTATAAAAATTAAGTTCTTTTATAACTCACAACTCTTGCTGTGTTGTTGGAGTATTTAAACATATGCAAGTAATCCTTGGTGAATTAAAAATATTCAATGAAATAAACGTCTTCTGATACAGAAGAGCAATTCTAAATCAAAGTAGACTTTTAAAGACCTTTCAATTTTGTATAGGAGGCATTAGAAATGTCATATTAACTTTGGAATGTGTTGGAAGGCTAATCTCAAGCTTTGTCCCGCCTTCATCTTCATGTAACTGTGCTATATGTAAAGTGTGAGTTATGTGGAGACATATTTATGCCTTCATCTGAAACCTGCTCAACCCACATTGTGTTTCTCTTCCCTCTCAAAATGACAAAAGTCATTATGAAAATGCTGTTTCTATATTTCACAGGTTTGCAATTCTTCTATGAGCACTAGAAAACTCATTCAATATGTCCAGTGGAGTTCCCAATTGATCAATTAAGCCATAAAGAAGTGTGTGTGTGTGTGTGTGTGTGTGTGTGTGTGTGTGTGAGAGAGAGAGAGAGAGAGAGAGAGAGAGAGAGAGAGTGCTTGTGTGTATGCATGTGATTAAACTTTACATGTGACATTGAGTATCAAATGCCATTCTTCTATCCACACTTTCTTGAGGCAAGATCTTTCACAGTCTTGGGACAGGGGCAAACCAACTAAGGTAGGCAGGGTGGCCAGCAAACTTCAAAACCTGCCTGTCTTTTCATTTCCACTTCTGAGATAGTAATACATACCACCATGCTTGGCTTCTGAGGACTAAATCAAGATCATAATGCTTTCAAGTACAGAACTTTATTAACTAAACTATCTCCCTATGCCCCCAAAAATGATTTTCATTAAAAATGACTTTGAAATAGTGCATAAATATTACATTTATTATAAAACTAAAAATCCTGATATTTTACATAAATATAAAGTGTACATATAGTTATATATAGTTTAATATATAAAGTTTTATATATACACATACACACATTTTAACATTATATATAATATATATAAAAATATATAGCATATATATGCTATAATTTACAAGATTTATCACCTGTGATCTCTATTTTATGGTTGCTTCATGAATGTCTTTAACTAGAAAGGAAAGTATGAATAGTTCTCCTTCTTTGAGTTTTATTTCTAATTTTCCATCCATTCGACTCTACAGTATTTTGAAAATGATTTGAATTTCATTTATTCTTTCTAAAACATTCAACTTAGAAGAACATCTCTTCTTAATTGTATACTTGTATTTCAGTTGGTTCTTCTAGTATTCAATGACTTGGGGATGAATAGAGTTGATTCTAAGCAAGCATAGACTTAGTGAATGGCTGAGAGCAAGGCTCAGTGAGAATGGTGTGACCCAGGAGTTACAAGCAAGTTGTTACAAGTGTCATGTCTAATCCACAGCATCAGAGACAATATTAGCAATAGTAATAAGAGTAATAATTTCTTGGGTACATAAATATTAACTTAATTGTCCTTAATATTGTTCTCTGTACCATCTATCAAAATAGTTACTAGCCACATTTGGGTTAAACATTTGGCATCCAGGGTAACTGAAGAATATAATATTACATTGTAGTTAAAAGGTAAATAGCTGTGTGTGGCTGGTAGCTAATGAGTTAATTGGATTTTGTAATGGTGGAGTATGGGTCAAACTAATTCATTCTTCTGTGCTCTTTGAAATGATTAAAATATATAAATATATGTGCTCTTTTGCCCCCCTTGGAAGTGCCAATTTATCCCCTTTCCCAGTAGTCTGCAAGGGATTAAGAGAGTAATGATTGTCTGTATGAGAGTAATGATTGCTGCTTACCGCTATCAGGATTCTTTAAAAAAGTTTATTCAGACCTAAGCTCAGATAAAACTGTGGACTCTTCTTACATAGACCATCACCCTCTCATCTACCTAACTATCTATCTATAGATAACCTCTATCTTATTATTAAATATGCATTTTAAAAGGTATTGATCAAAATTTAATATATGTGATATTTAATTAACAAAGAAAATGCAAACTATTAGCGAGCTAAACATACTGGAGATATTGAAGAAAAAGAATGCAATGTTTAAAGTGATTTGAGCAATTGCATAGTTAAAGAAAGTCACTGTGAGTTATGGTTCAACATTTAGATGTAAAGTATCAGACAGATCATAAAAATAAAGATAGATTCACTACAGGAGTACAGAAGCTTCCTCTGGATCAGGGGAAGCATGACAATAGAACATTGAGTATGCTCTTACAAAAACCACAAAAACAGCGCCCACACCTAACATTTGGAGTAATAAAAAGGATTTTTGTCATTTGAAAATATTAAGAAAACTTTAAAATTGCAGTTTTATATTCTTAAAAAAACAAAGTATTTGGATTTTATTCTTTAAAGGAGTGTTTATCAGCTCCTACCCTTAAACACTAAGTGGGATGGTCTGTGCTGTAAGCCAGGCAGTGGTGACACAGGTCTTTAGTCCCAGCAAAGGCAAATGGATCTCTGGAGATCCATGAGTTCGAAGCCAACTGGTTCTACAGACAGTGAGTTTCAGAACAGCCAAGGCTACAGAGAAACCATGTTTCAAAACAAAACAAAGCAAACATTGAACAACAACAACAGAAACAATAACAACCAAAGAAGTCCTAGTTGTCTCTTGAAATATTGGAAAACTGTGCTCGAGACTGTAAATGTGTGCTCATTTATATGTCATGCCTACATGAATGGTAACTCGTTACCCTGAAACCTGGGTGTCTCCACCATTGATGCTTGTCACAGTGCTTCTAGGGACCTGAAAGCAGCCATGACACACAGTCCCATGGGAGAAGGTAGTTTGTCCAGTTCAGTCACACTGAGTGCTCAGATTTACTGCTCTGTCCCTCTAGGCACTTTGTCTAGGGCACTGTTTCAATTTAGAGACTTACACAATAAATGTCCAAAGTTTGTTTTGTTTTTTGTTTTTTTTCGAGAATTAGGCAAATGACATAAGGTTACCAAACCTGTCTCACAACAGTTGCCTGGATTACTATTTTGAACAGATGACATTAAAAGCATCTTCTTTTTTTTAAAAGATTATTTATTTATTTATTTATTTATTTATTTTATATATAAGCACACTATAGCTATCTTCAGACACACCAGAAGAGGGCATCAGATCCCATTACAGATGGTTGTGAGCCACCATGTGGTTTCTGGGAATTGAACTCAGGACCTCTGGAAGAGCAGTCAGTGCTCTTTACCTCTGAGCCATCTCTCTAGCCCCTAAAAGCATCTTCATTGTCAGGTGACCCAAGACAAACTATATCTCGCATCTTACCTCTTCTTTCTGAGCTTACCGTCTATCTTCATGCCTCTGAAGTTAATTTTCGATCCCCTTGTGTAATGCCTATTTTAAACCCTGGAGCAACCCTGTCAGCACTGAGCATGGGCAAATTTGAAAAAAAAAATATAGAAAAAGGGGAAAAAATGCTGGTCATCTCTGTGCTCCTATCTCTAAAATACAGGTAATCTTCTCTTCTATCTGATGGATTGAGACTGTGGAGAAAGTAAAAATATTTGATAGGGAAAAGAGGAGCATCCGTATCTTTTTTTATATATAAATAACAAATCAAGTCATTGAAAGTCACTCCTTGAAGTCTCATGTTTGTAAACCTAGGAAAGGAGAGAGTGCCATGTTTTCTTCCATATTCACTCTGGGAAAGGATGCGAGTCCTTTCCTTGCTTTCACTCGCTTTGCCTTTCTGTCTTTCCTTCTCTGACATAAGTTTTCAGGTCCGGCTGAAATGAAGCTGGAGAGTTTGGCATGACATAATTAGTAAGTTAATCACCCGCAAGCGTGTGTACCATCTTGGTCCTGTCATGCTAGAACAGTCTTACCATTTTACCCACTATTTCTTTTCTTAACCAAGCCACCTGTCTCCACAGAGTTAAGAATGGGTGCTGTTCTTGTTTGCTAGGAAGTTTTGGCGGTGGTTTTAAAAGTCTGCGAGGCTTTGTTTGTGAATTGATTTTATTTTATATTTTTGAGACAAAGTTTCAATAAGTCAGGAATGGTGGATTCAAGCATCCTCTTGAGGTTTTACTTTTGTTTATGTTAGTGTGTGTGTGTGTGTGTGTGTGTGTGTGTGAGAGAGAGAGAGAGAGAGAGAGAGAGAGAGAGAGAGGAGGGAGGGAGGGAGGGAGGGAGGAGGGAGGGAGGAGGGAGGAGAGATGCAGATGCCCTTGGAGCTGAAAAGGGAGAAGATCCCCGAATCTCATGTTATAACCCATTGTGAGCTGCTCAGTATGGACACTGGCAGTCAAACTCAGATCATCTGCAAGATCAATACTCAATCATAAACATTGAACCATCACTGTGGCCCCTTATCTTGGCCTAAAACCAGTCCTTTGCTGCTCCTTCCCTTTAGGTATGGTAGACTCCTGTGTCATAGTCTTAGATGATTTAGCAAGGCAGGATTCCTTTCACTTAGGATACAGTTATACATTCAAAGTTTGGGGGATATAATGCATTTGTATCGCCTGTAAGATCCTTTACTACCCACCTGCAGAAAGACCTAGACCATCCCTTGGGCATGGATATGTGCCTCACATAGGATGGTTAATAACAATGCCATGTGCTTGGACCCTTTGCTTTTGCTTCCTTCTGCGAATGTCCGTGACTTTCTTAACTGTGAGGGTGGCCTTGCTTGTTTTCTGCTATGCATTAGACTTTGAAATGTGTTGACCTGAAAAAAGGTTTCTCTCTCTCTCTCTCTCTCTCTCTCTCTCTCTCTCTCTCTCTCCCCCCTCCCTCTCCCTTCCTCCTTCCTCCCTCCCTCTCCTCCCTTCCTTCTCCCTCTCTCTCTCTCCTACCCCTTTCCCTCTTCTCTTCTCTCTCTCTCTCTCTCTCTCTCTCTCTCTCTCTCTCTCTCTCTCTCCTTAAATGGTTCTCTTATAAATCATTCACTTTGTATAAAAAAAACTGACAAATTTAACAAATAAAAAATAAGGGACACCGATTTAATTTAAATTTGAAATAGACAATTTTAAAAGATTTTTAAATGTCTATGAGTGCTTCGACTCCTTGTTTGCATGCAAGTGAACTGTGTGCGTTGTCCACAAGGTCTGAGAGCGTTGGATCCTCTGGAATTGAACTTAATAGACAGTTATGAGCCACCAATGTGATTGTTTGGAACCAAACCCAGGTCATTTGGATAGAACGGAGAGTGCCCGTATCCACTGAGCAACCTCCTGAACCTGAAAATGTTCTATTTTAATATTAGTGTATCTAAAACAATCTGTGTTTCTATCGTCTATTTGAAATTTATATTTCACTTGGACACCTTATGTTTTTGATTTGGCAGTTGTGCTTACATAGTCTCTTAAATATTAAAGTTTTAGTGTAGAAACATACTCAATGTATTTCCCTTTGTTAGCTAGGTAATAAAATTACATAATTAGTATATGATTGGTGGTCAGAGGAAAACACACCAAACACGTGTACAAAAACTACAAAAAAAAAAACATAAACAAAAAGAAACAAACCACAAAAGAAGCCTTCTCCTTATATGTGAGGTTTATGGAGTCAATGCCCTATATGACCCAGTAACTAGGAAATTACTGCTAGTAGACCCAAAGTGGCTGTAACATCACCATGCACTTTAGTGGATAAAAAAGTTGTAATGATAAAGCCATGCCCTATGATAATGTCCATGATGACTCTTGGACTGGCTGCAGCAACATTCTTTTGTAAGCTCTTCAAGGAAACTTTATGAACTGCAAACTCTGTCCAATTCTCAGTGAACGTAAGGACCCAGCAGTTTTACACAAGGTCTGCTGCTGACACTACAGAATTGCTGGTTCTATAGAGACCCATTGCCCTAGCAAGAGCAGTCTCGTACTCATGACTGTGTACCCTCATCTTGAGACATCATTCCTTCTAGACATTTTCACAGCCCAATTTCACCCTCCTTCATCATCCCAAATGCCCCCTGTGTCATGACCCCAATGCTTTCCTGTTTTTCTTTCAGCTCTGGAATGTTCAGATTCCCTGAAGCTTCTCTGCACTGTTACTGGCTTCCAGTCTCCTCCTGTGTTGGTAGACTTGGGGTGGAATCCCTAGGTCTGGAGATGTTCAGTGTCACCAGACATATAAATTCTCATCAGTGTTCACATACAGTGAATCTTGTTTTTAATGAGGGAATTCATTGGGCAAAGCTATCTCTAGTTCTTTTTCTTAATATAGACAGTCATAGCTACCTAATAATTATAAGATACTTTCAAAGGCCATGGAGTCACAACAAAGATAAGAACATGGTTTGTACTGTAGAGTTAGACTTTGAGCTACTTCTCATGGCATGGCACCATTACAATCACAGAATGGTATGTTTGAGATAAGACCTAAACGTACTAGCCGAACTACCAACAGTGTGTCTTCAGAACGCATTTGTTACTTCCCACTCTTTTGCCTAAAGAAGCAGGGAAATGTTGGAGACAGTAATGTTAGACATGACTTTCAATGGAGCTGAGAGCCATCATTTCCCCACCCTGAGAAATTTCATCTTACTGACCCTCACGCATTCATGTGTCATTGACAACTGACATTCATCATTATAAATTTGTCCATGTTGGCAAATGTTTAGTTACCCCGGAGCTGTGACTATCACACAGTACATGACTGAAGGTCTTTATCACATAATTGTGTTCTATGTGTTTTATGATCACATAATCTTTCTGTGTTTACATTTGAATCTTTAGTTAGCATGTAACTGCAGCTCAGTGTTCTCAAATGAATGAAAATATGAGTGAATGGTAATAACCCATGTTGTTCTATGCTTCTACCTGCTAATGACACAATCGAAAGCATGTACGTATATTATTTTTTTCATGGATATTGAAAATTAAATCATAGTGCATGGCAGTGTTTAGGTTTTGTCCTTATTCCTGCTACCTTTTTTATTAGTGTACAATATTTGGTTCTGAATCACATTTAAGACTTTATTTTTCTTTAAAATTGTTAAGTTCTTTTCCTCTCTGTATTATTTGCTCAAACAGCTATGTGTGTGTTTAAAATGTCACTGAAGTTCATAAACACAGGTTTGGGAATGACACTATTAGTGCAAATATATGCCAGGGGCATTTTGTAGTTGGATAGCCAATGTCTAAACCTTATTCTCAATCCACTTGTAATTAGTATATCAAGACATCATTGAGCTCTTGTAGGATTATGGAGATAGGATCATCTAATCTATGCTATAAATAATATGGGACAAACATGGCATTGAAGCCATTGTGATGTAATAAAGATGAATGGGAAATTTTCTGACCGTTCCACTCATTTTTAAATGTTTTAAATTTTATTAGCACAGACTACTTTTTATAAATGAATGGGTTTTGTGGTGAAATGTTCACAAATATACACAGTGTACTTTAGTCATACCCAACCTTCCTTCATTTTCTATTCTATCCCCGACTCTACCTTGTTACAACCCCTGTCCTTCCAGAATCTGTCCCCGTCCTTTCTCTGAGTTGTGTGTGTGTGTGTGTGTGTGTGTGTGCGTGTGTGTGTGTGTGTGTGTGTGTGTGTGTAGGGGTGTCTGTGCACATACATGTGGGAACATGCATGCTTAATGCTTTTGAATCATTTGACTTTCTGTGAAACTTGCACTCATTCTTCAAGATCTGCTTTTACCCAGTGTTAGCATTAAAATGCCATTAGTGATGTTGAAGCCGCCCATACTGGCATGTCCGCTATCCTGTTGCTTAGCAAATGTTGCTTCCCTTTGTATTCTGTCTTATTTCTTAAAGTATCAGAAAACCGAAGACCCTAGCAGTCGCTAAAATGCCCTTGTTTAGGCCAGGTGAGATGACTCTGTGGGTAAGAATGCTTGCTGCATGAACAGGAGGAGGATCCAAGTTCAGATTTCAACACCCATTGTCAAAAGCAAGTGATGGCTGCTCATATGCCTGTTAGTCCCAGCATCCTTGAGGTGGAGACAGAGGAACCACTGGAGTGGGCTGCTGCAGGTTGCCTGACTAGGTCCAGGTTAATGACGCACTTTGTTTCAAGAGATTAAGGTGGATGATGATCCAGAAAAATACCCAATTCTCCTCTCTGGCTGCCACATGAGTGGATAGAGATGTGCCCAACTGTATATATGCATGTGCCAACCAACACTCACATATATACTCACATACATGAGGTGTGTGTGTGTGAGTGTGTGAATTATAGAATAATAATCATACTCAATAATGAAATTAGCAAACTAAGGCTCAAACATTTTGACAAAGCCTTTTGGGAAATTATTTCTAAAATATCTGCTGTTATAATCATCAATGAGTTACTTACATATAGAAAAATAAGTTTGTCGGCTTGGTTTCCATAAGATTAACGGAAGATGGACCCAGAATGAAAGTTATTTCAAGAATAAAGGAAAGTCCTATATCAAGTACCTGTAACAAACCTATGAACTCTTTGTACTACAGCTTGTTTTCTGTTGTGCGAGATTCAGCTTGCTTACTTTAAAGACAAGATCTCACTATGCAGCCCAAGCTTGTTTCAAATATGTGCTCCTCCAGTCCCAGCCTACCATATGCTGCTCTTACTCATGTGAGCTATGGTGTTCAGCTTCAAGTTTAATCTTATTTTAGAGATTTCCTTTTTAAACATTTAAAAATGGCTCCTGAAATTCCTTGGACCTCTGAGAGTGCTCTCTAATAGACTGATATTTATAGGACCTGGGAATTCCTTTGACTCTAACAGTGTAGTTGCTCTCCTCTGTCTTCCAGGGTTGTCTGAAATGAGAGACCAGCCATGCATAAAGTGAATCTGACACAATGTTTTTGTTGTTGCTTGTGTGTTTGTTTTCCTTTTGTGAAGTAGGAAATAAATGAAGACATAAGACCTTCACCCCTTCAAAGCAAAATGGAATGGTTCTTTATGTGGTTAACCATTGGTCACTTTAACCTTAATTTTGTAGTCATACTTGGTTTGACTGATCTTGGTGGTCTACAGACTAGTTGGTGGGGATGCTAGTTTTCTTCTACTGCAAAGGCAGAAGAAACGAGGAGAGAGCAGAATTATAAGGATAAGTGCTTGATAAGGAAAGAAAAGTTTACTCAGATTCAATTTTCCTGTCTTGCATTGTGTGTGTTCCTATGAACAAACTTACCCACTGTCTCTCAAGGGGGC
Source organism: Rattus rattus (assembly GCF_011064425.1). Taxonomy (NCBI): domain Eukaryota; kingdom Metazoa; phylum Chordata; class Mammalia; order Rodentia; family Muridae; genus Rattus; species Rattus rattus. The sequence continues at coordinate 64,449,320 of NC_046157.1, read as the reverse complement.
TGTCTTAGGCCAGTGTCAGAACCCTTCATATACTCACAGCCCTGAGAGAATGTTACCTTTATTATTATTAAAGCACAATGCCTAGACATGTCATAGCCCAAAGCATCCTTAGGTCCCTGGACTATAGCTTGCTTTGTATTTAAACAGCTTTCTTGCTCAAGATGTGCTTTAGGAACACAGTCTTCCTTTATTGACTAGAAGGTGAACACTAGATGTTAGAATACTTCAGTGAGTCTTTGATTTCTCTGGTTCCAGGAAAAGACATAAACATATAGACAGGTGTCAGATTATAAGAATTTGAATCTCTTACCGTGGCCCAGACCTTTCCTTATCTTCTGTCTGTCTCATCTACCGAATGCTGGCAACATCAAAAGGTCCTGAAAGAGACTTACTTGTTATAACCTTAGAACAGGGTGTGGCGAGTACCAGTGGTTAAAAACAAGAGCTATAATCATTATGGCTATTTCTTCTTTGTGAAAATTAAGTGAAATATTGTCTGACTTGAAAGGCATGAGGAGTGCTCATATTGCTCTTTATATATAAAAAATCCACTTCTCTTTTAGAAAATAAAAGTTAGGGGGTTCAGGATTAACTCCTTCATTCATTAGATGCCTTCAGAACTGATTTCTTTGGAAATCACTGGATGAGTTTCCATCATCATTTTTTTTCAGAAAAGGCATTTGACTATTTGGAAAATTAAATACAACCCCCACCCTCAATGTGATTAGTACCACATTAAGAGCAATTTATCTCACTCTTGATTCTTCCTTGATACATGAATGGCTTCCTATACTTCTGTAAGCATCCCCATTAGACCAGACACAAGTCAATGTGGTCTTTGGTAAACATCAAGAAGATTATTTCTCATTGATTTTATCACATATATTATAGATCTCCCACAGTGTAACAGTCTCATCTTTCTGCTAAATCCAGACACCACATGTCACAGAACGTTTGAAAGCCCAGTTCTTCCACTTTATGAGCATAGCCCGTAAAAGTCATAGTCTCTCAAGAAAGTAGAAAACCTGTGTTAGCAGTTATCAATGAAAATGAAAATCTGTCCCTAAATGTTTATCTCACAAGAGCATTAATATTCCTCACACGACTAACATTTACAGTGTTTCATTTTCCAAATGTATTTTCAAAAAAACATGTTTTATTATTGTCCATTACCAACCTCTAATGGAGAATTTTATGACTAACTTTCAGACCAGGAATGATTATTTTCTACACGAAGATACATTTGCAAACCTAGCTATGGCAGCATTTAAATGGCCACTTATTTCTAGTAGAATACTGCTCGGACTATAGCCTAAAACTCAGGTTTCCATTCCATGGCATCATTATCTTCAAGCCCAGATGGATGTCTTTTGCATTTAAAGAGCATAAGCGAAACCAATTGGATGGAAATAGGCTCCTTTTTATCATTAGGAAATTTAGAAATGGAAAAATACTGACTTAAATAATAAATGTATGATCCAAGGCAAGGTCCATCCCCACAATGTACTTTGTTTTTTTCAGGAAGTCAGAAAGAAACACACATCTCTGCTAGATGCTGCTTTTTCAAGAATGGAGGGTCCAGTATGCTGTGGGTCCATTCGAGTAATAAGAACTCTTTTATGTGCATGGTGACCACTGTGGGGGTTCTACCCTGACTCATCCTTTCCCTTCTGTACATGAAAGTTTCATGTTATATGTATTTTCAGTCTAAGTTTCTAAAAACGTGATCTCTTCAAATAACGCCCTCATCTTTATTTCTATCTTAGTTTTACCTAGTACGCTAGGGGGAATCCATTAAACAGTTTTAAATCCTTCCTTTCTCTATTAATGTTTCTAACGTCTCTTTCTAACATTAGAAAAGGTAGCTGAAAAGTAAACAATGATTCAGTGGCAGCATTTATATAGTACTTATAGTGTAAATATGGCTGGAGAGAGATTTCTTAGTCTAGAATACATAACCTGAAAGCAAGGTGCTAGGTTGTGAAGGGTTTCTTTTTTTAGTTTGACTTCTAAGATTTACTCGTACTTACTTATGTAAGTCAAAAACCCTCAAGTGTTTATTTTATTGCTAATCTCCACTGCATGCTTCTCCAAACTCCATATTCATGTTGTTTAAAGTACAAAGGATGGGATAAAGGAACAATTATTAAACAAAAATAGAGGTTAAATGATCTACCGGAAGCCTCAGAACTTAGTGCTGACTGCACCAAGAACCAAAGAGAAGCAAACTACACTGGATTCACTGTTGCTAAATAGCTGAGCATTTCAAGATGACGCTTTGCGTTCACAGTTATTCGTCATTGTAAAGTAACATTTACATTGTTCAGGAATTTAACTCAAATAGGCCTATAAATGCTAACATGTCATGGAATGCTTGATGACTAACCACCAGTAATATAATATGACAAATATTTATTTAGTTGCTAATTTAGCACAAATAATACTGGGGAGAAATTTGTTTGTTTTGTCTTTGTTTTGTTTTACTTTAAGAAAGTCACATAGTTCCAATAATTCATGGTAAATGAAACCACAACCTAGTAAAGTACTTTCAGACTTTAAAATTAAAATTCAGCAATATGAATACTCTAGAGACTCAGTTTTTCCTTGTCAAAAGCATATGAATGACAAACATGATTAGTGAATTTAGACAAATTTCGGAAACATAGAGGCAAGGAAAAGACTTCCTAAATGAAACTAAAACAGTCAAGTGAAAGCATTTTTCTATACACTTATGGCTACAGATTACAAGATTGGCCTGAACGATCCATGGAAAGGTTTCAAGGCAGGAGAATGCTAAAAGCCCCCTTACACATGTGGCCCTATGCCCTGTGTGAGGGCTTCCCTTCCTGTTCCATTCCTGAAACATTTATCTGACTCACATCAAAAAGAGCCTCCTATATGCTTGGCACAGTATGGTGTGTATACATGGCTGTCTACCTACCATTCTTTGCTACTACACACTTGACTTTGGGAGAATAGACGTAGGTGTCTGGATATCTTGGGTGTTTTACACTAAGTAATCAACTCCCACTGTATAAAGGTGTCGGGATGTCAATGAGAATCTATGAAATTCTTTAAGACTTATACACTAGATCTCATGCAAGGCTCCTTGCGACTTCTTTCACCCGAGTGACAAATACAAGCAGAAATTCCAGCAGACTTAACAGTATGAATGGCAGACAAAGGGCGTGAAGCCCATCCATCCCCTCACTTTTCCTTTCATTCAACAGATTTACCGTGAGAGAATCTTCATGTGTCAGACATTCTGTCAGACTTGAGGATCTAAAGATGAATGCGTTAGATCCCCTGAAGCTCTGCCTAGTCAGAGATAGACTATAAACAGTAATTATAACACAATGTGATAAGGGCTTTGACAGAACAATGCACCCTCTGCTGTGGGATTTCTAAAGAAGGAGTAAATGACTGTGCACACCAAATTGCTCCATTTAATTTTAATATAGTTTTAATATTCTTTCTTGTCTGATTGTTTAGTATGTAACTACAGTAATTCAGGAAAAAAAGTAGGAAAAAGCCTATGCAAATTAATGGAAGTTTAAATATTACAGTTCTATTTCCAAACTAATTAGTGTTCGTCATTGTTCACATTATACATAGTCTGAATCTCAAACAGAAATCTATATAAAGTTTAAGCCAGAAAAGCTTTACATGACTTGCTTAGAATACTCATTAATGGTGTCATTTATATAGCTTTGAAATTCAAAGAGAATTCTTAAGAGAGAATTACTCTAGTAGGCATCTCATAAGAATAAGCATATGAGACATGAGGGAGGGAGCACAGTATGTCATAAAAACCACTCAGTGAGGCAGAGACACAAAGATGGTTCTAGAACGCAGGTGTATGCCTGAGCCTCGAGTAGACGTTCATCTGCTGCCCTGTTGTTGTTTATTATCATTACTAAATCTTTTATAAAAAACTAACTGAATGAGTACATTTATTTTATTTGTCATAGGTTATCAATAGTTTTTAAACAAACAACTATGGAAATTATAGCATTTAATAGTGGCAATTAAATATTTTTCAGAGTAAATAAAAATAAACATCAAAATCGGCACAAGCTTCTTACTATTTCTTAGTAATCATCAAGCTACTGCTGAGAGAAATGAAAGGCTGACTAACAACAAGACATGACCATACTAGGAATAAAAAACTTTGAAGAAACTGCCAGTGTCAAATGGTATGGTTTTCCCATAGTTATTTCTTTTTTAAATATAAATGGAAAATGATTTAAAATCCTCTTATTTTAATACCTTCCAGTTTATTTTTTTTGATAGAGACATCACATTTATGTAACGTTAATGGGTTTCATTGTGTGGTTTTCAAGTAAGAATAATTTGCATACATATAGCCTTAAAGTATTATTATTTGTATGAAGTATACTCAAAGTCACATGTAGTATTATTTTTAATTATTTTCATCCAGAAATACTAGAACTTATTCTACCAAACTTTAGCACTGTATCAGAAGTCAGAAGTCTCCCAAAAGTCCCTATACTTCATTTCCAAGCCTCTAGAAGAGATCAGCTCTCTCAGATTCCTCATGAGTGAGATTACACAGTTTGTCTTTCCTTGTCTGACACATTAAAACAAAAATACAGTAAACAACATAGATGTGAAAAGGTCCAAAGCAAAGATTCACTCTGTTTAAAAGCTTAATTCAAAAAGCTGAGAGTGACCAGCAACCAGTGCTTAAACACCTAAAAGCGAACAGAATGTTTGAGAGTAAAGAGAAACCATGTTTAGGGGCAACAAGAGGGATGTAAAGTGAATAAGTAAAAATTAATAAATTAATCAATTGATTTAATTATTTTTTTAAAAAAAGATTAAGAATAAACCGAACCAAAGAAAGTTGGGCAGAGGTCAATAGTTAGGCCTTTCAAGCATTTGAGGAATGCACATGCAACACATTCCAGGATCCCTTATTCCCACCCCCACACCCACCCCCACACCCCATCCCGCCCCACAGACTCTGGGGTTGTCTATTTTTCCACCTTAGGCTGCATTGTAGAAAAAAAAAGGCAAAAATTATCAGGAGAAACAGATGTGCTTGTATGTTTGCTCTGAAGCTCTACTCTAATAACCCCTTCTCTTGTAATTAGAAGAAAGTCACAGTCCATTGGGAAAGGGAAAAGTTATATACCTAAACGGTTCTGACACAGGGAGAAAAGGCAGTGAAGACAGCAGCTAGAATTTGCTAGCTAAGCTCACTTTCCTTCTGATCATTCTTCAATTCCTTGTTCTCCTGCCCTCATATCATTTCAATTAAATTCTTGTGCTTCACCAATGCAAGAATGCAGTAGAATGGTGTTTTGTGTTGATGGGTGCTCCCTGACTTAAATAAATAAATCAGTACTTTGTGGAGAGAATTGTTAGTGAAGAGCCTTCTTCTCAATGATCACAAACCATGGATTCACCTACATTATTTCCAAATGTCTGACTTACCGCTGCTAGGGACCAAGGGAAGAAAGGGTTTAGGTTTTATTCCTGATGTGTTTAATTTGTAGGAGTTGGTAGATTATAGCATAGTTTCCATCAGATCCTGTCAGAGAGTTAAGAAAGCCTTTCTAGCTTCATGATGACCTTCACTCAGTGAGCTGGACTGCTTGTAGGTCAGCAGCCACTAAAGCCACGCAAGCCAATGGAATAAGAAAAGGAGGACATGGAATAGCTGATCTACCAAAGCTAAGTAAGAAGAGAACTTCACAGAGTGGGACAGGCTCCATAGAAGTCATACCTCTGTGTTGGCCTGCCAGGTCTTCTTTTGGGTCTTACACCAAGACTTGGATGGAGATTGAAATAATCTTTACGAGATTGGTCATTTCGGGTGCATCAGAGTGAGCCAGTGAAAGCCCCTAGCTTACTCCTCCTTAGTCTCAGTCAGAGTTACTTATCCGTTACTGGGAGAATGGGTGGGTGGGTGCCTCAGGGCTAACTCCCCACAGAAGATACTTCTCTCATGCTGCCTCCCAAGGAGCCTAGAGTTCCATCCGTTCTAACATGACTTAACTTTCATTGCCTTCACTTCTTATTGATATATCTTAGCAATAGTTTTGGGTTGGAGAAAGAGAAGGATCCCCCGCATCCTAAGTCTAGTTAAATCTTCTGACCAATTGATAACTAAGAATTGTTATGAAATATAATGGGACGAGGGGTACCTGGAAGGCACATGCCAAGCTGCCTCCCTGAGAAATTACACCATGCAACATGGGATTTATTTGGGGGAAAGGAGGGGAGTGAAGACCTGGAGAAGGGATAGAGGCAGAGGAGAGGACGTGTAGACAGGGAGGCAGATTGGAGCAGAGTTGTGAGGGCAAAGAGAGGGGCACAGAGAAGAACAGAAAGGCAGAGAGACACTGTCCAGGAACACATGGAAAAAAGAGACAGAGGAGAAAGGGGAGAGGCAGAGACATAGACAGAAGAGAAAGGGGAGAGGCAGATGGAGAGAGAGTGGCAAAACAGTCATTTTATATGTAATCCACACCGGAAGCATCTGGGTGCAGATGATGTCATAAACTAAGAGAAGCCTACTGGGGTTGCCTGCAATCTAACAAGAATCCCACACCACTGACAATAAACGCATAAAGCTTTTCTTCCTTCCCAGGCATGAACTTGTTTCTCCTGCAAGCATACTGACTCCTGCTATTGTATTTTCAGTTGTAATCTCATCCAAGACATTTCAGAAGGAACCTTGTAATATCAGTTATCAAAAAAGAGACTAGAAGGTCGGTGCTTCTCTGTCATTCTTTGATGTATAACTGGAGAGAGAACACATAAGTAGATCTAATAAGATACTGAGTGCCAAGATAGTGTGAGATTCCATAGCCCATAGCCACACTAGGTGTGTCATTCTTTCATGATGACCACTCTCTTAACCCGTATGTTTAAAAGCAATCTTAAAGGTGTCACAATAAACAGGACTCTTTTCTGAGACACCCACACATGCATGACATCTACTTTAATCTTCTCTCAACCCGTTTCTTTCCATTTTCGAAATATCAACTCTCCTTTATAGTAGCTGATCTTTAAATCATTTTACTATTTTAAATAATGGCCTGTGAATCCTTCATCTATCAAAGTACACAATTATTACACAACTGAAATGATATGCTGTATCATTTCGGAAACCCATTATCCGATTTTATCTCTAAAACATTAAGGGACCATCTCAGAGTGCTGTGGGCCACAGAATAGACCAGTACCTCTTCCCTTTTGCCACTGATACTTTCCATATAAAACACATTTTGTTTAAATTTTCAGCAAATTGTAAATTAAAATGAGACCCATGTAACCATAAATAAACATAGTCATGCTGAAATCTATTATCAGGATTTTTTCATGAACTTGCTATAAACCATATTTAAAGCTTTGTCACCATAGATGAACACTCTGTTTTAAATCTCCTTATTCCAATTTGGCATCATTCTAGGGAGAATCTAATTTAACATTGAGTTATCATTATGATCAGTGGAAGTTCTATCATATTGCTTTTTAATAATTGCCTGTTTTCAATATTATGTATGTTGGAGGTATTGCAGTTACCTAATGTCATGAAACAATCCCTGGAAATATTTCAGCCACACTATTGATACTACTTTTTATGAATATGTAAAACAAACACTGTAAGAAGAAGATAAAAGGCTTTCTCGACATTAGTCACCATTGTATCTTCAGGTGAATTCTATGCTACTTCCAGTTTACTACAGTGTTCAATTCCAGTTCACATGAGATCGTGTCATTGAGACTGACTAGTTTAATATGATCAAACACTAGAAACACATTTTCCATATTTCCCCTAAAATTGTTACATTTCTTCAAGGCATTTTGTCCTGTATTGTGCTTCTGCCGTTATCTGGGTGATATTAGATAGATAGATAGATAGATAGATAGATAGATAGATAGATAGATAGATAGATAGATATAGATAGATATAGATATAGATATACTTGATATATTTATATACATAATTGGGTTCCTTTGGTTGTTTTGGTATATATTCCAAACTTAGCATTTGTGAATTTTAGAATAAATGAGGTAAAATGACTTACCTCTTCTGGTCACTGACAAAAGACATAATTAATTTATCTACAAGACCTGCAGTGAGAATTTAACCATTTCTGTTGGTCCATAGAGAAGTACAGGCATCAGAAGTATATATTTACTAAACTATAGATAGCATTTTAGTAATGAGACCAGTGGCTTGTGAGGCAAATAAGTCTTATATTTTTTTGACTCTTGTGCTCATAATCTTCTATTTGATATTATGATCTTTGGGCAATGGGAGGAAAGAGTTTTATGAATGATAATATAGATGGAAATGATGAACTAAGAAATAGGTAGAATGATAAATATATTTCAGTCATTCTAAATATCATAATTAAAACTTCAAAAGAACCACTCTAAGTAAGAATAACTGAAAACTGAAGCCTCAATCCAATCCTGTAACTGGGCCTCTGAAAAGTGTACAGGCAGTGAGTACAGTTGGGAATTACAAACGGGTGGGGAATAGTGTTCGACTCCATCAGACCAGAATGACTGTGACCAAACATTTTATAGCCTAAACTCAAAATTCAATGATTCCAAATCCTGGAGTATAGTATTAGGCTCCTATCAATGAACATTTTTATTTTAAAATTCTTATAGGGAGTATTGAGGAACAAGGTTATAGGGAGAGTTTTTTCCATTTTAGAGTCTAAGGTCTTATGCCGTGTAGCAATTAGCTTTTAACCTCACAGTATTCTTTTATCGGTTGCCAAAAAAAGCAGGTTGACTATTTTCTTTTCCCAGGGTAAGCCTTTGGAAAGAGTCCAAATCATTTAAATTTGATGTATCCTGCTCAGTTCCTTCACTTACTGGCTGACCGGTTCTGTAAAATCCTACGTTAACATTTAAGACGTTATTATAAAAAGCATTTTAAAACAGTCCACTCTAAGTTCACAAACATAGCAGATTTCATTCTCTCTGCCCTGAAGCAAGTTTATTTCTACTTGATGTATTATAGTTAATAGAACGCACACATATATTTCAGGAACTAATCATGGACTAGAGACTTTAGGCAGGCACTCTCATGTTCTCACTGGTGACACTGATGAACATCACTGCGACCAGCCATCACCATCAGGAGCATCTCCTGAAAATGAGTTATGATATCTTCACCAAAATAAAAGTAAAGTATCTTATACATTTACTTATGTGTCTCTTGCCTTCATGCTCAACTTAGGTGAAATTTTCTTTTTAAAAATGTAAATAAATGAGGTGAGTTATTGCGGTAAATTCTCCAACCCAGACAAGCCCGTGCAACAAAAACACAATCAATATGAGTACAAGCTGCACACCTGGATTGGGCAGATCTGCCACTACACTACTGTTTTCCCCGTCTATGAGTTCCCTTATAGCTTGTGGTTTCTCCAGGCCACGTGCTTCATCTCCATCTTTCTTCCACCTCTTCTGTAAATAAAGGAAGTACTTAGACTCTCTACCATATATAAGAAAATTAATTATTTTACCACATATTTCTTTCCTTTGTATGCATGGCAATCTTTGAAGTCAAGTCTGCACACATGGGCACACACATGCACACACATAAACACACATGCACACACATACACACATGCTAATCATTTTCAGGTCTCTATAATGTAGACTGTGTATAACAATGCATTGCCAGGCCCAGACTTAATGTACAGAAATCACATTAAGTATATGGATCTAATATGTTATTGGAAGAAAATTAATTAAAAGTTTAGAAATGGTTTTGAAGAATATATTGGTGGTATTGGAAAAGCACACAGATGGCTCTTACAGAAGACCAATATTTTAAACCCAGCACCAACCTGGCATCCAACAACCATTTGTAACCTGGTTCTGGGAGATCTGATACCCTCTTCTGACCTCTCTGGCCACCAGGCAAGTATGTGGTGAACAGACATAAATTCAGAAGAAGAAAAAATAAAAACAAGCAAAATAATAACAACAAACCCTAAACACTGAAACCTACAAAATAAAAATGAATAAATCTATTTTTAAATGTAAAAACACATTGGCACAAAGAGGAGTAAGATTATAAATATGGCATAACTGTTTTACTGAAGGTAGCAAAAAGGGCATGCATTACATGCACCAAGTCCATCTCTTTCAGTTAGTTCTTAATTAGCCTTTGTTCACACACCCAGTGGCTGTTCCTTCTTCAAAACAATTGCCTGGATGGACTCTCCTCCTGTTGAATGTGATTTCAGGTGCATTTCCACCATTGAATCTGTCTAACATGCTTACCTAAATGTGGATGAGCATCAAAGGGAGAGAAAAGCAAGGAGTCCCTATGATGGAATAACATATGCTTATCTAAACATAAGAGAGAGTAAGTATTATATGTTATTAGCATAATAAAGTCTCTGTATGTAAACATATACTACTTACTTCCTCTTATCATCATACCCATGTTGGATTATTTCCTATTCAATATCTTTTGAATCATGAACATGAGGAAATTTTTTAGTTTATTCTGAAATTCTGAATGGGTGTTTTGACATGCATTATCTATTTACATGTAAATGATGGGTTTTCCAAGTAAAATTATCTGTGTTATCTTCTCTATTCCTTTTGCTGGTAAAAGATGGTTTATTTTTATTGAATTATTTGTCTGTAAAACTTTTACATTTCTTTGAGATAATGTGTATGACTTTTAATTAGACCTACATATTCAAATAAATATAGTCTTTTTTACATTGAATAGCTATAAATTACCAGGTTCCATCCCATCACTGCAATATAAAATACTCAAAAATACTAATATACAAATAATAATAATAATAATAACTAGTATTTATATTGTATATGTTTATACAGACTCGATGAAAACTGAAGTATTTATCTTTGGTGTGATATTCAATGTCTGCTTTTTCATAGCAGTATTTCATATTTTTTACAGCAACAAAATTCACACCAGAGTTTTACAGACCCCAAATACCAGGACATTAAATTTTTGTTGGGGGATATAGAATGAGTGGTCATACTTTATATAGGAACCGAATTCATATTCTATTCATGACTTAGTTTTTCCTTTTCTTGTTCATGTAAAATATGGTTGGTTGGATCTTCTTAGAGCACGGGTAGAATGACATTTATAATATTACATTTTATACTCTGTTCAGTTCATTTACTCTACATGGCGATGACTATTCTACCCTGTCTCAGGTGCTCTTTAGCCGAGGACAGCCAGTCTGATGGCTGGGTGTATCAGTATGCACTTGTCAGGAAAGGAGATCTGTGAGTTTCCATGAAGTGGTGTTTCTTACAGCTGTGTTGTGCACAGGTGAGACCGACACAGCTTGAGTGATTCTTTTTGCATTTAGCGAGTCGGTCTTCCCATTGATATCTATATTATTTATTTTCATAATTGACGGCATGTTCTTTCCCATTTACTGTTTTAAGGAGAGAGAAAGGAGCCTGAGGTTAGTAGCCTCCTCGTGTTTTCATTTCAAAGGCTAACATAAAATATTATTTAATTAGATTCTTTCTTCTATAAAATTTATCCTAATATTTTATTTTAAAGAACTTTCTATTATTTCAATTAAGGCTAGTAGTCAATAGTCTTATCCTTTATAGTCTTATTCTAGAACCAACCAATGTTTTCTGAGCACAATGTCAGATGAAATAACTCTCTGTCCCTATCATAACAGTGGTTATTATGAAGCTCCAACTTGCTCCTATATTGAAATACTCAATTACTCTGCTACCTTCTTCCGAATTCTACTTTCTTAATGTTTTCTTTTTGTTTGTCTTGGAGAGTACTTTCTCTTCCACTAGAAAATGGATAGTGAAGTATTCCATCATAAAAAAGAAAATAAGTCGTTTTATTATGTGAAAAAAACACATAATATATTGATGTGGCTATGACAAACAGGATCATGTGGTAACTAAAGTCCACGCAAACCACTATATCTAAATTTCCACTGAAGATAATCAGGCAAAATTAAGATATATTTTCCTGACGTGGTTCCTAAAGTATCAAAGGAAAAAGAAGTTGTGAAAATTCACCAGGTCTGGAAATTAAACCTTTTACATTTTCCATATTTCTGTAATTATAATTTTACTTTATTTCTCCTTTTCCCATTGTACCCACCCCTCCCCATGCATCCCTGCCACTCTCAAATCCCTGGCCTCTTTTCCTTTAATTTTTGTAACAATATGTATGTTATCCATATGTATATGAACTCAGGGCTATTGGAACTCACTTGCTATTGGATAACCAATTACGTGTTGTTTGTTTGTTTTTTGTTTTTTTTTTCTTCCTAGAAGATTGTCTCTCCTGCTCTCGGAACTCTCTAGTTGTCCTTGTCTAGAGTTGAATCTTTGCAATAAATGGGACCACTACAGAAAACCCACAATTAATCAAAATGCAGAAAAAATGAGAGCATGTGTTTCCCATTCCCAACCGATACATCTATAACATAATTCCTATGACTAAAGCACAGGGATTACTGAAGAAGAGGAAGCAGAAAGATTGCAAGGGTCAGAAGAACAGGAAGTTTGCTGTGAGACTGTCTCCAAGAAATGCCAGAGAGATTGCCAATGGGGATGGATGTAGTAGGGTCACCCAGGCAGTCCTATTACATGAGTGTCTCAGGCAGAATGATTGAGAGTTTGAGTTTAGCCTGAACTAAGTAGAAAGACTGTAAAAAAAATCACAACAAAAACACATCAAAGCAAAACATAGAAAAAGTCAAAAGGAATGTGGGAATCACAGTTAAACACATCCTGAATGCAGGAAGAGAAAAATCATAGACATATCTCATCATATATATATATATATATATATATATATATATATATACACACACACACATATATGTGTGTGTGTGTGTGTGTGTGTGTATCTGAAGTGTCATATTCTCAATACAGTGGTTCTATGGACAAATGATAGTGAGATTGATTGGTCAGTGAATTCCAAACAGAAGGGACTATATTTTGCTGTGACAGGAAAATGGATGTTGTTATAGGCATCTGACCTGCCCATGTTCTTACGAAGTTCATTTGTGTTATGATTATATTACATTGCTAGTTCTCAAAACCAGACTTTACTGTGACTTTTCCTTCTCATCTGTAGATTTATAAAAATAGTAACACAGTGTGTACTAACTCTTAACCAGAGTTCACAAAGGTAAATCATTCTGAAAAAAGGAACACAAAACAACACACAAATCTGAAGTTTATTTAAAAAAATATCTGACTTGGAAAGAATTGTACATTTTAGGTAGCTGAGCTATAAATTACAGATAAAAAACTGTAAAATGTAATTAATTAAGTTGAACAAGATCTTCATCAGTAGCTGATGTCTTCTGTCATAATGCAGGCTTTTCATTTGTTCAGCTCACGTTTTTGTCCTCTAGGAGGAATAAGTTTCAGGAAAACATGTTATTTCTAAATTGTGTGATATATCTACCTGAATTTTTCTTATACTCATCAAAGGTTTGCTAAGATATTGGTAAAGCAGAAAAATTGTTTGTTTTTAATTTCTAGGGCCATGAGAATGCACTTGGACTTCACAGTTGTAAGAGCTGGGTCAGCTGAAGTTTGGAACTGAGGTTCTGAAAATGGGTTGGGGTTCTTTAGAAATGTATCTGTGTCTGTAAAGCTAATATTCATAAGAGAAAGCCCACGGCGTCAGCAAGAAAACGGCAAAAGGTCCCATAAATGTTTGATGTTCCTGATGTCGTTTATCTGATTCTTCCTTTGCTCTTTAGGTGATATATGTAAATTATGTTAACAATGATGGCCAAGGCTCTCCTTTTCAAATGAATCCTAATCATCGTTCATGTTTTCATCGGCCTTTAAAAAAGCTATAGCTGTCTTGGGAAGGACAAATAATTTGATAGGGTCTTTTTACAGTGTGAAAATGTATTTATCTGATTCTTTAGTTCAGTATAGCACTGTCTTCTGATCTCCAAATATTCCCTATTATTTCTTCATTCTTCTTCCTTTGTGGAAGTGTAAGCACTAAACTCGGATTGTACCTTTGGGTCTGTTTTACAATTCCAAATATCAACAGTTGTGTGTCTCCCTGCTTTTGGAATACACAAAGCTACATTTAAGATAAACAACTGAAGTTAATTTTTATTTTATTTATTTATTTATTTATTTATTTATTTATTCATTTTTTGTTTATTTTTGTCATTTGACAAAATTTGATTTAGAGGCCAGTCTGCAGCAAGAAAATATTACTTTACAATTTTGTGACTCATTTTGTTTTCAACAGACTTAGGCTTAAAGTGCAAAACAGACATCCTAGCCCCATGTGATAACTCCAGACTTTGAGAAGAGGAGCCATAACTTTGAAGGAGTAAGCATTCTTTCAGTATTCGCTCAATGAACACAGCAGAGACAAAGTTAGAATTCTGAGTTTCTAATTTCAATGTCCTATTCCAATTGCTTCTCAAATTAGACGTGTTCTGTACTTTCGATTTTTACTTAGGTCTCTGAAAAATCTTGTCTCAATCTATTTGTAGATCCTTTTCTGGGTTTAAAGTGTTTCCAAAGCTTTAAAAACTCTTTTAGAAATATGGATGTAAGAGAAGTGTTAATAGATTCTAAGTTGATGGCTTGTATTTCTGCAAAATACTAATAGAAGTATTTGAACAGACTTGCCGTTTTACTCATTGATCTTATCCTTCTAGAATAGATACAATAGAATGTGGCTAAGCCATCTATGTTATCGTGAAGCTTGCAATGATTACATGGGGCAAAATGGAATATTTTCTTGATAAACCTTTAAATATTATTCAGTGTTTGATCCCAAGAGTCAAATAAGTAAAGAAATGTATAATTGTACACTGAATTTTCTGTCATCATGCATAGTCCAATCGGAGATAGAGTACCACAAAATGGCACTGTGTCAAGGGGAAAATACATGAGTGAATGGATAAAACAAACAAAAGTTTCAGGGGAGAAATAGATATCATGTCTGGTGTCTTTTAAATAAAAGTAAATAGAAAAATGTCTCATCAATTGTCAAGTTAAGCCAAAGATCTTCAAATGTTTGAAGTGATCACAATTTTCCTTTGTAATTTTATACAAAGAACATTTATTAATATTTATATATTTTTGAAAATGTCATATTATGAGTATTGAATTCATTCTCCCCCTCCCTTTCAATTCCTTCTGTGTTCTTCCCACTTGTCCTCAAATTCATGAGCTTTGTTTCCTTGTAATTGTTACAAATACAACCCCCCCCCACACACACACAGACACAGACACGCGCACATAAACACACATGCAATGATAAACACAATCTTTGGAGGTAATTTAGTGTTGCTCATATTTAGGGTTGACCTCTTGGCTAGTATATCACGAGCTTCATCCCTGAAGATGAATGTTTCTGTTCATAGGAAATGTTAATTACTTGTTGCTCTTCTTTAGGTGTGAAACCTTGTGAGAGTTGAAGGAGCCTATTTAACTGAAGGAATAGGGCACTTTAGGGACAATTATTGGACTTAATAATAACCACAATTTAGAATCCCTTGAGTTTCTCAATATTTTCTAATTGGTTAAGAAAATTATAGAACATTGCCAAGTTGCAGTTTGTTTTCTGTTTTCATTTGTTTGTTTGTTTTTTTACAGACACCTGTGTATTATGCTACAGTGGCTTGTGATAACAGAAAGAACTTAATTTTGGGGATCAGGACAAACACACTTGTTTCTGTCTATTTCCTGTTACTGTCAGTGTGTTTCAAGTGCAGGGGAATTCTACTGGGCACCTGTAGATGCTTTGGACGGTTTTCCATGACTTGACATTTATTGTTGAATGACTCGTAAGCGAAAGCTACATGCAGTATAGTGTTGTCTGAGGCTGACTCACTTTCCAGTGTTAGTTTAACAAACAGTTAAGAAAGTGGTCACACTGGGAACATTCCACAGTGTCTCTGAAGCTAAGATTCCTTGGCAGGGATTGACATTAATCCCAGCAGCTATTTATTGAGATCACAGTGATGCTAGAAACTCCACTGTTGTTTGTCATCAGACTAGTCTGAACCACAGCTCTCAATGACTTCTACTTATGTTTCCTGAATATGTTTCATTTGTTTGGTTTTCAAGATAGGTTTTCACTATGCAGCTCTGGCTGTCCTGGGACTCGCTATGTAGACCAGGCTCAAACTCAGAGAGATCCACCTGCATCTGTCTCCCAAGTGCTGTGGTTAAAGTCATGCACCGTTATTCCCCCAGTTTGTTTCCTGAAACATTAACCCCTGCTTCCATGTTCTGCACCTTGCATCTCAAGGTTTTTCTGATACTCTAACCTGATCCCTCCCCTCAAATTTGTACATCTCTCACTTTTGAGTGTCTCAGCACACAACAGAAATTTCACCTCCTTCCCTTTCCCTTTCCCTTGCTACAGTCCTCCTCTTCAAGACCTAGTTCAAGGGAGCTCCTGCTTGACCTTCTCTCAAGCTCCCAATTTGGAATTCCCTGCATTCTCAAGGGATTTTCATTCCCCTGAGCACTTCACAGCTTGGTATTTCCAGGGTTGTCAACCTGACTCTTCCACCACATGCTAATCCTCTGGGAGCAGTGACCATTTCTCCGTTCATTTTAGTAACTGAGTAACTTCGTATGTAGTCTCTTAGGAACATGTATAAACTGCATGTCATGTTTCATTGAGGAATAATGGAAAACCCCAGAAAGAGCTTGATGTAACTCTTCATGACAGATGTCTACTGATGGAAGAGTTCAAACTATTATTGACTCTAAATTACAAATATATATATATATATATATACATATATATATACATATTTGTATTTAAATGCATTTTAAAGATGTGCTAATTTGAATGAATGTTCACATTCACTACAATATAATAGGGTCTGGAATATCAAAATGATTAAGATATTTGCAAACAACACCATACATGCAGTCACATGAATTTACATATAAAGAATAATTCACTGTTACAGTAGAGATCAAAATCTAGGGTTACCTAATTTTACATTCATTTAAAAATTGGTACATTTAAATCCTCATTTTAATACATACTTTTATTCATGTTATGAAATATAATGCGGCTAGGGGGTACCTGGCAGGTCCATGCCAAGGTGCCCCCTCTGAGAAGTTTTGCCACCCAATAGATCTGGTATAAAGGAAGTTTATTTGGGGAAAGGGAGGGCAAAGAGGGCCAGGAGAAGGTGTAGAGGCAGACAGACAGGAGCATAGACATAAGAGCAGATGAGTGGGGACAGAGGGACAGAGAAAGGCAGAAAGGGGTAGAGAGAGAGACCAGCCAAGAACACGTGGGGAGAATGGGAGGGGGGTGGTGAGCAGTCCTTTTATATGCCACTTACACCTGGCAGCAGCAGGTAGTGACAGCAGCTGATGATGGAAGCCATTACAACAGCCTTGGTAGGAGTCTAGCAGAATCGCCTGTAAGCAATCATTTCATTGTTTGAGAACGTTATACATTGTGTTCATTCACCACCTCTCCCTACTGTTCTCCTAGACCCATGCCCCCTTTCCATACCCTCTCAGTATGGAGATATATATATATATATATATATATATATATATAAATATATATATATATATATATATATATATCCAGTCCAAATTAGTGCTAACCCTATACTTGTATCTGCTGAAGCATCTTCCACTTACCATGGATCACTCCCTTAAGGAAAAATGATTCTTTCCCAACAGCTATCAGTCACTAACTAATAGCTCTTCAGCTCACGGTGGACTTTGTGCCAACCTCCCTTCTTTGTGCTGGGATATTATCTGACTTGATCTTGCACAGGTTATGTAACTGCTGTTAACAGCATTTGTGAGTTTGTGCAATTGGCCTGCTGTTTCTGGAAAACACCCTTTCAGTATAGCCGTCCACCTTCTTTACAGTACATGAAGATGAACACAGAAACCTGCACGTGATCAAGGTATAGAGAATAAGAGACTAGGGACTAGCTGGTCAGTTTAAAAACGTAGATTTATGACATTAAAGTGTCTGCTCAGCAACCTGTCTCTAGGCTTTGATCTTACTAGCTTCCTGTGAAGACAGTTAGGTAGTGGACTCTTGTTATTTCTGTATTAGTGGGTTTATATACTAAAAAGAAAAGGGTGTGTTTTATAGTTAGTGGCGGTTTATTCTTTTCATTTATTTATTATTTTAGAATACTCATTCTTACTATGGTGAGAAAAACTTTTGATAAGAGGAATCTGGGGATTCTACATTTCAAAAAATAATAGTATCATGAGCTGTGTCTTGGGATTTTTAAAAATTATTTGTGAAATTAATCACTATACTTCTTTTTTTTTCTTTTTTTTTTGTTTTTGGTTCTTTTTTTCGGAGCTGGGGACCGAACCCAGGGCCTTGCACTTCCTAGGCAAGCGCTCTACCACTGAGCTAAATCCCCAACCATCACTATACTTCTTAACTTTTTTTACTTAAGAAAAAGCTACATGATCCTAGGCATGTAAGCATTTAAGAGTAAGAAAACGAATCAAATATTTGCTGTTAATAAGTCATAAAATATTTTAAACAATTATTTGGTATAAGGATTAATTTATGCTTATTAAAGACAAACTCAAAATTTTTCCTAAGAATTTTTTCCATTGTTTTCGAGGGAAAATAGTTGCATCATTTCTCCCTCCCTTTTCCTTCCCCCCAAACCTCTCATACACCTCTCTTGCTCTTTTTCAAAATCACGCCCTCTTTTTTCATTAATTTTTATGCATATGTATATGCCTATATATTCCAAATATAACCTGCTCAGTGTGTATAATGTTGCTCATGTATATTTCCAGGGCTGATAGGCACTGGGCATCCAACTGGGGTGCTCTTCCCTGGAGAAGACTTTCTCGCCCCCTCAGTATCTCTTGGTTGTCTGCAGTATTTCTGTGCAAGGTTGAGGTATAGCGGATTCTCTCCTGTCTCCTTTGGTTCTGTCTATGTCTATTGCTGTCATTCAGCTCACATTCGAATGACCACGGTGGTGAGAATCTATGTGTGGCTTCCAACATTACTAGAAGAGACAGTCTCACAGCAAATACCCTGATCCTCTGGCTCTTGCAGTCTTTCTGCCTTGTCTTCCAAAATGTTCACCGAGCCTGAGGTACAGGGGTATTTTTACATCGATTCATTGGAGCTGGTCTTGACAACCCTGCATTTTGATTGAACTTTTCTGTAATGGTCTCAATCTATTGCAAAGAAATTTATCTTCATGCGGGATGAGGACTGTAGTTATCTCTGGGTATAGGGACAAATAGCAGCTGGGATCATGTTGGTTCAGTAAAGATCTGTTCAATAAAAGAGAAGCCAAAACCAGTACCAGAAAACTACTCGGCTACTCAGAGCTGGTGAAGTTATAAATCTTGGAGTATGATCTACAAGGAATTTTTATTTTTACCTAAATAATTAAATTGTGGCTGAATTTCTATAGTTCAAAACAGACCAGTTTTTCAGAGTGCATATTTTTAATTTTATAATCATTAATGTTGACAACGCCACCATATTTAACATAGTCCAAAATGACAGACAGATGCATGTTCAGACCATTGTAGAAACTGTTAGAAACTCTATCTGATCACAGGCCAAAATTCATCGTTTTTAAGGATTTAGGAAATTCAAGTCAGAAATTCAAACATCAGTCATCAAACTCAAGCATTTGATCATAATGCAAAGGGAAGATATGCTAACATGATAATTACATTCAGAGTAGGGACAATAGCAAATATCAAAAACCTTGGCTTTTGGTAATAAAAACATCATGTTTCTATAAGAGCAAATATCCTTGCATATGTAGGAAGGCACAAAATTGATACTATACTGTACTCTCAAATCCGATCTGAGGTCTTTGAAGCAGCTTGAATTGGCATTACCTGGGGTGACAGCTGGTTCAGAGCAAAGAGTGCAAGCTGTGTGCCGAGAAACCAATGGCAGAACGAGGTTATCCAATGGCAGAACGAGGTTATCCAATGGCAGAACGAGGTTATCCAATGGCAGAACGAGGTTATCCAACGTAACATGGGTATGCACACACCACAGTGGCGGTGGACACCTTAGATTCTCATAGAACTGTGAGTCAACTCTTTATCATTGAGTTTTCAAAACCTATTACTGATGCCAAGTTCTTTACAACCCCAGTGCTTAATTACAGGATGACATGTGAGTCATGACCCATAGTTTAAGCTATGGGGTGAGGAGCAGTGAGTTTCTCTGCCCTCTCTCATATCACGTAGCAGGTGTGTCCAGTGATAGACAGGAATGCATTTCTCCTGCTTTGGATGGGACGAAATTTTCCAGTGCCCTGAAACACTTAGAAGTTACCCTCATCAAGTTGAGGACGTCGTTATTTATTAAGTAATGTCGCTATGCCAACCCCTATCTTTAGGGCACATGCACACACAGACCTAAAAATCGATGATATTTAATAGGTGAGAAAACCTAGAACGCTTTTGCCTGAATTCACTATGGAATAGGGAATTTATACTCACTCAGTGATTGCCGTTTGTCCCCTAGCACTCATACTTGCTAGAAATGCAGTTCACAAGAAAGTTACTAACTTGCTCAGAATAACTGAAAATGACCGCACATTTCAGTAAGATAATTAAGTATCATGGATGCAGATTTTATCTGGAGGAGAAAGTGATGTATATTTGTGATTTCTTTGTATACGTTTTTCTACGCAATAGAAACAGGCTTGAGAATTCTGTGAGGCACATGTTTTAATTGTGCCAACTTGCATAAATGCCCATATCGTTTGTGGTTGTGTTTGGGGGTACTAGATATTTAACTGAGGACCTCGCGACTGCTACACGGGAACCCTACCACTGAGCTACGTCTGCAGGCCGATATGATGAGTGCATTCCGGTGAAGAAAATTTTTGATTAAATTGATCTTCTGATCATACATTTAGCACCATGAATATATTTTTCTTTTCTGGGACTTAATTGGCTTTTACATTTATCCAATCTTTCTGTCAGGCTCTTTTTTTTTTCCAAGCACCAACTGACTGGGTTTTTTGTTTTGTTTTGGGGAGTGAGCGCCAGTTGTGTGTAGTTAGGAGATTCGAAGATAAAACAGCAATGGCCCTTGCTGTTGGGTTTCTGTCTTCGTGCCAGAGATGCTTGCTTCCAAGATCCTATGTGGAACACTTGTAATCCACCATTTCTTTCTTCCTGAACTCTGGCACCTGAAGGGATTTACCTGCCTAGTCCCATGGAGGTATTCCGGCCCTATTTTATTTCAAAAAGAATTTCCTGTTGGTTTTACCTAAAAGGGGGCTGGTATTAGTTAAACACAATTGGCCCTGAGATCTTAGTAGGACAGTTTCTGGTATTGTGTCTGTATATTTTCAGGTTTTATTGGTGATGCTTCTGCATTGAACTTGGTGTTTTAATATAACTCTTCAAACGAGCAGTAAGTCCCAGGAAGAAAAAAGTTTTGAGAAGAGCTAAGCAAGTCGTTGGAAAGAAATGAACATTTAAGTGCTTAATCCAATTAGAGACTGTTAATGTCTATATTGACAAAGATGACAATAACCTTTATAAGCATTCATTTCATGACACAAACACTTTGTAGAAGTGAATGTAGAATGTGTAGATCCTTCAGCAAATCCTCCCTGTTGGCTGAATTTATTTAAAGAGCTTTTCTGGTCACCTTTGAACCTCAATGATTTCTCCAGATGTACAGAAGTGAACAATGTGAAAATCTTGCTGCTTCAGCAGAAATGATTCCAGCTGGCTGGGAAGTGGGATCTGCAAGTCATTGGTGACAGCTGTGTTTCGATTTCTGCGATGGTTGAGAAAATACATTACCCGATTAGATGACTAGAAAGAGGAGTCTTTGTTTAGCCCTTGTGTGGGGACTGAAACTGTTTATGGTGCTGTTTTCTCCGCAGCCTTTGCAAAGTAAAGCTGGACAAACGGACTCATTCAGTGCTCCTAAGAAATGCTGCATAGTCAGCTTTAATTCTTTACTGGAAAAACTGGGTGGTTTTTTTTTTTCTCCTGATGCTGTCACCCACCCAATGTTCTAAAGGTCTAGCATTTAAAAGAAGCATTGCGTTTTCTGCGTACAGCGTTTAGCCATTGAAAAGCAGTTTCCTTTGTTTAATATGTACTTTAAACATGTCTTTGTCAGGCATGGGGGCAGGAATATGCTTTCCCTTGAATTCAAGTTCTATAGTAGCATGGGATCTGAATATAATTTCTAATTAATTTATTCACTTCTTATGTGCTCATGGCACATAGAGAAGAAAAGAAAGAAAGAAGGAAAGAAAGAAAGAAAGAAAGGAAGAAAGAAAGAAAAAGAAAGAAGGAAAGAAAGAAAGAGACAGAGAGAGGGAGGGAGAGAGGGAGGGGAGGAGGGAGGAAGGGAAGGGAGAAAGGAAGGAAGGAAGGAAAAAAGAAAGAAAGCAAGCATTCTAAGGAAGTATAATCGAGCATTTCCATGAGAGTTTTGAATTTATGACTACTGTTTGTCATCTCAGGAAAGCTTACTGTGTTTACAGGGGTGTGGCTGGCCAATTGAGCTGTTTCCTCAATTCTTTTTCTTTACTTCTGTCAACACAGGGTCTTGCTAAGTTGCCTAGGTTGGCCCAGGATTCACTCTGCAGCTCAAGCTGGCCTTTGAGATGTCTTCTCAGCCTACAAAATAGTTGGGATAATAAGCCTGGGCCACCAGACATGGCTTAAAATTTAGCTTTTCAAAAAAGCAAATTGCAGGTAACTCTTATAAACATACCTTCCTGAAGCAGCTATTCTAGTGTTATAAGGGGTTGTTGTTGTTGTTGTTGTTGTTGTTGTTGTTGTTCCATTGTAATTTAAGTTGAGTCAATCTATTTAAGTCAAAAACAACCTGTTAGAATCAATGACTTGTTTAGAACTTAATCAGATATATGGAGAAAAAAACCACAGTGACTTTTTTATTTTTAACTTCCTAGGTGGCACTGACTTTTATAATTAATCCAACATTCTTAAAAGTAATTTTTATTGCATTCATTTAATGCCTCTGTGAGTGTGGTGGGGTCTGTAGTCATGCCACAGTATACATGTGGGGGTCAGAGGAGAGGTATGGAAGGAGTTCTCCTTCAGCCCTGTGGATCCCGAGAATAAAGCTCAAGTCATCCTGGTCGGTATCAAGTACCGTGTGTGTGTGTGTGTGTGTGTGTGTGTGTGTGTGTGTGTGTGTGTGTGTGTGTGTGCGTGTTTGCGCAGACGTGTGCGTGAGGTTCTTTGTAAAATCTTGAGGAAGGATTAAATTTTTCAATGTGAAAATAAGCCCAAGTTCTCATGGAATTCATAGCAGCTGTGTGTGGTGACGACATAGAAATGCATCTTATTTCCCATGGAAGTACAGAAGAGATAATCCATTTTCTTTTGTCCTCGTGCCCCATTGTGCAATGTGACAGAGAGAGAGAGAGAGAGAGAGAGAGAGAGAGACAGAGAGACAGAGAGACAGAGACAGAGACAGAGAGACAGAGAGACAGAGAGACAGAGAGACAGTGTCAGAGAGAGTGAGACAAAGAAGACAAATTTTAATAACTTAGAATAAGTACCCGTAATGTAACCAAGAGGAGGGGACAAAGGTAGGATTGATTTATCTTGAAACAGCAGACACTTCGCTGTGTCAGGTCCTTTCCTTGATCAATGAAGGTACGCCCGCTAACCCTCAACAAAATCAATACAGCTGATTGGAAACGAAGGGATGACTGCCTGCGAATGCGTCCACACTTGACCCTTCCCTGCTCACAAACATTTAAATGATGCCCACAATGCCGTGAATTGTTTTTTCACTGCTCTGGTGAAGAGGAAGTTTCTTCAATCCAGAGGGAATAATGTAATGGAGTTTGAAAGTAGACTTGAACTTGCTTCTAATTAACTAGACATCTAGAAGTATGTTGATGAGGAAAAAAATCTATCATTAAGCATAGAGGAAGGAAAACATAATTCTGTGTTAAAAAGAACACGTAGGATTCATTTAAGGTAAGCTTACTCGGGCTCTTTCCAGTTATGCTCTTCTGTATATGGATTGTGATACCACATATACATTTACTTTCATATTAATAAACAATATCTCTCCAGTTATAAACGTAATAAAAATGTATCTTAGATACCATTTCAAACAATTGAAGACATTAATGTGAGTAGCCAACTCATGCAGAAGTTTTAGTCCAGAGTTTTGATGTTGCCGTCTTCTGCACCTGATGTCATAACAGCTCTGGGGTTATGTCCTCAGATCAGCTGTGAAGGACTTCAGAAGAAGGTCTCTCTAGCTTCCTGGTGACAAGAGCAACACCAAGCCGTCACAACACTGAAATGGCACAGCCACAGAGGCACACAAAACCATCCTAGGTAACAGTGACCAGCACCCAACTGTAGTTATTTCCAGCGTAGTTACGCCTTGGTGGTAATCTGGTTCTCACTCCTAATTTTCAAGATTAGAAAGTTGAAGTTCTTAAGCTCCATGATTTTTCTAAGACAATGAGCGTTATTAGCTCGTGAGCTGGCACTGCATCTTGGTTAGCCAAGATTTAGAGAAGTTATTTAATTAGCACCCCAACCCCCATGTTTTATCAAGGCATAGGTGCACCAGACAGAAAGTGACTCTTTCCTACAGTAGAATTAGTTAAAAGATAAGTTATTATAATTGTTCTTGATTGTGCCTTGACATTACAACTCTCAATACACCAGTCATCCCAAAGTGATTTGCTATCATTTTTCTTTCTGCTTACATCATGTCTTTAAAAGCTAAGACCCATTCTTTCTCTCTGTCCCGACAGCCAGCTCAGAAATGTCCCAGAAACATGTTTGCGGTTAGTATGACTATACTTATAACTGCTCTAATGTACGCTGCCATGTTTGAGTATGACTTGATGTAGGCTGGTGCTTTGTCCTTCCAGCAGCCCCACCTTACAATAAGTTACCTTGTTAACTGAAAGAGGGATTCCCACCTTCAGCCTTAAGAACTGTCTGCTCAGGTGAATACACTATAGGGCAAAAGCCCATTGGCTTTAAAACCTCCTTCAAGTTCATGCCCCGTCCTGCCTTCCCCTGGCTCAGTCTGACTAGTCTCATTGGTAGGACTCTAATGCAGTCCTGCTGTGGATACTAATGGAGGTTGAAACCAAGAACAGGTTGCTCACTTCCAAGAAAACTGAAAGAGAAAGGGAAAGTAGATGTGGAAACATAGAAAAGATTACATCAGTGAGGTCATTTTAAATTAATTAATAAAAGAAGGATATGAGACTTCCATTCCAGGATCATTTCGGAAAGTAGGCGAAATCTCTGTGATTGTTATTTTGTGAATTGTGATACTTAGCAGTTATATAGCGAGAGGGAGAGGGGGAGGGGGAAAGAAGAGGGAGGTAAAGAGGGGGGAAGAGAGAGAGAAAGAGAGAGAGAGAAGAGAGAGAGAGAAAAGAGAGAGAGAGAGAGAGAGAGAGAGATCAGCCAACATTTGGCATCTCACTTATCAGGTGTCTGATTTAAACAAAGCTGTTCTCTCCCCCAACAGCAAAATTATTAAAGAAAAGTGAATCATATATTTTCCTTTGGCTAAAAGCAAACATTATTCTTCATTACAATGATTTCAATGTACATTTTTATTTTAGTGTATTTCAACTTTCCTTGAAATCTGATTTGGGATCTAATTCCCACTCAGATGTATCTTACTTACACAAACAAGAACACCGGGTGTTTTATTTCATAGAACATTCTTATCCGGACCAACATCAATTCACAGACATCGAATTCTTACCTCTTTATCGTTTGGTTATTCATTATTTTCTCTGAAAAAAATAGAGACCTTTTTCTTTTCATTTCGGTTTCTGCTATTCCTTTCTAATGTGAATACAGACTGGAAAAAAAGCGCTCTGTGTTTCTGCTTCTCCCACTACTGCATGCCTTCTGGGAAGCAGAGCTCTGGTTTGTGTTGCTTGGCAGTGGGAGCCCAGGGCTCTCCATCCTGGAAAGGTTAGACAAATAAGCATGGCTGGGGTTCTCAGAGCCCACAGAAGGGACAGAGTTTTCAGTCTTCTGATTTTTTTAAATCTTTGTTTTATTTGGGGGTAGCGAAGGGGAGAAGCTTAGTTTTGCGCGACTCTTCCTCCATAAGTCATCTTACATTTTTTAAAAGCTATTAATTCATAGAACCGCTTTAGCCAAAATAAGAAAGAAAAGTTCTTCAGTCAAAAAGAAGTACTTTTAATTTTAGATCCCTGACATCAATACAGTTCGTGTCTCCTAAAAGACAGCGGAAGGAAAACACTGGGACCCAGTGATGAACTCCTCTGTCACCCTTTGCAGAGGGATGGACTAAATCAGAATTGAATAATAAGCTCTCCGTAGAGTTAGAAAATACGTTAAATTCACATTGTTCAAAATGGTAGATTCCTAGCCACATATACTATCCATCGGAGTTGTAGAGCCAGGAGCAGAGGCAATGGACTCGGACTTCTGTTTGATTTTAATTCATATTACAGATTCCTGGTTGTAGCTGATTTCAGAATACAAGTAAATGTGGCCAAAACACATTCAGCAGGTGTATAATATATTGTGTCGATACATCCATGATTGTTTAGATCAAAATATAAATTAGGCATCATTTTTATGTCATCTGTCTGCCTTATTACAAACCTCATACATTAAATTAGGATGATTCTCACAACAACACTAATTTTGCATACCCTTTAGAAGAAATAAGATATTTTTGCCCTGTAGGAAAAGAGTAGGCAGACTATATTATTTCAAAGCCCTACTTCCTTTAATTTGATAAATAATTTATCATAGAATCAGAGTAGTTTTGACTTTTTAAAAAGTTAGAAAATAAATCTCCAATAATATTTGAAAATAATCGATATTCCACGATTGTACATGTGATCCATGTTTCAAATTAAACGTAGGCATGAAGTCAAAGTTTTTCATTGTAAATACTTTACCTGTGGTTGCCGCATAAATCCTGATCTAGGGAAAGGTTTGCTTCAGTGTTAGTTGCTTAGAAGCTGAAAGGTAGCAAGGACCTCAAACTTGGATCTATGATGGTAGTTACTACATTGTTGGATTTTAACAGTTTCTTTCACACATAAATGTTGATGTAGCCAAACGTGCCTTCCTATTGGCCCTAAGAGAGGTCCTGACAGAGGCTGGCCACTTGGAACTGGCTAACCCATGTCTGAATAGAAACATTGTAACCCATAATCATTCAGTAATAATTATTTTCCTTCCAATGCTTATTGCTTTGATTTTCTCAACTCCTTAGTTCATATGTTTGTGCTTTCTGTGGAGTCAAGCCCTGTATGCTTGTCTAGATGTAAAGAAAGAAATGCCATAGATTAAGGGGGAAAGTTGAATGGGACTTCACTCTATCTTGTCCCAACAGCTACAAGTGGGTGTTTGTGCGCAAGGTCTACAGAGCTGGGTATCAGTGGTCACTTGCTGTAAGCACATGTTCAATTATTAAAATAGTCGGCTTTTAGATCTGGTAGCCATAGCAAAGTCATGACACTAATTTGCCAAGAGTGTTGTGGGTAACTATTTGGGGGAACAAAGGCAGCATCAAGAATGCACAGATGCAAGAGAGTTAAAAAATCAAAATAAAGTCGATCAAGGAGAGAGAGGCAGTCAGCTAAGGCGTAAGACGGGACAGTTTCTGCAGGCTTCTTGCTGCCACTGCCAAATAAGTGTGCTACACGAACCTGTGGGTGTCTGTCTTTATTTCAACGTCTCATCCGACTCTGAGTTTGAGTCACTCACGATCTCCAGACTCAGAATCATACTTCATATTCTCTGTGACGGTTAACAACACCATGGCTCTGTTCCTTCCCGCCTTTCTTTCTCTGGGTGTCCATTTCAGCTCTTTTTTCTTCGACTTCTCCCATCCTTTCCCTCCCTGCCTTTTTTTTTTTTTTTTCTCCTGAGAGTATGCACTCAACATCCTCTTTCCTACTGGTGGACACTTCTTTTCCTTTTCTTTTTCAGTCGGTCTTTGTGCTTGGGGTCTGCTGCCCCCCCCCTCCAGCCCAACCCATTCCACCCCACCCCAGTTCCCTTTTCCTTTTTCTTTCAAACCAGAAGCCTGTACGAGCTGATTTTTACTTGCATCTCTTTATGGATCGTGGGATGTTTTCTTTGGAAGCTCAGCGAATGGCTGGTTGTTCTTTGCGTTTGTTGTTACCACAGATCTGTTGCCAAACTGCTACCTTAGTTGGTCCTGCAGTGCCGCGTTGCATGCTGGGATTGTCTGTGAGAGTAAACTGACATATCTGCAGCACCAGCCACCATTGGCTGGAGGATGGTGATATTTGCTTCCCTTTTTGTATGCCTTTTTTTTTTTTTTTTTTTTTTTTTTTGTATGCTGTACAGTCACCAATAGCTAGTTCTGCCCGGCAAGTAATTCAGAAATACTGCTAGTGTAGAAAGGGAAGGTAGCAGTTTACCACACTGTCATCACAGGGAGCTATTGAAGAACAAAGGAACCGGTGCCTTGTATGTTGTGAAACACCAGCACAGCCATGGCCAAATGTTTTAGCTCTTTTCGTAACAGTGTACAGATGCACAGGAGTCCACATTTTACTTAGAACTACATGTCTAGTCCTTAATATGCGGAACCAGAACACTTCTACAGCGTACATATTCACGAACAGTCCTTTATTATTATTTTTTAAAAGTCGTTAAAATTAAAATGTACTAATATTCAGTTAGTCGATCTCATTCTACCAAGTTTTCAACACAGTTTAAATCACATTGATGAGTCAGATCTTGGCAAGTCTTGTCTTTTAATTCCTACGAAATGAGAGCATAGCTAATAAAAACATGAAGCTATAACTTCGATTAAAATTCCAGGTTTTTTTTTTTTTTTTTTTGACTAGAAAGGATTGGTTTTTACACACCCAGCCCTACCGGTGCATGGGTATCTGATGCTGGGTGGGG